>NC_142867.1:143579500-143890300 GCF_051225735.1 Oryctolagus cuniculus | reverse complement strand
GCCTCAATTCCAAACACCATAAACATGCAACCCACATGGAAGGCCCAGATTGAGTTGCAGGCTCCTGGCTTGGACCTGGCCCAACCCCTGGCTCTTGTGGGCATTTGGGGAGTGAACCAGCACTTGGAAGATTTCTCTCTTCCAGTGTTTTTTTTTCTTCTATCTCTCTGCCTTTCATACAAAACGAATTGGAGGAATTAAGTTTCCAACACATGAAATCTGGACCCAGAGCGCTGTCATTCTCCCTTTAGGAAATTTCAAGTACTTACTCCATTGAAGTCAGGCAAAGGTGGCATAATGTGCTTTATCCAATATAATGCGAGCAAAGGTGGCACTGTCACTTCCGGAGAGAAGCACCTTGCACTTGGACTTCTCCCTGACTCACAAGGCATGAGGGAGCAACACCACGTCACTGCACGGGAGACAGATGCCAGAGCTGTCTCCCAGACCAGCAGAGAACCTCGTAAGCAAGCCCAGATACGTCTTGCAGCACAGCCCAGGCCCTTCGGCCGCCTACAGGTGTCAACCATGACGTATGATTGGTGAATTTGAAAATAGCCATGGGGACCTTGGAGTTTGAGTTTCAGAGACCCAGAATCTCAACTTCCTTCCCATGAATCCTGCCAACACTGAAGGAGGTGGGACTTGCTATTCATTAAAGAAAAATTAACACTCTCAGCTTGAGATAAGAGGAAAGCGAATTCCAGAGCCCAGCTATTCCATTGATTCCAATGATAATCTGATTACCTTTCAAGAATTAAAAGAGTATACATGTAAAATACATCTAAATGCAATTGATATGATCAGGTGTGAAAGTTTTGTGTCTTCTCTCCTAACTTCTTTCTCATTTTCTTAATTTATTTGAAAGGTAGAGTGACAGAAACAGACAGAAAAAAATTCCCATCCCTGATTCAGTCCCCGAAAGCCCACAACAGCCAGGGCTGGGGCAGGCCAAAGTTGAGAGCCAGGAACTGAGTTTAGGTATGTCATGTGGGGGGTGACTACTTAAGATGTCACCTACTGCATCCCAGGGTGGGCACCAGTGGGCAGCTGGAGTTGGGAGCAGAAGCAGGACAGGACCCCAGACAATCTTTTTTTTAAAGATATATTTATTTATTTGAAAGTCAGAGTTACACACAGAGATAGAAGGAGAGGCAGAGAGAGAGAGAGAGAGAGAGAGAGAGAGAGAGCTGGAGGGAGAGAGAGAGAGAGGTCTTCTATCCACTGGTTCACTCCCCAATAGCCACAAGGGTCGGAGCTGCGCCGATCTGAAGCCAGGAGCCAGGATCTTCTTCCGGGTCTCCCACATGGGAGCAGGGGCCCAAGGACTTGTGCCATCTTCTACTGCCTTCCCAGGCCACAGCAGAGAGCTGGATCAGAAGAGGAGCAGTCGGGACTTGAACCGGTGCCCATATGGGATGCCGGCATTGCAGGTGGCGGCTTTACCTGCTACACCACAGTGCCCGTCCCCTCCCCCAACACTCTGACTTGGGATGATATCTGATCATCACCAGGGGCATGGACCTGATCAACAGAAATGCACCATGTGCCATTGATCGTGTGTTTTCCCTTTGGGGCCAGCAGCTCCTGTTCCTCTTCTTCCTGCCATTTCTGTTGCCAGCTGACCGGGCTCACTGGACAAAAAGGGGAGTTCTCCTCTTGCCCCTTCGCAGCCCTCACGCTCGATTCTGAAGCTCCCACTTCCAACATCCCCCTCCTTGCCCTTCTAGAAGCCACAGCCGGCAGGTTGGTAGCTACCTTTTCCAGATCCTAACAGAGGAGGGATAAAGTCGATTTTGATTCACCCTCTCTTTGCCATCCACTTCCTATTCCTCCACCTAGTACTCCTGCAGAGAAACCCACCCATCTCTGTAGCACAGTCCTACTGGACATTGGGTAAGAGGCAGTCACAGAAATTCGAGTAATCCTGTGTTACAGGATGAGCAGGAAGCAGAGGGGTTTGTGCGTGAAGTCCCTGCTGCCTGTCACGCGGTGCAGGGGATCCCTCTGCAGAACTACGACACTGCAAGGGAGACAAAGCCCAGGAGGAGTGCTTCATGCACTTTGCTTCATGCAAAGAGCGTCTATGATTCAGGAGAGAGAAGAGAGAAAGTCATTTCCAGGGAACGCAGTTTGGGCGTGTCCTTCCGAAGGGGTGAGTCTCAGAATGTGAGGTTCACTAGATGATGTAGAGTGATTTACTTCCTTCTTGTTCTGTATGTTTAACTGCCTGATCATTTTCTAGATAATTTTTTAGATTCAGAATCCAGCACACCCTGCATATTTCTTCAAATAGCATCTCTAGCCTTGTGTACTAGTAGTGTGAGGAAAGATTTGTGGAGGTGTTCCGTGCTAAGACCCCAATGGAACATGGAAATAGTGCAGGTTGTGCTGTTCTCTCCATGGTACCAGTGAGGAGAGAGTGCAGGTGGTTCAGGGTACGGTCTGTGAGAGGCACATCAGGGTCTGAGTCCCAGCACCCCGGCTCAGCGCTCTGTCCATGCCTGACCCCCTTCTGCCATGCTCTGCCAGGCTCTGCCGTGTGGCCAGGGTTTGCCAACTCTTCGGAGATTCTCCACGCCCGTTGTTGGAAGAGATTCATTGACAAAGACTTCACGTTATCGTGGGTGCTTTGTTCAGGGCACCACGACACAGGAGTAGGACTCAGTACCTCTGAAAGGCAGTTCTACACCTCCCATTGATTCGTGAGCCTGTCGCTGGCCTTGCGACGGCGGATAGGTGGACGTGGTCAGCACACCTCTGCGGTACCAGTGACCGTGGGCTCATCCTGGCCCTCTCTGTGAACCCCACCTTGCTCCTTTCAGGGAACTCTCCCAGATACGCCATCTGGGGGCTCTCTCTATACCCTCTGAGCCTGCCTAGTTTCTCTGCGGGCTCACGTAGGAATATGAAGCCTGCCAGCCTGGCTCCTTGGTCTGCAGAGCACCAGCGGCATTTAGACAATGTAGGAGGTGGTCACACCCTCATCCGGCAAGAGTGGAGCACGTTACCGTGGATGGCCTAAAAACCCTATTCAAACCTATTTTAGCTTTGGAGCCAGTGGAAGTAAACTTATCCCTGCTAGCGCTCCGCCTCCCTCTCCCCCCAGCTGGAGCCCCTCCCGGAGCCAGTAAATTAAGACCTTGTCTTTTGACGTTTGGGTGGAGAAGCAGTGAAAACCGATCTAATAATAATTAGCTACGGTTTAATATGCAAGATCGGGGCGTTCTCGTTTTTCATCCCTCCGCCTGCTGAGAAGGCGTCCAGGGGAGCGGCAAGATTGATGGGAACGGGCAACTCCCCGAAAGGTTCCCAGGCCAAGAAAAGTAACTGATCCCTGGGCGCCTGCCTGTGTCATGTTCAGAGCCCGTGACAGCCCTGAAAGAAATGGAGAAACCCGGAGATGGGGGGAGGTGTGGGAGGGGGGGTAGACGCATTTTCTGGCATTGTCCTCCGGGGGCCAGGCACCTTGGCACACACGTCTCTCCCGATGAACTTGGCAAAGACTGGGGTCTCCGGCCGCCTCCCTCTGCGGCTCCGAGGAGGAGGAGGAGGAAGGTTGGAGTTCAGATAACTGGCTGCGGATAAATAGCAGCTTGTTTTTGTAGCACTGGGGATGTATGTACTTTTCACTTAATGAAGGGGAGTGAAGTTGGGGAGAAGACATGACCCAGCGCAAGCTCCAAATACGAAGTCCAAACATTGCTGGCTAAAGCCGTGCCAGAAGTGGGCGATTTGTTACAAAGTGGAACCAGTGTTGGTGGTTTCAGTTGCCATGGGGGGAAATGCTGTGGGAGAGTGAGGCAAACCTAAAGACCTCTGTGTGTGTGTGTGTGTGTGTGTGTGCGCACGCCATCACAGCCCATGATGTAGGAAGATCCGCTTGTGTCTCACTGGCAGCAAATTCGGTGTCAGAGATGAAACTACGAATTTGTAGAGAAGGAACCTGTTAACTAATTCTCGAGATATAATGTCCCACAAAAGAATGAGCATCTGGAAGGGAAAAAAAAAAAGGCCGGTACAGGAGAAGGAAAACAGATGGTGGCTCATGGCCAGGGTCTTTGCAGGGTTTCTTCGTCTCTATGTGGGACTTCAGAGTTCAGGCTGAGCAGAGAGCCAGGAGCATCAGTGGGCCCTGAGGACAGCCTGGGCACGGCCAAGACTGGGAGGCCTCAGCCTGGTAGTTTGGAATCATTTGTTTATCAAGGTTGTTTGGAATCATTTGCCTAAGAGCGTGGCTTCAGGTTATAGCTCTAAGAAATGCCAGCCTCGCCATGTAAGAAGGAGTCTAGTGTCGAAAACATGGAAGTTCATTCGATGCTCCTGTTTTAAACAAAGGACTCGGAGAGATTAAATGACAATGACATTTCAAAAATAATACCACTTCCTTCCATACCACGGTGAGCTCAGTGGAGAGCAAAGGTTGCTACGACCATAGGGATGGCACTCAACGGGTAGCTTTACAAGGCCTCGTTGAGCAGGTATGGACAGAAGCAGCACTCTGGGACTTTATGTTGATGTCACAAGATGGAAAAACGCAGGTGGTAAGGCCTCCTGGAGTGGTTCCCAAAGTTCAACAGGGAGCAGAATCATCTAGAAGGCTAGTCAAAACACAGGCAGTTGGACAGGCATTTGGGGCAATGATGTTACTTGAGAGTCATGAATTCCACATTCAAGTGCCTGGGTTTGAGTCCTGGTTCTGTCTCTGATCCCAGCTTCCTGGCCCAAGCACTTGGGTTCTGCTCACCCATGTGGGAGATCTGAATTGAGATCCAGGCTCCTGGCTTTGGTCTAACCCAGCGGTAGTTACTGGCAGGTATTTGGGAGTGAACCAGTGGGTGGAAAGTGTCTCTCCATCCCCCGGCCCCTCGGCCCCTCGCCTTTCAAATAAACAAAAATAACAAAAAAAAAAAAATGCGAATGGCTGAGTGTTGCCCTGCCACTCCTCCTGGGCTTCTGATTCAGTAAGTTTGTGGTGGGGCTTTGAGCGAGTTCCTAGGTGATGTTGATCCTGCTGGTTCTTTAAGAACTGCTTGCCTGGTGCTTTGTGGATAGAGATACGTGCACCAAATACATTTCTATTTACCCACATCTGCACCTGTGTTCTGGCAGGAAATGTCACTTACTGGACCCCTTTCCTGTCCAAGGTCAGTGGTTTCAGGGAAAATCTCAGCCGAGCAGAGATGGTTGCAGGAAGTGAGACTCCAGGTGCTCTGGACCCCTGGGGTCTGTCGCAGACTGAAATGAATTTGAGATTGGGGAAGGGGCACGAAACATTAGAACGTCGGAGCTGGAAGGGAGCTGGGAGCAAGCCTGGTGGTTGTGGTATGCACACTGCATGAGAGAGCTTTGAATTCCAGTTCCAGCTGTGACATTTAGTAGCTTTGAAAACTTAGCAAGTGACTTAACCCCGATGAACTTCAATTTCCTCTGCTGTGAAATTGGGAACCCTAAAAGGCTTGGGTTTCAATCACAATTCTGAAGCCACCAACTGATGTCCATGCTGGTGGATTTCACCAAGAAAAATAATTTATTGCAAGGATATTGAGTTCTACGGGGAAAAGGAGCTGCTTTGTTAACAAATCAACGGTATAAGAAAGAAAAAGTGAGAGAGGGGGCTCTTGCAGAATGAAGATGACATAACAGCCAAAGGAAATTGGTAGGCTTCCCTTGGATCACAAGGCAAGCAAACCACCAAGGAAAGACAATGGGGGCGGCAGGGGTATGGCTGGGTACTAGGAGACATTAAGCAGCATCTGTGAATTTTGTTAGGTGGGACGGTGTCATGGGGGTTATGGTTCTTGAAGAGGCCCTAAAGGAAGCTAACCCACCGAGGTATTTACAGATGAGTAACAGATGTCTGAGATTCGCATTAAGAAATGGAGGGAAGGAGGAGCCCGGAGGAGGGATGTAGATGAAGCAAGATTCTTAATCTGTTGATTATCGCTACACTTTGCTTTTGAATGCCTACAGAAGTTATTTCACTGTTCTGAGGTGTGTGTGTGTGTGTGTGTGTGTGTGTGTGTTTGAAATTCTCCAAAAGAAGATGTTCAAACAAAGCAGAGACCAGCCTCTGTCTAAGGCCTGGAACGGAAGGCTCAGATGTCTTTCACGAAGGGTGCCAGGTATCGCACAGGAGGGCGTCATTGTCACCAAGCCCTGCATCCTGGAGTTGGCTGGAGGAGTGAGGATCTGGCATTTTTCAGTTCGGTACTGGGAGGTATCTTTAACACCAAGACTCACCAGTGGGGAATCCCCCAAGCTCAGAAAAGGCATTCAACTGGTGGAGGGCAGAGGGTGCTCACCCAGGCCCCTACAGGGGAGGCTTCCTTTCTTGGCAACCTATAGAGCTTGATCTCTAATCCCAGTGACTTACCAATCACCTTTTAGATGATCTGTTTCTTTGAAAGGCCAGGATACCCATCCACCACACCAAGGTGAGGATTAATCAATCATGGGACATCCCAACAAGTCGAGTTGGAGCAAACTTCTTTGTTCTGAGAGTTAAAAGCCACCACTTTCAGCCATTGTTCTGAGCCAGTCTTGTCTGCCTTCTACGTGGGGACTTTTCATAGCTGAAGATTCTCACACTCTCACATCCCCCCACCCCCAGCCTGGCCCTCAGCCCTACCCTCCCTCACTCCTGGCCACTTTTCTCCACATTGGAACTCCATGCAATAAGTAAGAGTCCAAGTCCATGGACCAAGTGAGACTTTTTTTTCTAAAATTCGAATGGAGTCCGATCTCCAGCTTCCTCCCCTCCAACTTTGTAAACACTTTGTCCTAATCAGTCCACAGGACCCCTATAAACTCCTCTGAGCTGGTGCTAGGTCCCAGGCCCCCATAGAATGCTGGTACCTGTGGGAGTGTGTGGTCTGTGCTCCCTCAAGGTCATCTGGCCTGGTGGACGTGACCTAGATGTCCATCCATTCACTCACCTGTCCACGCGGCACTGTTTGATAGCACACCTGAAACCAAAGCTTTAGGACCCCTTGGAGTACCCCTTCTCTGTAAAGATTTCTCTGCTAAAGAAGGTATGCTCACCCTGGACACTGCCCAGGCAAGGGGTCTTGGAAGAGAATCCCTTCCCTGTCATTGGGAGCCACGCGGTGCATAGGTTTCCAGGCCTGAATAGTGCATGGGTATCTCCGAAACCATGCTTAGCTCTCTGGCTCCAAAGGGCAGTTTCGAAAGAAAAATGGCGGATTCAAAAGAAACTCTTAGGGCTTGTTGGGTCATTGGAACTGTGTCATCTACCCTTCCTCTGCCTTGCATTATAGCTGGTCCCCTCCCCAGGGATGAAAAGCTCGACCCTTGAACAGGGAGCCAAATGATCCAGCCCAGCTCACCACCCTCATCCCACAGCACTGGGCCTGCCCACTGGGGCTGAAGCTGCCTTGGAGCCAGCCAGCATCAGATATGGTTTTTTCCTCTATTTTATACTCCTTCCTCCAGCTGTTTTCTCTCAAAACCCACAGGAGCGCCCCTCCCCAAGAGCCAATCTGGCCATGTCACAGCTGTCTATGTGGTGTTCTGTGCTCTCCAGTTGGCATTCTCTCTCCGTTCCAGATCCTGGGTCCTTCTGCTATGCAGGTTGATGCCTGCCTGCTGTGGCTGAAGATGGTGCACTCCCCAGGTCCTACCCCTTGGAGCTCTGCATCAGGGTCACATCTTCTTGCACCCGTTCAAGTTTCCAGAACTCTGGGGTCCATATAGCTAGTGAAAAGGAAGCCTCCTGACTACGGGGGTGGGAGGTCCGGGTTCCCCAAGGAGGGATTGCATTAGTCAGCTTTGCAACAGTGAGAGGAGATCCTTGGGGAGGAATAAAGTTGATTTGAGCATACAGTTTGGAGGTTCATAGTTGAGGACAAGGAGACCCATCAGCACGGCATCTGGTGATGGTAGAATGGGCGGAATGATGGCATGGTGAGCCAGGAAGCAGAGAGAGAAGCTAAGCCAGACTCAGCTTAAACAGCCAACCCTTTAGGGAGAACATACCCCCCTCAACCCTGCCTGCCATGGCCTAAATTCTCGCTCTCCCATTGGCCCCGCCTCCCAGCCACCATCATGAGACCAAGTCTTGACTCTCATTCATCAACCATTAAGACAGGATTTTAGAATCTGAGCATCTGTGTGAGTTTGGGGAACCAAGTCCTGTGAGATCCGTAAGAGGAACTCATGGGAGGTTAAGCCCCCTATTCCATCACAGCCAAGTAGGAAGTCTTCTGTTGCTAAGTTTTATAGCACCTGGTGAAAGCAAGGTCTTCAACAATAAGAACTGGTCAAGCAAACCTTCATCCAAAAGAAGAACTAGACGTATACGCTGAAGGCTCTTTCTCTTTTACAGACTTGAACACTTTTTTTTTTTAAGATTTATGTATTTACTTGAAAGGCAGAAGCAGAGAGAGAGAGAGAGAGTGAAAAAAAGAGAGAGAGAGAGAGAAACAGGTGTCTTGCATCTGCTGGTTCAGTCCCTAAATTGCTGCAGTGGCTGGAGCTGTGCAGGTCCGAAGCCAGGATCCAGGAGCTACCTCTGAGTCAGTCTCCCACATGGGTGCAGGGGCCCAAGGACTTAGGCCATCTTCCACTGCTTTCCCCAGGCTATAGCAGAGAGCTGGATTGGAAGTGGAGCAGCTGGAACTCAAACCGGCGCCCATATGGGATGCTAGCATTACAGGCAGCAGCTTTACCCGCTATGCCACAACGCAGGCCCAGAAAGGGAAATATTTCACAGAAATCTCTTATGCTTCCTTGCTGTGGACACTGTAATCTAATGTTATCAGGCCCTCAATCCCTTAATCATAATTCCACCTGAAGATTCTGGCTCCTTTGGAAGCGAAACCTGAAAGCTATTTGCCATCTTGACTTGTGTCACCTGGTTTGATGATTCACACAGCTTTCCAGCGACACAAGGTTTTTATTTTATTTTTTTATTTATTTGACAGGTAGAGTTATAGACAGTGAGAGAGAGACAGAGAGAAAGGTCTTCCTTCCATTGGTTCACCCCCTAAATGGTCGCTACAGCTGGAGCTACGCCGATCTGAAGCCAGGAGCCAGGCGCCTCCTCCTGGTCTCCCATGCGGGTGCCCTCCCGGACCACAGCAGAGAGCTGGACTTGAAGAAGAGCAACTGGGACTAGAACCCGGTGCCCATATGGGATGCCAGCGCCACAGGCAGAGGATTAACCAAGTGAGCCACGGTGCCGGCCCGACACAAGGGGTTTGATGTGGGGATGGCCCCAGCCCCTGATGAGGCTCCTGTCTGATACACCAGCTCCATTAGTCTTTCACATTCTAAACTCTGACAAATTCATGCATTCTCAAAACCACCTGACCCTTGGCAAGTGGGATCTGCCCGTCTACTGAAAAGAGAAAAACCACAATGATTTTAAAAACATTCCATCGGCCCATGTCTAACAGACCTCAGCTGGCATTGCTCTACTGAATCCAAATTAGACCTTTAAACTGCACTTCCGTTCGTACTGAAAAATGGTTTTGTGTGAAAACCTTGCTCCAGGGTAATTGCACCAAGCTGATGCTGATGGCTTTCTGGTCCCAGGCTGTGCTGTTCATGGCCTCGAGCCATGGCAGGCCACTGAGCACCCGGAACGTGGCCCAATCTGAACAGAGCTGTGCTGTCTGTATGAGAGACACACTGGATTTTGAACACTTTGTACAAGGGAAAAAATAATGCGAAATACCACATAGATAATTGCCCATGTTTAACCCATGTTGAAATAACAATATTTTGGACAGATTATTGACAATAACTAGAGGGGTGTTTGGCACAGTGGGTAAGGGGCTGCTTGCAAGGCCCACATCCCATATGGCAGTGCCTGGGTTCAAGTCCCAGCTCTGCTTCCAATCCAGTTTCCTGCTAATGCAGACCCTGGGAGGCAGCAGGTGATGGCCAAAGTGCTTGGGCCCCCGTGGCCCACTTGGAAGACCCAGATTGAGTCCCTAGCCCCTGGCTTCAGTTTGGCCTGGCCTTGGGTGTTGTGGGCATTTGGAGAGTGAACCAGTGGATGGAAGATCTCTCTCTGTCTCTCTGTATCTCTCTATTTGTTCCCACCCCTCCCCTTTCAAATAAAATGAAAATAATGGGCTGGCATTGTGGCATAGCCAGTGAAGCTGCAGCCTACGATGCCAGCCTCCCCTATGGGTACCAGTTCTAGTCCCAGTTGCTCCACTTCCAATCCAGTTCCTTGCTGAGGCTCCTGGGAATGCAGCAGATGATGGCCCAAGTGCTTGGGTCCCTGCATCCATGTGGGAGACCTGAATGGAATTCCAGGCTCCTAACTTCAGCCTGGCCTATCCCTGGCTGTTGTGGTCAGTTGGGGAGTGAATCAGCAGATGGAAGATTCTCTCTCTCTGTGTTTCACCTTTTATCTCTGTCTGTCTCTCTCTCTCTCTGTAACTTTGCCTTTCAAATAAATAAATCTTTTTAAAAAATAAATACAATGAAATGAAAATAAATACATGAACTAATCTTACGTCTTCATTTTATTTTTTGGATGTGACTGGCGCAGCACAAGTGGCTCTCTGTGGGCTGTGTTGCCTCAGGGAAGTGGGGGAGTGAGACCTGGAGGAGAAGACGGTGCAGTGGAGAAGCATCCTCCCCTGCAGCTCTGGGGAGTCAGGTCAGATGCTGGCCTGGGCAGCAGAGCAGGAAGAGGCAAGACAAGACAGGCCATCGCCTCTGGCTTTTTCTCTGACATCTCAGGAGACTGGTCAGGCAACCCAGCTGTGCTGTTGGCACCAGCCAATGAAGCCCAGAAGTGTGCAGGCCCAGCCATGTCACTCATGCAAGCTTCTCCCCAAGACCCACCCACCTGCCTAATTCCTGCACTGTGCCGGTTCCTGAAGCCCAGCTCGAGATCTGACTGCCGTTTGCGGCAGAGTCGGCGGGCCGTTGAGAGGTGCTGAGATCCTGAAGAGAGACTGGCAGCTTTTTCCTGGGAGCGTCTTCTCTCTCTCACAGGGCTGGATCTGCCGCTCTGGGACTGCATTTAGTGTAACGCAAGGCCATTCTTCGCGTTTCCCCGCCTCTGCGCGGGCCTGTTTACCCTTCTGTCTTCCGCAGGTCACACCAGCTGCAGCCATCCGAACTTGAACTTCCCAGCATCCAGAACTAAGAGTCAGAACAAACCTGCTTTCTTTATAAATAAAGTCTTTATCAGGTCTTCCATTTTAATACCCCAAAATAGGGTAAGATAACAACTTCAAAAACAAGGAAAAGATAGAGGAAATCATTAAATAGCCATAATCTTATCACCAGGAAAAATTATAACAAATATTTAATATTGCATTTACTGTGTAGCAGGTACAATTTGAACTTCTACACATACTGCATTTCATCAAAACTAAGTAATCAGTGGTTGTAAGATGAGGTTTTTTTTTTTTATGCACCACCAAGAAAAGAAAAAAAAATGCTGCCAGTTAAACTGGTCCAATGCCTCCTTACCACTTGGGCCTATTCTTTTAGACCTAGCTTTTTTTTTTTTAAAGATTTATTTATTTATTTGAAAGTCAGAGTTACACAGAGAGAGAAGGAGAGGCAGAGAGAGAGACAGAGAGAGAGGTCTTCCATCCGCTGGTTCACTCACCAGATGGCTGCAATGGGCAGAGCTGCGCAGATCCAAAGCCAGGAGCCAGAAGCTTCTTCCAGGTCTCCTACATGGATGCAGGGGCCCAAGGACTTGGGCCATCTTCCACTGCTTTTCCAGGCCATAGCAGAGAGCTGGATTGGAAGTGGAGCAGCCGGGAATCGATCCAAAGTCCATATGGGATGCCAGCACTGCAGGCAGCGGCTTTACCTGCTATGCCACTGTGCCAGCCCCTAATATCCAGTTTTTAAAATTTTTTTTTTACTTTGTGTTAGGCCTAGAAGTGCACTATGAATTAGCATTCATTTGTAAGAAGGGAAATAATGCAATGATTACAGTATTATAATTCTCTTTCAAATCTGGACTCTCAGTAGCTTTTTGACTAAATTGTGCACATTTGTTTGTGTTTTCCTCCCATAATATCTTCTGTGCCCCCGAGAACATTGATGATGCAGTGTTTCTGAAGAGACTGTGCAGGATCTAAGGATCTCTGGGGCCAGGGGCTGACACCAGCTTTGCAAATATGTAAATTATGCAAATTACATAGAAGGAGCCAACGCACTTCCGGCTCATGCTTCCAAGACTTTGCAAGACACACGTGGCTCCACCCTTTCACTTCCCTCCTCTGTGCTGCCTTCTGGATCCTAGGAAAGCAAACACTCCACTCTCCCTACCAAGATTTTCTTCTTTGCAGCTTCTGGTCCCAGGACTTGGGACGTTTCCCTCAGGTGTAGGAGAGCAGGAGCCTGTCTCGCCCTCGGTGCACGGGACAGCCCTCAGGTGCAACACGCGACTGGATGTCAGACGAGTCTGTGTGCTATGCAATGAGTAGTGCTGTGGAGTTGGTGGGGCAAGATACAGTATAAGTGCGTTTCACGCTCCCCGGATCACAGCAGGTTAGTGCTGTCTGTTGTCCCAGAGGGGGACACTCCAGCAAGGGGACAGGCTCAGTAACCATCCCAAAGTCCCAATACTTAACACCTATGAATAAGCCACACGATTGCCTCTTCCCATTATGGATGTTAGCATTTTTATAAGATTTTCTTGTCAAAGATCACATTCTTTGAATGTTCTAGAACAGGAGAATTTTAGATTCAAAGTCTTAAGGTGTTTTGGGAGAGGGGCTGGCGCTATGGTGCAGCTGGTTAAACCCCTGGCCTGCAGTGCCGGCATGCCATATGGGTGCTGGTTCGAGTTCCAGCTGCTCCACTTCTGATCCAGCTCCCTGCTGATGTGCCTTGGAAAGCAGTAGAAGATGGCCCAAGTCCTTGGGTCCCTGCATCCATGTGGAAGACCTGGAAGAAGCTCCTGGCTCCTGGCTTTGGATGGGCGCAGCTCCAGCCATTGCGGCCACCTGGGGAGTGAACCAGGGGATGGAGGACCTCTCTCTCTCTCTCTCTCTCTCTCTCTCTGTGTGTAACTCTGTCCTTCAAATAAATAAACAAATAAATCTTTTAAAAACAACTTATCTGAATTTAAATTACCTAGGTAGCATGGCAGAGCAGATGTTTCCACTATCCCAATCTAAAAGAAATTGACCACAAACTTTTCAATTGGTCTTGTTTTCAAAAATTTCCTCTATGGAAAATCCTGTTTCTGTAGCTTTTGCAAAGCCTTGGAAAAATTTGCCGTGTGTTTCTTTTTTTATTGAGAGAGAGAGAGAGCGAGAGAGAGAGAGAGAGAGAGCGAGCTCCCACCTGCTGGTTCACTCCCCCAATTTCCCACCATGGCTGGGGTGGGCCAGGGCCACATCCAGGAGCCAGGAAAGCAATTGAGGCCTCTGATGTGTGCAACACTGACCCAGTCACAGGAGGTAGCACAGCTGCCTCGCAGCGTCTGCAGTGGTGAGAAGTTAGTACAGAGGCAGAGTGCATGAGGAACCCAGGCACTCTTGACGTTGGGCGCGGACGTCGGACCTGCTGGGCTAAATGCCCACTCCTGGCGATGTGTTTTCTTCATGATGTTCAACATCAGAGTCTTAAGTCCCGTGAGACTTCAGCAGGAGACAGTCGTTCTGCAAATGTTCTCAAAGAACACGCTCTACGTAATTTAGGGTTGCACAGTGGACCAAAGGCAAGGGCTTAGAGGTGACATTATTTTATGATAAGGAGGGTGGGTGGGTTATGGAGGGTGGGTGGGGTAAGGCGGGCAGCCAATGAAGACAGTGGATAAACAGCTTCTGTGATGGGAGACCTCATCTCCCACGTCACAAATGAGGGAACCGGCGTGGGAGCTGGGGTTAGGGGTGACAAGAGGAAAGTGACATACCTAACGTGGCATCATTGGGTCACATCTCCGGCCGGGAAAGAACCCAGGGCCAAAACCCAAAAGTCTGGCTGCAGAGACCCTGATGAGACCGCAGTGCTGATTAGGGTGCGGAAAGCTGAGCTTTGCAGCTCTGTGGGCGGGGACTGGAGCTGTACACGGTCCAGCCGGCTCCGGAAGCCGATGGATGGCTGTGTGCTAGTGACGTGCCTTGTGATCCTCAGGCTCCTCTTTGGAGTGACTGTGCGCGTCGAGGAACGTCGCTCAAAGTTCAGAGATGATGAGACCATTCGTTAGAGAATTTTTAAAATGTGGAGAATGTGGAAACAACCCAAGTGTTCTACAGCAATCATCCAATAAAACTAACGAGCAGCACAATGAATAAGATCTTTTAGAAAAAGACTTCTTAGTGTGAGGATCTTCTCATCAGATTTTACTGGGAGGGGAAGAATGTGCAGAGTGTCACAGAGTGCGAGCCATTCTCACTTTTCCCCATTTTTTCCAATTGTGTGACACCTTTTTTTCTCTTCATAGGCAGTTGTCAAAAAATCATTACAATATTCCACAAAGAACTCTTGGTTATGAGTAACAGACACATAATGAAAATTTATCCAGCTCTCTTCTACAATTATGGCTGTGGTTAACTCTGTGGGATGAGGTCATAAGGCCTGCCGACGCTAGTCTGTTTTGCAGAACAAGAGCAGGATATAGACTATTCTCGTTTCTTCTTCAGTAGCCAATTGAAGCTGTTTGATATTGACTGGGCCCTCGTTGGTTCTTACAACCTCCATCCCACACCCTGACTAGTACTGAGTGCTGTCTTACAACCTCCATCCCACACCCTGACTAGTACTGAGCACTGCCTTACAACCTCCATCCACACCCTGACAAGTACTGAGTGCTGTCTTACAACCTCCATCCACACCCTGACTAGTACTGAGCACTGCCTTACAACCTCCATCCCACACCCTGACTAGTACTGAGCACTGTCTTACAACCTCCATCCCGCACCCTGACTAGTACTGAGCACTGCCTTACAACCTCCATCCCACACCCTGACTAGTACTGAGCGCTGTCTTACCACCTCCATCCCACACCCTGAGAAGGACTGAGCACTGCCTTACAACCTCCATCCCACACCCTGACAAGGACTGAGCGCTGCCTTACAACCTCCATCCCACACCCTGACTAGTACTGAGCACTGTCTTACAACCTCCATCCCACACCCTGACAAGGACTGAGCGCTGCCTTACAACCTCCATCCCACACCCTGACTAGTACTGAGCGCTGCCTTACAACCTCCATCCCACACCCTGACTAGTACTGAGTGCTGTCTTACAACCTCCATCCCACACCCTGACTAGTACTGAGCGCTGTCTTACAACCTCCATCCCACACCCTGACTAGTACTGAGCACTGCCTTACAACCTCCATCCACACCCTGACAAGTACTGAGTGCTGTCTTACAACCTCCATCCACACCCTGACTAGTACTGAGCACTGCCTTACAACCTCCATCCCACACCCTGACTAGTACTGAGCACTGTCTTACAACCTCCATCCCGCACCCTGACTAGTACTGAGCACTGCCTTACAACCTCCATCCCACACCCTGACTAGTACTGAGCGCTGTCTTACCACCTCCATCCCACACCCTGAGAAGGACTGAGCGCTGCCTTACAACCTCCATCCCACACCCTGACAAGGACTGAGCGCTGCCTTACAACCTCCATCCCACACCCTGACTAGTACTGAGCACTGTCTTACAACCTCCATCCCACACCCTGACAAGGACTGAGCGCTGCCTTACAACCTCCATCCCACACCCTGACTAGTACTGAGCGCTGCCTTACAACCTCCATCCCACACCCTGACTAGTACTGAGTGCTGTCTTACAACCTCCATCCCACCCTGACAAGTACTGAGTGCTGTCTTACAACCTCCATCCCACACCCTGACAAGTACTGAGCGCTGCCTTACAACCTCCATCCCACACCCTGACAAGTACTGAGCGCTGCCTTACAACGTCCATCCCACACCCTTACAAGTACTGAGTGCTGTCTTACAACCTCCATCCCACACCCTGACTAGTACTGAGCACTGTCTTACAACCTCCATCCCACACCCTGACAAGTACTGAGCGCTACCTTACAACCTCCATCCCACACCCTGACTAGTACTGAGCGCTGCCTTACAACCTCCATCCCACACCCTGACTAGTACTGAGCACTGTCTTACAACCTCCATCCCGCACCCTGACAAGGACTGAGCGCTGCCTTACAACCTCCATCCCACACCCTGACTAGTACTGAGAGCTGTCTTACCACCTCCATCCCACACCCTGACTAGTACTGAGTGCTGCCTTACAACCTCCATCCCACACCCTGACTAGTACTGAGCGCTGTCTTACAACCTCCATCCCACACCCTGACTAGTACTGAGCACTGCCTTACAACCTCCATCCCACACCCTGACTAGTACTGAGCACTGTCTTACAACCTCCATCCCACACCCTGACAAGGACTGAGCACTGCCTTACAACCTCCATCCCACACCCTGACTAGTACTGAGCGCTCTTACAACCTCCATCCCACACCCTGACTAGTACTGAGCGCTCTTACAACCTCCATCCCACACCCTGACTAGTACTGAGTGCTGCCTTACAACCTCCATCCCACACCCTGACTAGTACTGAGCACTGCCTTACAACCTCCATCCCACACCCTGACTAGTACTGAGTGCTGTCTTACAACCTCCATCCCACACCCTGACTAGTACTGAGCACTGCCTTACAACCTCCATCCCACACCCTGACTAGTACTGAGCACTGTCTTACAACCTCCATCCCACACCCTGACTAGTACTGAGCGCTCTTACAACCTCCATCCCACACCCTGACTAGTACTGAGCACTGCCTTACAACCTCCATCCCACACCCTGACTAGTACTGAGCGCTCTTACAACCTCCATCCCACACCCTGACAAGTACTGAGCACTGCCTTACAACCTCCATCCCACACCCTGACTAGTACTGAGCGCTCTTACAACCTCCATCCCACACCCTGACAAGGACTGAGCACTGTCTTACAACCTCCATCCCACACCCTGACTAGTACTGAGTGCTGTCTTACAACCTCCATCCCACACCCTGACTAGTACTGAGCGCTCTTACAACCTCCATCCCACACCCTGACAAGTACTGAGCACTGTCTTACAACCTCCATCCCACACCCTGACTAGTACTGAGCGCTCTTACAACCTCCATCCCACACCCTGACTAGTACTGAGCGCTGCCTTACAACCTCCATCTGACACCCTGACAAGCACTGAGTGCTGTCTTGGTCCCAGGGCATTGTGAAACCTAGGAGGTGGAATGCATTCCCAGCAGGTGGCCAGGAAGGATTGGGGCAGAATTTTCTGACCCAGCTGTTGGCCTCAACTCCTCCTGGCACAGCCGTCTCAAAATCTAAGCCTCATATTTCATTTGTGTTAGTTTTTGCTGTGAGCAGTGAACACCATGAGGTATTCCACTCTTGACAATCACAAGCTGCCAGACGACCAGTGACATCAATGTCTAAACATACTAAGAAGTTCTACAAATATATAACCCAGATACACAAAAATTACAAAGAGCATAAATCATGGAAATAGCCAACAGGATTGGCTAACCAAAATAAGTAAGGCTTATTGCTTATTAGGTAGCTACTAAAGTGGTTTCTGTTGATAAAGTCCAATGTTTAACCTAGTGAAGCTAATGGTCTTCTATCTTGTCTTGCTCTCTCCTAAAAATACAATGGCTGAAAGCAACATAGTCGATGGCAAATAGTCACCTACATTTGTGAATCCCAAAAGTCACACCAGCACAGTTTGCAATATCTCAATCTTGCTGAGATAAGCTGAAAGCAAACACAGTAAAACACTGACGTACAGAGAAGAGCCCTTACGATTGAGAATAACAAGTGTGTTCAGATGTTTCTCAAGCCTTCCTTATTAGCAAATACAATCGTGTAAGGAGCAGGCACTGTAACATGAAAGTAACGATGAATTCCAGGCAGCGCATCCACTTGCATCATTGTGGGTAACTTTGACCCTGATGTGAAAGCAAAGCACCCATTACACTTTTCTGGTTTATTATAAGCCGTTCAGTTGGGTGTTGTGGCCAAACAGAAACAACAAACAAGGTGAGTTTTGCTCTAGAAAGACAGCCAGTTTGTTCCAGTGAAACTGTCATCACTTGTTGGTACTGGGAGCAGAGCAAAGCCCCAGGCTGGCTCCAGGTGTATCTCGGGCGTAGATGTCTCCCACCAACTCCCCCAGATGGCAATGACTGCTGGCTCATCACCACGGGTTCCCATACAAGACGACAGTGATGACGTGTTCAGCCAATGCTCAACAGAGCACAGTGCCCTCAGCTCTTTATCCACAAGAGATTTCGTTCGAAATCCCCTTGGGGATGCTACCAAGCCCTATATACACTAGGTGGTTTTTTTTCCTATACATACATACCCATGTTAAAGTTTCACCTTTTCACTTCAAAGGAAGCAAGTTATGGCTTCTCTTGGGCATTTCTAAAGTGCCAGTATCACCATGCTTGCATGTTTTTTTTTTTTTTTTTTGACAGGCAGAGTGGACAGTGAGAGAGAGAGAGAGACAGAGAGAAAGGTCTTCCTTTTTCAGTTGGTTCACCCTCCAATGGCCACTGTGGCCAGTGTGCTGTGGCTGGTGCACCACACTGATCCGAAGCCAGGAGCCAGGTGCTTCTCCTGGTCTCCCATGCAGGTGCAGGGCCCAAAGACTTGGGCCATCCTCCACTGCACTCCCGGGCCACAGCAGAGAGCTAGACTGGAAGAGGAGCAACAGGGATAGAATCCAGCACCCCGACTGGGACTAGAACCCGGGGTGCCGGCGCCACAGGCGGAGGATTAGCCTAAGAACAGGGCCAGAGCAGTGGTGCAACGGGTTAAGCCTCTGCCTGCAGTGCTTGCAACCCATATGGGCGCTGGTTCGAATCCTGACTGCTCCACTTCCAATCCCAATCCCGTTCTCTGCTATGGCCTGGGAAAGCAATAGAAGATGGCTCCTGGCTCCTGGCTTTGGATCAGCACAGCTTTAGCCATTGTGGCCATTTGAGGAGTGAACCAGTGGATGGAAGATCTTTCGATCTCTCCCTCTATTTGTCTGTAACTCTACCTCTCCAAGAAATAAATAAAATTAAAAAAGAAACTAAAAAAATACCTAGCAGGAACTTAGCTTTGGGAGCTTACTTCTGCTAGCATTGCCCCCACAAAGAGATGTTTGGTGATCAAGGTACGGAATTCATTTTGTGTCTCTGATTTCTGGTTTCTCTGGTGAGAGTGATTTTGCTAAGCTTCCTTTAAGATCAATGAATGTCTTATTTGAAGACGTTAAGTATAGGTAAAAGGTTTATGACATACACTCATTTGGAAACCATCTTGTGATGAAATTCAAGAAATTTTCAAGGACAATAGGAATCAAACTCCTATGCACCTGCGAGACTATAAAATTCAACAATTTTAGACAAATGTTTTCTTTTTTTCTAAGATTTGTTGATGTGAGAGGCAGAGTTAGAGAGAGAAAGAGAGAGAAACTGGGAAAGACAGATCTTCCATCTGCTGGTTCACTCCCCAAATGACCAATGACTGGGACTAGGCCAAGGCAAAGCCAGGAGCCAGGAGTTTCTTCCAGGCTTCTCACATGAGTGCAGAGGCCTATCCACTTGGGCCATCCTCTGCTGCTTTTCCAGGCACATAAGCAGGGAGCTGGATCAGAAGAGGAGCAGCTGGGACACAAACTGGTGCCCATAGGGATGCTGGCTTGCAGGTGGTGGCTTAACTCACTACACCATGACACTGGCCCCAGAAAAATGTGCAAAAATGTGCTTTAATTTGCTTTCCAAAATGGTTAGCCATGCTGAAAATTCATTTTCTACCCTTTTCTGCAAAGCTTTACAAGAAGAAACATGTGACCAACAATGTTATATTAATGTTTTTAGTTTAAACAACTTATTTATTTGAGAGCTATGGAGACAGAGACAGAGAGAGAGACAGAGAGAGAGAGAGAGAGAGAGAGAGAGAGAGAGAAAGCTTTTCCATCTACTGGTCATTCCTCAGATGCTTGCAATCAACCTGGGCTGAGCTAAATCAAAGCCAGGAGCCAGGAGCCAGGACCAAGGAATTCAATCCCTATCTCTCACCAGTTGGGCAGGATCCAATAACTTGAGCCGCCATCACTATCCCAAGGTGCGCATTAGCAAAACTAGAACTGAAGCACTCCAAACTGGAAATGCGACCATCTTAGCCAATGTCTTAACTGCTAAGTTAAATGCCTACCCAATTTTATTTTTTTATTTAGTGTGTGTGTGTGTGTGTGTGTTTACACATGTACAGGGGCTGCCTCATGGAGCTCAATTTTATTTAAAGTCAAATATTCAAATTGTTTGAAAAACATCATGAGGAGCTAGCATTTGGCTTAGTGGTTAAGACATGTGCATCCTATATTAAAGGCCTGGGTTCAAATCCCAAATTCCTGCTAATATGGACTATGAGAGGCAGCAGATGATGGCTCAAGTAGTTGGGTCCCTAACACCGACGTGAGAGATACTGATTCAGTTCTGGGATCCCAGCTTCAACTTGGCCCAGGCTTGCTAGGGAGGGAACCAACAGATGGGAGCTTTCTCTCTTTTTCTGAAATAAATAAATAAAATAATTTAAGAAGAAGAAGAAGACATTGCCATGAATTACCAGCCTGCAGGATTCCATACAGTGGAGGTTCTACACTTTCTTCAAGAAGTGATAGAAACTTTATGACCCTGTGAGTAACCCAGAAATCTGGCCTTACGCGTGCAGCACTAATCACGTGAGACTTTAAATAGTCTTCCAACTGTCGGCCGGATCTCCCTGCTAAGACAAGGGCCAGGCCTAAAGCTGGCTAGGAAAGACCGTCGGAAGACCGTCCGGGCTACGCAGGCTTCTTCGAGGAAGGTGCCAGAAAGTCTTCACAGATGCCATCGATCCCTCTGGAATTAATTTCCACTTCTCCCATCAGGTGTGTTGACGGAAAGAGGCCTCCCCGTGGTAGTAATTGCCTCAGATTCCTCCGCTGTCCTTCATCGGGGCCCCTAATGAAGTCCGCCTCGTAGCCTGGGGTTGGTGCCAGCCTGGAATGCAGCAGGCTGAAAGCCGACACCGGCTCTCCGCGGAGCACAGGGCCCTGCACTGAGGTTGTCTCCATGACAACCTGGGTATTTTCCTGGTGATGCATTTACGCAGCAGGGTTTAAGTTCTGTGAAAGCAACAGCTGTTGTAAAAACAGTTATGTTTAGGGCTGTCATCTGGGGAAATTCTGAAAATGCAGACCACCTTGAAAGCATATTTCTTTGGACAAATCTCCTTTATTCTTATTTCGGGAAGGAAGAGTGAGAAACATTTTTGGTGATTCTTTTTCTCTGGCCTTTAGCTCTTTTAAAATTATCTTTCCATTACGAAATAGGCAGCCTGCAACCCTCACCTCTCTGTACTGATGAACGCGTGTGCAGTTATTCAGTCTGCAGAGTTCAGGGGGTAGAAAACCAATTTATGCCTCTCAGCTTCCAAGACGGCTGGTCATGCTCCTTCTGGGATTTTGTTTTGTTCTACTCACAACCCCTTCGTCTTCCGTGCACATGGATTATTCTGGCAGGTACTTGAAGAAAGAACCAAACCATTGTTCAAACAGTCCAAAATGCATCAGTTTTTAGTTGAAAACCTTTGGTTTGCTTTTGCAAACCCTGTGTTCCAGAGTTGGCGGGAAGACCCGGATAGAGCTGCCTGCTCCTGGCTTCAGCCTGATCCGTCTCTGGCTGTTGCAGACATTTGGGGAGTGAACTGGCAGATGGGAGACCTCTCTCTCTCTCTCTCTCCCTCTCTCAGCTGCAGGTTTACAAGAGTGACCCGACCTTAGCTCAGAATTCTCCAAATCGGCAAGCATCACTGTGACATTCAAATGATAAGGGACCCACGAAAGGGCCATGTTCATTCATGGAGTGTTCGAGCCAAGGCACTCACACAGGTGCGTGCATGCAGGGGACCCACTTTTTCTGCCCCTGGCTGCCGCCATGATTGACAGGAGAGGCATCTGGGGATCACCTTCTGGTTCCCTCTACCTCCATACCGGAGAGGCCCATATTAGCCAGGAAGGTGAATCCATGGGTAAGTCCTGGTGCCTGGATGGTACATGCAAGAGTCCAGTAGTTGTAGTCAGATCAAGACAGACTTAAGGGGCCGGCGCCGTGGCTCACTTGGCTAATCCTCCGCCTGTGGCACTGGCATCCCATATGGGTGCCAGGTTCTAGTCTCAGTTACTCCTCTTCCCAGTCTAGCTCTCTGCTGTGGCCCAGGAGGGCAGTGGAGGATGGCCCAGGTGCTTGGGCCCCTGCACCCGCATGGGATACTAGGAAGAGCACCTGGCTCCTGGCTTCTGATCGGTGCAGCACCGCTGTGGTGGCCATTTGGGGGTGAACCAAAGGAAGACCTTTCTCTCTGTCTCTCTCTCACTGTCTATAACTCTACCTGTCAAGTAAAAAAAAAAAGACAGACTTAATAAAACCATATGTGGCATTTGAGCCTTGTTTCTTTTCCATCCACCGATGGAGCAAGGGGGGGCATTAACAGAATCCGTTTACTCTCAGAATATGGGCTGCGAACTTTCTCTAAAGCAAGCGAAGTGATATATATCAGTTGCCCAGCTACTGGGTGCCTGATGTACAGGACCTTGGAAATGTAAGTACTATGGAAACAAATTCCATAAAAAATGGTCAATTCCCACTGCTTACAACCAGAGGAAAGGTTGCTTGTCACCAACCCCCTAGAAATATGTCTTGGAAATGGAAAAGCTAGCCAAAAGGATGTAGCCCTTGCATTGTGAGCTACCCACTAAGAGCTCCAAGAAGAAAAACTATAGCCTGGGAGCAGGTGTTTGGTCTTGCAGTTAAGATGCTGCCTGAGACACCTGCATGTCCTATCTGAGTGCTTGTGTTCCAGTCCTGGCTCCAATTGCAAGCCAGCTTCCTGTTGCTATGCAGCCTGGGAGGCAGTGGGTGATGGGTCCCTGCTACTCACTTGGAAGACCTGGATTGAGGTATCCTAGCTCCTAGCTTCAACCTGGCCCAGTCCAGGCTGCTGTGGGCATTTGGGGGAATTAACCAGTTGATGGGAGTTTTTTCTGCCTTTTAAATAAATAGAATTGCAAATTCCCAGCCTTGCTGAATTCCCCTGTAGGATGTTCCAGCTCGGGGGATGGGGAGGGGGCACAGAATTTGCCAGTCAACCACAAAGCACAGAGGTTCAGGGCTTGAGTATTCACTCATTCACCAGGTATTTCTTGATTCTTATCACATCTCAGGCACAGACAAGGTTCTGGGAAAAAGATGGAGGGAGCAAAGCAAGACAAAGACTCTGGACCTCCCAAAGCTCACATTCTATGGAGGGAAAGTGAATTGGAACTCTCTCTCTCTCTCTTTTTTTTTTTTTTGACAGGCAGAGTGGACAGCAAGAGAGAGAGACAGAGAGAAAGGTCTTCCTTTACCGTTGGTTCACCCTCCAATGGCTGCTGCAGCTGGCGCATCGCGCTGATCCAAAGCCAGGAGCCAGGTGCTTCTTCTGGTCTCCCATGGGGTGCAGGGCCCAAGCACTTGGGCCATCCTCCACTGCACTCCCGGGCCACAGCAGAGAGCTGGCCTGGAAGAGGGGCAACCGGGACAGAATCCGGCACCCCGACCGGGACTAGAACTCAGTGTGCCGGTGCTGCAGGCAGATGATTAGCCTATTGAGCCACAGCGCCGGCCCTATTTTCTTTCTTTTTTTTTTTTTAAGATTTATTTATTTAAAAGAGTTATACAGAGAGAGGAGGAGAGGGGGAGAGAGAGAGAGAGAGAGAGAGAGAGAGAGAAAGGTCTTCCATCTGCTGGTTCACTCTGCAAATGGCCACAACGGCCGGAGCTGCATTGATCCAAAGCCAGGAGCCAGGAGCCAGGAGCCAGGAGCCAGGAGCCAGGAGCCAGGAGCTTCTTCTGGGTCTCCCATGTGGGTGCAGGGTCTCAAGGACCTGGGCCATCATCTGCTGTTTTC
This sequence comes from Oryctolagus cuniculus, assembly GCF_051225735.1. Classification (NCBI taxonomy): domain Eukaryota; kingdom Metazoa; phylum Chordata; class Mammalia; order Lagomorpha; family Leporidae; genus Oryctolagus; species Oryctolagus cuniculus. The sequence goes on along the minus strand of NC_142867.1, from coordinate 143,866,306 downwards.
CCAGGCCATAGCAGAGAGCTGGATCGGAAGTGGAGCACCCTGGACTTGAACTGGTGCCTGTATGGGATGCCAGCACTGCAGGCAGTGGCTTTACCCACTATGCCACAGCGCCAACCCAGAACTTACCTATTTTCATAACTAAATGAACTGATGAGAGTTCATAGACTCTTCAATTAAAACACATTGCTGATCGCTAGAACAGAGCTTTTACAGGTAAGCTGGACCTGCCCTGGTATTCTGACTCCATCTTCAAGGTGGTTGAGATGGACTGCTTTTTAAAATCCCCTCTGGGGAAAGAACCAGTGGATAGAAGACCTCTCTTTCTCTCTGCCTCTGCCTCTCTGTAACTCTTTCAAATAAATACATAAGTCTTTAAAAACATTTTTAATTAAAAGTAAAGCCCTACTATGCCAGTTAGTGAGTGTGTGGAATGACCACGTACCATCTAAGGGTCAGAGACCTGGATGGTTTTGGTGACCACTGGCTCTTCATGGATGTAAGAGTATCAGGGTGGGGGCTGGGCTGTGGTATAGTCGATTAATGACCTGGCCTGAAGTGCTGGCATCCCATATGGGTGCCGGTTCGAGTCCCAGCTGCTCCTTTTACAATCCAGCTCTCTGCTATAGCCTAGGATAGCTGTAGAAGATGGCCCAAGTCCTTGGGCCTCTGCAGCCATCTAGGGAGTGAACCAGCAGATGGAAGACCTCTCTCTCTGTCTCTACCTCTCTCTGTAACTCTAAAAAAAGAGTCTCAGGGTGGAGCAGGGGAGGGGACGGAAGTGTTTCTCAAGGTTTCAATACAAACAAGCTTCTCCAGGTAGATACTTTTATTTTTCCTTTTAACGTTTTCATGTCTTTGACTTGGGATATCTCAAATTGGCCAATAATAGTCAACTTACCACTCATATAACTTTTCCAAATATCTTGGTAGATTCCCAAAAGATTGACCAGACACTAGAGCCTATGTGAAAAGTCTTGAGGTCCATGAATAAACTAAAGAATCTTGAATATCAGTGACCGTGTTTGAGAGCAGGGCCTTTGGACAGAGTCACTACAAGGCTTTGTTTGTATCAGCACTGTCCCTTGCAGTGTGCATCTGAGCAAAGATAAGGAGCGATCTGAATAAGGACTGCAGCCCACATACAGAGCTCTCAAGTATTCTGAGACACTCTCTTCTATTCATAGCGTGTCTAGGTGATCAGGTTCTCCGTCCTTTAAAACAAAGCTCCATTGTCAAGAGATTTCTATTTTGAGAAGCTACCTAGACAACAGAAAAGCTTAAAGGTGAGTTCTTCCTGAAATAATAGAAAATGAACAGCTACACCTATTATATTCCTAACAAGGCAATGGCTTAAAACTTAATTCAGCTTAAAAATGAAATTATTAAATGGAGCCAAACAGGTATCTGTTGCTGTCATACCGCTGGGCCATCTCTTCCCAAGTGCACCTGAAAAACCTACATTATTTCCACATACAACTTAGAGGTTTAGGGTAGAAGAAGAAGGCCTGGGTCTATTTCTTTTTTATTTTATTAATATTTAAAATTTATTTGAGGGGTGGGGGCTATGGCATAGTAGGCTAAGCCTTTCCCTGCATCACTGGTTTGTGTCCCGGCTGCCCCTCTCTCTGTAACTCTGCCTCTCAAATAAATAATAAATTAAAAAGTCTTTTTAAAAATTTATTTGAAAGGCAGAGAGAGAGATAGATCTTCCATCCACTACTTCATTTCCCTAGATGGTCACAACAGCCAGGGCTGGGCCAGGCTGAAGCCAGAAGCCAGGAGCTCAACCCAGTTCTCATAGGTAGGCAGTAGGGACTCAAATGCTTGAGCCATCATCTACCGCCTCCTAGAATATACATTCGTAGGAAGCTGGAATCAGGATTGGAGCCTAGATTCCAACTCAAACACTTTAGAAGTTTACCCACTTGGCCAAATGTCGGCCACGGCCTGCATCCTTTGGTCTGTGCTTACAATTCATGCTTATGAGAAATCGATCTTCCCACCCAAAGTCAGTTTCTGGAGATGGAACATGATGTCCTGGATCAAAAAACCTGCTCCGTCAGTCTCCCCCATTGTTTCACTTTGCATCTGGAAACAAGCATACGGCTGTGGCTTCTAGAATTGCATCCTTTGGAACCATCCCAACCGATTCTGCAAGTGCAACAGGAGGGAGATGGCCATGGACCAGAGACCAGCACACAGAGCTCCTCCAACAGCTTTCTCATTGGATCATGGGCCTTAATTTTTTTTTAGATTTATTTTATTTATGTGAAAGACAGAATGACAGAGAGGAGAAAGAGACAGAGAATTTTCCATCCGCTGGTTCACTCCCCGAATGATTGCAAGGCAGTAACTGCATGCAGGTATCTCTCACATAAGCAGCAGAGGGTCAAGCACCTGTGCCACTTTTGCTGCCCTCCCTTCCTCCCCTGCTGGCCCTGGGGGAGCCCTAGTAGGTAATTAGATAGGAAGCAGAGCAGCCAGGACTCGAACCTATGCTCCAAAATGGGATGCTGGCGTCTCCCATTGCACCACAGCAGCCCCAATGGGGCGTGTTGCGTTAGGGAAGCATTGGACTTCCACTTTTCTCTGTTTGGAGCTCTGCTCTCTGCAGCATCTGCTTGTGTGTGAGTGGGACAGGCTGTGTCCACCGTAGGGCTGTGACCCTCTCTTGGGCAACCTCCTGCCTGCTCTCTGTGCACGGAAAGCAGCCGCCAGTTTCTCCGAGCCAAGCCGAGCCTCTCCATTCTCAGGGAACCTCTGAAAATGCTGAGTATCTGCGGATCAGGGACCCATCTGCTGTCAGCTTTTTGAGGATAGATTTCATCCCTTCATCACGGGGAAGCCCAACCACCCTGTAGAAGTGAGCCGAAGAACGAGAGGTTCAAATGAATATGCATACTATTTTCCCGGGACCTAATTTTTTCCCTAAATTCTGCACCTTTTGCAAACAGACCAATTTCACCCAGACAGCAGCTTGCTGATTGCGAACACATACAATTGGCCCCTTGATGTCTAATTTGCTCAGGAATTTTTGGATCTCAGTTTCTGTAAGTGTGCAGGAAGCTACCTTGTAGTACCGCCAGTTTCCCAGAACCTAAAACAAATTAGATTAATCATGCTTGAAACGAAATAAAAGTGCCTTGTTGGGGCCTGTTTGGGAAGCCCTAAAAGTCTCTCCTCCAGGCCGAGAGGAGAGAATCTTGGAGGCTTTGCTGCTGCCCACCCTGCCCAAGAGTGGTGCCCGGCCCCTCTGAGCTTATGCGAGGATTTCCGGTCAGTTCCTCCAACAGCTACAGAGCTTCGTTTGGAAGCAGGAGGGAAATGACTACAGTTACAGTTTTGGGTACTTTGGCCATTTTATCTATGGAGAAACACAGTTTCTGCTCATCCAACTCAGGGTGACCGGATTTCGATCTTTGACAATCACCCAGCACTTATTTGGTCTTTTTGCTGTGTCACCATTCATCTGTCTGCACCCCTCTTCTGTTCTTAACTTCGGAGGAAGGGTCTTCAAAAGGGTCATGGAGGGCATCCCCCTGTTGTGGTGCTGTGGGTTAAGCAGCTGCCTACGATGCAGCATCACATGTGAGCACCAGTTCAAGTCCCGGCTGCTCCACTTCCAATCCAGCTCCCTGCAAATGCACCTGGGAAAGCAGCCAAAGAAGACCCGAGTCTTGGGGCTCCTGCCACCCATGTGGGAGACTACGGGCAGAGTTCTAGGCTCCTGGCTTCAGCCTGACCCTGTGCTGGCTGCCGTGGCCATTAGGAGAATGAACCAGCCAATGGAAGATCTTTTCTCTTTGTCTCTCCCTCCCTCTCTCTGTAACTCTGCCTTTTAAATCAATCAATCAATCTGTTCATAAAAAGTTCATGGAAATATGGGTCATCATTGAATCTCTTTTTCTCTCACTTGTTATTGCTGCAAGCTGAGAATCCACCAGCAACTCCACCCGTGCAGAGCCTTAGCAGTCTCGGAGAGAGCCAGGGCCTGCGTTCACCATTGCCCATGTCATCACTGTTGTCACCTTTCCAGTTTCCGAAGTTCGTCTTCATTCTCAATTTTTCGTTTTTTCACTCTAGTATGTGAATTTTGGGTCAAGTTCTTAAAAAAATATTGCTTAGATCTTCACTAGAAATAAATTAATTGACTAACTTGGGAACAATTTATATATTTGGAATGCTATTTGCTTCTCCCAGGACTTTTTATTAATTTAGGTTTTCTTTGATGTACTAAGTATGATGTTTTTAATTTCTACATTTTTCTATAAACTTCTTTTCGGAGGATATTATACACTTATGCCATTTTGCATGTGAGGTCTGCATTGTAGTTTTCAACTGACTGGTTACTATACATATGACTTAACGCTATTAAGTTTTTACTAGTATATATGAAATACACTAGTGTGGGTGGAAGGGCAGGCACAGTGGGAAGAATCACTATATTCCTCAAGTTGTATTTAGGAAAAGCATGAAGCTTATATTCCTTAAATAGAAGATTTCTGGGAAAAATTTTTAATACATTAATGAATTAAAAAGGGATTTTGCTATACATTGGTTTTGTGGTTACTGACCTTACTGAATTCATGTATTTACACATATAGAAGAGTTAGAGTATCCCAGATACACACTGAAGACACATCAAAGAGTTTCTGGAGCAGTAGAATGAGAGGCAAGCTTATTTTGGTGCTAGAAAACTTGGGAACCCTGCTGTTTATTTATTTTATTTATTTTTAAAGGTTTATTTATTTATTTGAAAGGCAGACTTACACAGAGAGAGGAGAGGCAAAGAGGGAGAGAGAGAGAGGTCTTCCATCTGCTGGTTCACTCCCCAATTGGCAGCAATGGCTGGAGCTGTGCAGATCCAAAGCCAGGAGCCAGGAGTTCTTCTGGGTCTTCCACGTGGGTACAGGGGCCCAAGGACTTGGACTATCCTCCACTGCTTTCCCAGGCCACAGCAGAGATCTAGATAAGAAGTGGAGCAGCCGGGACTCGAACCGGCACCCATATGAGATGCCAGTGCTTCAGGCCAGGGTGTTAACCTGCTGCGCCACAGCTCTGGCCCTTGTTTGTTTGTTTGTTTTTTACAGGCAGAGTGGACAGTGAGAGAGACAGAGGGAAAGGTCTTCCTTTACCGTTGGTTCACCCTCCAATGGCCACTGCAGCCAGCACGCTGCGGCCAGGGCACCGTGCTGATCTGAAGCCAGGAGCCAGGTGCTTCTTCTGGTCTCCCATGCAGGTGCAGGGCCCAAGCACTTGGGCCATCCTCCACTGCACTCCCGGCCATAGCAGAGAGCTGGCCTGGAAGAGGGGCAACTGGGACAGAATGCGGCACCCTGACCAGGACTAGAACTTGGTGCGCCAGTGCCGTAGGCAGAGGATTAGCCTAGTGAGCCGCGGCACCAGCCCCCTATTTATTTTTATAAGGTATATTTTTCATGAAATTCTTGAAGGCTCTTTGCATGCATGGATTTCAACTTTTTCTGCACAAAAATAGACAACTTTTAGCTCCATTTTTCATGAGCACTTCAAAGTACTGCATTTACAGTCTTAGAATCCGGAATATAAAAATTGTTGATACAAATCAATGAAGAAAAAATGTAAATCTCCTGGTAGAAAGTCCAGCAAAAAGAGAGAAACAAGGAATTCACAAAAGGAGAGAACTGGATCACCAACACATGCATGAGAGACTGTTTGACCTCAAGGGAGATCAGAGTAGAGTCTCATATGCCAGCATCATTTGGTAACCGCATGGTCTGCAATATTAGACACTGGCAAGAATGCTCCTGGGGTAAGGGAGAAGTCACACACTCTCAAAGTCACGTTGGAAAGCAATTTGGCAATGTCTGGGATATTGCGTAACCACCCAGTCATATCTGCCACCCCCGCTCTCTGCTTCTCACACCAATTCATGTAAACTGTAGTAGCAGAGAAGACGTTCAGCGCTAGTGGTTAGCAGATACTCACGTCCCGTGTCAGACTCCTGACTCCAGCTTCCTGCTAACGCAGATCCTGGGAGACAATGGTGATTGACACAAGTAATTGTGTTCCTGCCACCTGTGTGGGAGACCCAAATCAAGGCGCTGGCTCTTGGCTTTGGCCCAGCCCAGTCCTGGCCATCGCAGGCATTTGGAGCATAAAGAGGAAATAGGACATTCTGTGTAGGTATGTGTGTGTCTGTCTGTCTCTCTCTGTGTCTGTCTCCCTCTCTCTGCTTCTAAACTAAAATTTGAAAAAGAATACAAATGTTGTGCTAGAAAAATTATATACCTCATGCAAAACACTATGGTCCTGTAAACATATAATTCTGGTTAGCATATATTTTGAGACAAATCTTAGAGAACTCAGATAAATGGGATAAATATTTTGGTAGCATCATTAATATAACGGCATTGTTCATATTTTTGAGAACATTATCCTTAAAAGTGGCCCTGTGTGTTATATGGAGGGTTCCTTTAGGTAGGAGTTGAAAAATGCAAATATAAGGGAAATAACTTGAAGAGTCTACCTCAGTTTAATAGGAAAAAAAAATAATAAAAGGACATGGGGCCGGAGCCACAGCTCACTAGGCTAATCCTCCGCCTTGCAGTGCCGGCACACCCGGTTCTAGTCCCGGTTGGGGCACCGGATTCTGTCCCGGTTGCCCCTCTTCCAGGCCAGCTCTCTGCTGTGGCCAGGGAGTGCAGTGGAGGATGGCCCAGGTGCTTGGGCCCTGCACCCCATGGGAGACCAGGAGAAGCACCTGGCTCCTGCCTTCGGATCTGTGTGATGCGCCAGCTGCGGCAGCCATTGGAGGGTGAACCAATGGCAAAGGAAGACCTTTCTCTCTCTGTCACTCTGCCTGTCAAAAAAAAAAAAAGGACATGGGCCGGTGCTGGTGCTGTGGTGTAATGGGTAAGGCTACCGCCAGCAGTGCCAGTGCCGGCATCCCATAGGGGTGCTGGTTCGAGTCCTGGCTGCTCCACTTTCCATCCAGCTCTCTGCTGTGGCTTGGGAAAGCAGTGGAGGATGGCCCAAGTCCTTGGGCCCCTGCACCTGTGTGGGGGACCTGGGAGAAGCTCCTAGCTCCTGGCTTCGGATCAGCACAGCTCTGGCTGTTGCTGCCAACTGGGGAGTGAACCAGCAGATGGAAGACCTCGCTCTCTCTCTCTCTCTCTCTCTGCCTCTCTTCCTCTCTATGTGTAACTCTGCCTTTCAAATAAATAAATCTTTTTTAAAAAATAAAAACAGATTAATGATACAATTTTTAACCAACGTGGTTTCCATTGTTCAAAGATTTGTTTTTAAATTATTATTTATTTGAGAGACAGAGATACAGACAGAGCTCCTCAAAGCCTGTCACGACCAGGGCTGGGCAGGAGTTCAGTTTGGAGCCAGGAACACAGACCAGGTCCCGCATGGGGGTGGCGGGTACCCAGTTACTTGAGCCATCACCGCTGCCTCTCGGGGTCTCCCATTGACACGAGCTGTTGAGGAGATGCTAACTGCGAACTCAGTGCCCGCTCCCAACAATCCTTTGCTTTAACTACCAAGTCGTGCCATTCCTGCCGAGTAGGAAGAAAACAGCACGTGGCTCCTTGAAACTCCCAGGTGTGCAGCTGTCTAGTTTCCACTACCTGGACTATTGTGGGCTGTGGGCGTAGTTCGGGAAGAGTGGAGAAAACAGAGCAGAGAGAAACCACTGGCAGCCTGGCTGTGAGCCACTGAGAATGAGGAAGATGCAGAGGCAGAAGGCCCATTTGTCTTTGTTATTAGGGAATAAATCAACCTTTGTTTTCCCAGCTCAACTCCAGGAATGTCATTATTACCAAATAAATTGTGTGCTTACAAATCAATCCAGCCACCTTTCATTTAAATGTGAATCACTTTAATTGTCTGGGCTTCCAACTTGATTCCACCCTGAGGAAACAAATGGCTGGTTATCCAGATCGCTCTGAGGCTACAGCTGGTATAGAATACTCCAGGAGAGCAAGAGGTTTCTTGTTACTTTTTAATTTTTTTCGGGAGCAGTCAGCCAACTAACTCACCGTTCCGTGTTCTTTTCGCTGTTATCACAAAGCTTTTCTTGTGTTGGATTTGGCAAAATAAAAGCTTGCCTGGTGAGTGATACGATCCATGTGGCAAAGCAGAGGATGTCATTCTTGGAAAATAGCAAAAGGACAGGCTTTGGGGTATCCGGGAGTGGGGGTGAGATAGTTATTTCTGAATATCACCTGCATATTTGAAGCTCTACACCCTACTGGTAAGTAGGAAAAAAAAATGGCCAATTTCCTGGGCATCCCTTTCTGCAGGAACTAGCCCCAGGATTTAGACGGGGCCGCCTGTTTCTTCCTTTTAATCTAATTTCAGTGCACCTGTCGCTGAACAGGGGCCTCCAGCTTTTTCCCGTTCTCGGTGGGTGTCTTTGCACGGCACGCATTTCCTTAGCAGAAAGTTGGCTGCAATGGACCCCAGATCTCTGAATGAATGATCCAGTCAGGCAAAAGACTGCTTCTGTCCCCTTGCTGGTCTTCTCCCTGGTTTCTCACACTGTCTTTCTCCGTGCCCCCTCGCCCACCTCTGACCTCCTCCTCAATTTTCACCCTTGCTTTAACAATTGATTTATGATGGGCCCAAGGAAGGGTCAAACCCACTTTTATGGTTTGCTTAAAATATTTCTTTTGGAGTGAGCTCACAAGTGCTCTTCAATCCCGGCTAAACGGTCCACCACCCCCACCCCCACCCTCACCAACTCCCAGACCTCAGAAGACCAGCCTTTACTCCCCATTGCTGGGGTCTTATTTATACCTTTTGTGCTAATGGAGAGAGACTCGAAAAAACAAGGCTGTTTTGAAACGTTTACTAAAATAAATAACGTTTAAAGATGTGGGGTTGAGCTTGCCCTCTCCCGGGCGAACGAGGGAGAAGAAAAAGAATTCTAAGCCTTGCGTGATCTCTTTCATGGGCTGTATTTTTCTTCGAGATTGACAGTTTCATCCTTGCTGGCCTCGAACCTTGCACAGCCCTTAGGGATCCTCTTACATTCATGGGCTTAACAGTAAATTTCACCCTTTTGTGTAATCTGATGTCCCTGGTGTTGTCTCACTCTACTAAATAACTGCTGAATTTTGGAATGCTTTTTAAGAACCTTGGCTATAAGACATAAGGAACATATATTTTTTTTATTTACCCTTTTTTTGAAGATGGATGAAAACCTTGTGAAAGGTATGGGACTGCTTCTTTCTAAGCGCAATCTGCAGACCAACTAGAACCTAACATCAGGAAGGTGTACACCAAGACTCGCTGCCTGAAAGTGTACACAGTTCTCACGTTTGACTCCGGGTTTGAATACTGAACCCTAGACTGCTTGTTGGCCACCTTAGCAAGGCTGGGGGCAATCACACCTTTGGGAATGTCTGTAGCGGGCCCTCCAAAACGTATTGATCTCCTCCGTCTTTGGTCATTAAAGACATGATTTATTCATCTGACATTTTTAATAGGGCAAAGCTCAGAGGTTTATTGTGATGGCTTTCCAACTTCCACGTCGCCTTTGGCTGCTACCAAAGAGCAAAAGCTGTCAAGATATAACAGTCAACTTTTTTTTTTTTTGGTGGGGTGGGGAGAGAACCAAATGGCAACCTCTATATATTTCAAGTATTTCACACCTATTACACCGCAAGGAATTAATTTTTCCCATTTCCCCTTCTCTTTCACGTAACGTTGGAAGGGAGGCTGTTTCTCCCTGATTAAATGCTGCCACTTCCTGGGTGGGCAGCTTGGCAAGACTCCAGCAGCAAGGAAGCTGGGGACTGGTGGTCTGCTTCCAAGAGGCTGTGCGACCTCAAACAAATAGAGAGGGTCTCTGACCCGTTGCCTGCGTCAGCCCCGAAGGCGACACCGCTGGAAATCCCCAGTGCAGGGCACTGGGTCTCACCAAAGCTCTACAGCAAAGTAGCCCAAGCGAAGCACCTGCAGCCGGTGTCCTAACTTCCTGGTCTTTGAGGTCATTGTTCTTCCTGAATGGGAACTAAGACAAGGGCACTGAAACAAGTTCATGAACAATTGAAGGAAAAGATCAATTTCTTCTGGCACAAAAAAGAATTTAAAAAAATCCATGCACAGTTTTTTTCACATACACATCTTTTGTGAGCTTAAAACTTTTTAAAATGTATATATTTTTTTTTTTTGTTTTGAGAAGGAAAGAGAGAGATATTCCATCTGCTAGGTCATTCTCCCATGCCTTCAAGGGCCGGGGCTGGGCCAGGTTTCCCTTAGGAGTGACAGGAACCCAATCATCCCCAGCCATCATTTGCTGCCTTCCAGGGTCTGCATTAGCAGGAAGCCAGAACAGGATGCCAGAGACGAAAGTGAACCCAGGGACTCTGGTACGGGATCAGATCATCCAGTGCTAGAACAAACACCTGCCCTCCATGCCCTTTTGAAGACCCTTTCTATGCCTGGATTTCAAAGTTTTTGCACCAAAATAAACTTTGATATCTATTTAATTCCATGCCTTTTAAAGTACCCTTGTATGTGTGCAAAACTCATACCTGGGGATGCTGGCTGGTGTGCAGCAGAAGTTTGCAGCAACAGGAGGTATGGATTCTGGCCCTGCATTTGAGCCTGCTGTCCCACCAAAGTCATTAACTTCTTTTCCTTTTGTTTCTGCTAGAAGTGCATGTCTGATTTGTATATATGTTAGTGGTAGGAGCCGAAACGGAGAAGCTGGCTGGAGAGGAGAAAGAGAAGCAGTAACATGTATGGAAAAAGAAAAAAAAAAAAGAGTTACAGTCCCTTGACTGTAGTCTGGTTTGTTAGTCACACGGTGTGCAGGGCAGGAGCCCAGAACATGAAATTCATGTCTTCCCCAAGTTGCTTCAATAAAGCGTGGGGATTAGGGAGTCCTGGTTCCCACTCGTGCGCACATAGTCACAGCCGGGAGTCGCAGGGATAAGAACGACAAAGCTGTCCTTGCAATCTCTTCTTCAAACATCAAGCCAATGTATTTCAGATTCGCTAGGCTGTCTGTGTTCCACACGACCAACGCTGCTGCTGTCCCAGCGTATTAACCCATAACTCGCCCTTCGCTCCCAAAGGTGTCTCCCTTTGGACTGTCTATGAGGTCCCCTTTCCAATGTGGCACTTCTCAAACGTGGAACTGGAATGGAATTCCAACAGTGGGGTTCACACTGCACATAGCCTGCAGTGGTGAAGTGTGGCTGCCCTGTGCCACGTGCACAGACCTGAGTTTGGTGCTTGGAGCAGTCTACATCCTTGGACAGGCTACTACACCTCATTGAGCCTCAGGCGGATCCTGTGCACACAGACAGGAGTGGCTAAAGCACTCAGTAGTGCCACCTGTAAGTCAGGGAAACTCCAAGAATATTTCCTTTCACTAATTCTTGCCTCTTTAGTGGCAAAGTCTTCTTCGTTCTCAATTCTGCCTTTGCAACTGCAGAGTGGCTCACAGAGAAATAAATCAACGGAGTGATGAAGGTCAGAGATAAGACTCCCATTCCCAGCTGCGACACTGACCAGAACCACGAAGGTTGTGCAGACTGTTTATTTTCCCAGTTGTCTGCAGAACGAGGGTCCCAGAGGCACCAAACACTACGGGAACATCGCTCCTTTTTCTTTGTCACAGAAAAAGTGTGTATTGAGCAGTTGGCTTAACTTTGACCACTTCGCCAGGAAGGGTACTGGATGCCAGGTGAGCTGGAAAGCTAAGCCCCTGATGGAAGGAGTTTGACATCTGGTTGGAAAAGTTACAAAGGCACCCACATGCCAGTGATGTTTTGGGCCAGATAATTCTCGGCTGTAGAGGACTGTCCTGGTAGGGTGTTTAGATGCAGCTTTGGTCTTATCTACCTGTAGCAACCCCTTATCCTGGATGTGACAAAAAAAAAAAAAAAAAAAAAAGAAAGAAAGAAAGAAAAAAAGTCTTCATTAGGGCCAACTACATGATTTGCAGTTACATGCTGAGAGAAATTGCAGGGCCTTTGTTCAAAATGCAGGGGGCAAGGGATATTACAGTTACTAAAATGCACGGCTTTCTCTTTTCTTCCACAGTCTCTCTCTTGTGTCGCCAGGGCCTATTTCTATTGGCTGTGTACAGTGTCAGTCTAGGTGGAGAAAAATGAAGACTTGAAATTATCAGCTTGAATCTGCCTGTTTATATCAGACTGTCTAGATTACACAACAGTGGTTCTCATAGCAAAATAAGAGACTTACATCACATGTAGAAAGATCAAAATGACACAACTCACGTCTAGCTCGTGGCTTTGACACACCTGTGGCTTTCCCTCTTACCAGAATGGTGTCAATACTGCACAAAATCGGAGGGAGTTGCAGAACACTTATGGAAAATTAAATCAAAAACTAGATTTACTCTGGTGCAAAACAATTTTGAAATGTGTGTATATGAGGGATCTTCACAAAAGGCCAGGAAATATGAATACTATGGAAAAGCAATGCATGATTTCAATATTCCTTGCACCAAAATAAACTCACCTTCTGATGCACAGATCTCTTGAAGTCCTCACCTCTGTGCACTTTCTCCCAACGCCCTCTCCCCTCAGCCTGTGGTGGAGTGGGGAAGGCCTGAACACAAATGGTTGTTGGGTCCTCCCACTTCAGGGTAAGTGGTCTGCTCACACAGGGACTCAGAATCCAGGGGAGGAATAAGAGAAGAGACGGCTGCGTTGTGTGTCTTGGCTTTGGCTCAAACAGGAAGCACCGCTTGTTGGGGCTCTGCTTCCTCAGTCAGAGATGGCACACGCTTCTGTGTATTACCTTTCAGTCTTATGGAACTCCCTCCCACTCATGGCAGGCCCCCAGGGCTCTGAGCTCACCAGGCAAGTTCACGGGATTGCCCATTGTGAAACGGATGGCAAGGGGCTTCAGCCCTCCAGAGTGTATGTCTCTTTTGTTACCCATATGCACCCATATTCCGTTCAACTTCACTTACAAAATAAAAGTTCAAGGACAAAATGACTGAGAATTGGAAGTGGCAACAGCTTAGCATTAAACCAAATCCCTTCAACATACCACCAGTTGAGCAAGAAGTTGAAATAAAAGTTGACTAATGGGGCTGGTGCTGTGGTGTAGCAGGTAAAGCCGCCACCTGCAGTGCCGGCATCCCATATGGGCTCAAGTTCAAGTCCTGGTTGCTCCTCTTCTGATCCAGCTCTCTACTGTGGCCCAGGAAAGTAGTAGCAGATAGCCCAAGCCCCTTGGGCCCCTGCACCCACATGGGAGACCTGGAAGAAGCTCCTGGCTCCTGGTTCCAGATCGGCACAGTTTTGGCCATTGTGGCCATCTGGGGAGTGAACCAGCAGATGGAAGATCTCTCTCTCTCTCTGCCTTTCCTTCTCTCTTTGTGTAACTCTGACTTTCAAATAAATAAATAAATATTTAAAAAATGTAAGTAGAATAAGTGGATAATTCAATGATCATGGTAAATTGTTAAGCTGCCGCCTGTAATGCCAGCATCCCATATGGGTGCTGATTTGTGTTCCAGCTGCTCTACTTCCAATCCAGCTCCCTGCTAAAAGAGCAGAAGATGGCCCAAGTCCTTGGGTCCTGGAACCCATGTGGGCTTCATGGCTTCAGCCAACCCAACCTCGGATGATACAACCACTGAGGAGTAAACCAGCAGATGGAAGATCTCACTCTGTCTCTGTCTCTCTCTGCAACTCTGCCTTTCAAATAAAAAAATGAATTACTAAATCTTAAAAACAAAAGAAATGTAATTGAAAAAAAAAAACCAACTACTAATATTAGCACAGGAACCTAAGCCAATGCAAAGACTTGATGAATATTGACTAGAGATAGTTAATTCAATAGGCATATGAGAAAATAATCACATAAATTAAAGTTAAGGAAACTTTCCACCTCTTGGGATCCTCGTTAGTTGTAAACAATGTTAGTTGGACAGAGGCTAAACCAAGACTTAAATATCTAGGTTTCCATCCCAGCTCCTGCTTCCCAATCTGTACCAAGGGTGATAAGCATTGTTCCACACCCTCACGAGGTTGTGCTGAAAATATTACACAAACCACTGTGTGAAGCAGCTTGGTCAACTCCAAAATTGTAGGAGTGGTCAGTGTCTGAACTACCTACTGAGGTCATGAGTTTTTTTCTAGAAAATCTAAAAAGGCACAGGATAAGTAATGCTGGTTGCTGCAACAGACAATCCCTATATCTGAGTGGCTTAACATTTCTATTTCCCATAGAAATGTCTCTGATGCAGGCCAGAGGACTCTCCTGTGTGACTCTCCTCCATGCTGTGACTCAGGGACCCAGGCTCCTGGGTTAACATTGTCACAGCCACAAATGCTATAGCATAGGAAAAGGAGTGGGGTGGGGCCAGCACCGTGGCTCAATAGGCTAATCCTCCGCCTGTGGCACCGGCACACGGTTGCCCCTTTTCCAGGCCAGCTCTCTGCTGTGGCCAGGGAGTGCAGTGGAGGATGGCCCAAGTCCTTGGGCCCTGCGCCCCATGGGAGACCAGAAGGAAGCACCTGGCTCCTGGCTTCGGATCAGCGCGGTGCACTGGCCGCAGCACACGGGCCACAGCGGCCGTTGGGGGATGAACCAACGGAAAAGGAAGACTTTTCTCTCTGTCTCTCTCTCACTGTCCACTCTGCCTGTCCAAAAAAATAAAGTGGAGTGGAGGTTCCTGCTGGGGATTTCTATAGCCAGTCCTAAAAATAATTTCTACAACATCTGCTCATATCCCATTCCTAGATCATAGTCTAGTGGCCTCAGACTAACTTTTGTAGTCTTTAAGTGTACCTAGGAAGAAGGGGCAATATTTGGTAAGAATCTATCCAGTCTGGGCTATACTTCAGGAATGTCATGATGACTCAGTGTAAGAAGCAATCTTATTTTGAGTTTCTGGTAGATCTGCCCAAGGAAAATCAGAAGGGCCATTTTTCATTTTAGGTAACCTCTAGCTAGACTTGGGTTTGAGTCTCAACTCAGTTATAAGATAGGTGAAGTTGGGGCCAGTTAACGCCCTGACCTGAAGTGCTGGCATCCCATATGGGCACCAGTTCTAGCCCCAGCTGCTCCTCTTCTGATCCAGCTCTCTGCTGTGGCCTGGGAAAGCAGTAGAAGATGGCCCAAGGCCTTGGGCCCCTGCACCCCCATGGGAGACCCAGAAGAAGCTCCTGGCTCCTGGCTTCAGATCAGCTCAGCTCCGGCCATTGTGGCCATTTGGGGAGTGAACTAGCAAATGGAAGACCTCTCTCTCTGTCTCTACCTCTCTCTCTGTAACTCTGTCTCTCAAATAAATAAATAAATCTTTTAAAAAGTAGGTCTTTTTGAGCTAGCCTTTAAGGTAACACTGCCATATGTGGCATTGGATTATATTAATATGACATTGGATTATATTAATGAAATCAACAGTCTTGCTGTATTTGTAATCTACATTTGGTACAAGGATAGTGTGTTGAAGTCAGTTCACACCTACACGCACACGCACATAGGTGCACACACACACACATTTTTCAGGTCCCACTTCGTACTCCAGCCTACAGCTCCAGGAGCTAACTACACTTCCTCTTACATTGTTGGTGACCAGGCATTTGACATAGCAGTTAAGCTATTCCTTAGGCTGCTCACAGTCCAGATCAGAGTGGCTAGGTTCAAGTCTTCGCTATGGCTCCTAACTCTAGCTTCCTGCTAATGCACACGGGGAAAAGAAGATCAAGTAGTTGGATATCTGTCACCCATATGGGAGACCTGGAGTGAGATTCCTGATCTTAACCTTGTCCAGCCTTGGCTATTGAAGGCCTTAGGGGAGTGAAATAGTGGATGACAGACTTCTCTGTCTGTCTGTGTCTCTCTACTTCTCAAATAAAAAAAATTAAAGGGTTGGAGGAAAATTAGTCATGAACGAAACTAGGAAACGACAATTAAGAACTTAACTGTGAGGTGCGACTATAAAACAGAGGTTGCAACTTTTCTGTCCTGCTACTGGACCAATCCTATTATGTTCAACACAAGGGCTTTTTTTTGTTTGTTTGTTTGTTTGTTTTTTGTTTTTGAAGACTTATTTATTTATTTGAAAGTCAGAGTTACAGAGAGGCAGAGGCAGAGAGAGAAAGAGGTCTTCCATCCGCTGGTTCACTCCCCAGATGGCCACAATGGCCAGAGCTGCGCCGATCTGAAGCCAGGAGCCAGGAGCTTCCTCCAGGTCTCCCCATGTGGGGGCAGGGGCCCAAGGACTTGGGCCATCTTCTGCTGCTTTCCCAGGCCATAGCAGAGAGCTGGACAGGAAGTGGAGCAGCCAGCACTTGAACTGGTGCCCACATAAGATGCCAGCACTGCAGGCGGTGGCTTTACCAGCTACGCCACAGCACCCTCCCTGAGATAAAGTTTCTATATCATAAAATGTAACCAGAATTAGTGCACAATCCAGTGATCGTGGTAAATTGTGCAACTACTACCAAAATGTAATTTTTAAAAACATTTCCATCAACCTCCAAATTCCCTTGTGCCCAGTGGACAATTATTCTCAACTCCCACGCTCTGCCCCAGGCAACCACTCAAGTACTTTCTGTCTCTACCCATGGATATTTGAGTTTTCAAACCATGTTCTGAAAACCACAAATTATCCAGAGAAGGACATTATTCTAGCTTCACGGAGTTTGTATTTACAGAGGCTGACAAAACAGAAAGACGTTCCAGAACCGTTATCTTTTTTTTTTTTTTTTTTTTTTTTGCTTTACAGCTATTTGCAACACCACATTCCTCCCTAGAATAATTTCATTAGTGGTCTTCAGATTGGCAGATGAACTGTTTTTTTTGTTTTTCTTTTTATGAGTTGTTGTGTCACACGTTGGAATTTGAAGAAAAAATAAAAACACAACATCCTACTACATTTATGTTCGGCTTTGTTCCTTATAAATAAAATAGTGGCAGTGACCAAGAGGCACACAAACCAAATGTCTCCCAGTCTTTTCCTTCTGCTTTCCACCTATAAGGAATCACAGGTTCCTGAAGACCCAAAGCAAGTTATCATCTCCATTGACTGCTCCAGGATTATGCTAACTCCTCTTAAGTCTTCTCTTTTCAGACCTCATAACACTTACAATCTGTGTCCCTGGTGAGGCAATTTATCAAGAGCTTTCTGTGCGCTCCCTGTGCTAGTCTGTCCTTGTCTTTATATAATTCAGTCTGACATGTTTACCGTGCCACCTTGAATATCGGTTTCCTGAAGACTTACCAACAATTAGGACTTTTAGGCCGCTCTGTATTCTTTGCACAAAACCTTAATCCTCTGCCTTCCCTATAGTAGGTGTTTAATAAATCTTGTTGGAGCAGTAATGTCACTTATGAATTACATTTAAGGATTACAATTTGGTGATTCTTCAACTTTCAAAGCTGTAAAAAATCAAATGAGTTGGTTGAGTCAATATAGCCAGGATTTAGTAAGAATTCTGAGGTTTTTTTTAAATCATTGTAAGTAAAACCACTGAACCAGCTCAACAACAAGATGTCAGTTGCTTATTTTGGTACCTTAACAAAGGAGCTAAACTATTACCTAGATCAACTTTAATTTAATCCATTGCTCACCATCCAACCATTTATTTAGCTAATTAAACAAGGAGGTCTGGGACCAGCCTAGGAGTTGTATTGTTGTTTATCATTTTGCTTATTGGCGATAAACTCTCAGGGCTCCTGTTGACCTCGTAGGAATCCGCGTGTGACTGGGACCCGCAGGCCGAGAAGGTGCCGCTATAACCAAAAGCTGGGTTTTGTTTTGTGGCTTTGTGGCTTTATTTGTCCCATCGCCTCTGAGTCTCTCTGTATCCCAATGTGTCTCTCTTTCTCCCCTCTCTTCTCTGTCTCCTCCCGGGTGCCTTTGTCCACGCGCGTCTCTGCAGTGGCCTAGGCTTAGTCCCTGGTCTCTGAGTGGCTCTCTGGCATCAGCATTTTCTACATTCAGCACTGGGGGCTGGCCTCACAGGGCAAGATCAGAGTCGTTTGTGGGTTCAGGACAGCTCACATGAGACACACAGGCAATTCTGAATGTTCCACACTGATATTTGCTCTAATAAACGATGTTTTTAAGGTGTTACAGGAACCACAGGAAAAATAGTAAATTCTCGCAGGAGAAAAAATAAAAATATTTGAAAACATCAGGACATGCCACATCAAAAAATCTGGCTCTTTGGATTTAACCCAAATGGAAGTCACGGAACAAAGACCATCTGAGGTCTGTATAAAAAGCAGCCCCTTGTTTAGAGAGCACGATGTGTCGCTATCAAAATACTGGGATACCCTTCTTAAGAACCTGGAAGATCCTTCTTCTAGGCCGGGGTTAGACCTGGATTAGAGAAACCACAATTTCCAGTTCTGCGTGTGTGCGATTTCACCCACATCTTGGATCCTGCATCCAGCCGCTCAGGGATCTTGCAGTTTCTGAAATAAGCACAGAGTTCCTTCCCAGGAGAAAAGATCCGTGTGGACAGCGCATCCTCACCGCCCACCGCCCCAACGAGAACCGTCCCCCCAAAAAAACCCCGTGACTTTCCCTGCTGTTTCATATTCATTAATTAGTCTGAGGCTTCCTTCGTGTTTCGTTTACAAAGCCACTTAAACCCACGCACCCATTTAACATATTTATGACTCCAGGTTTCTTTCTGTTCCCTGAGACTGTACGGCAATTGTTCTCCGGCCCCGGGGACTGGGAGAGTCTTGCCTACTCAAAGGGAAAGACATAAAGAAGGAAGTGAATGCGTGCGGGTTGAATGCCACCAACAAAACCGCTGCGTGCCGTTTCGCCCCTGGCCCCCCCCTCCCGGGGTCACTTTAATTGAGTGAAGCTTCAACCTCTATTGAGTGTAGGGGAGACTATTAACTCTTAACAGCGCTCCGGTTCGGGTTATTTATTTATTACTTAAATGATTTGTTATTGCTCCTTGGATTTAACGCACCCTCTGGGAACCAGGATGGCAGCACCGTGTTACAGAAAAGCTACAAGTTATTTTCAAACTGTAATTGACGTTTTATGAGAGCCGTAAAGGCTTTCTGAACAAATAACTCACCATTAGTCAGAACCTTCAGCAGGAGATCTGTAAAGCTGGGGACAGGGTAGGACAGTACGGTACTTGTGTGCACTGGCTGCCTGTGTGCGTGTGTGCGTGTGTGCGTGTGTGTGTGTGTGCTGGGCGGCGGGGGCAGAAGGCACCCGAGGCAGCTGCAGAGAAGTTACACTGGTGGGTCATTTCCCGTTGCTTCCAAGCCTGTTGATTTGATTCAGCACACATTTGAGGGGGAAGCGTACAAGGGATTCCCAGGACTGAGTGACCCATGTCCCATGAACACACAGCAGGTGATCAACCGGGTGTCTTCACCTGTCACGATTCATTAATGCCGTGCCCCGGCCATACACCTGGTGGCCCTTTGCTGGTGCTCCCTGGCGTGGCTGAATCCACAGGCACTGGTTACAACGCCACCTTCTTGGCCTGTGAGTCCCACTCACATGTGGATCCCTATGTGGTCCACAGGAGCCTTGACCGCTTATCACCGATGGCTTGGACCCTGTCACACTTCCTGGTGCAAGAAGCTTACAATCTTTGACATTGTAATAGACATTGACATTGAAATTGTGATAGACATTGGCATTGTAATAGACTTTGGCTATCCAAAAGTAAAGATTCCCAAGACCATGTCTTGCACTTTTCTAGTTCATTGGATGCTACCGTTTCCTCCCCTTGCCTTGGGTGTTGTTGCTAATGCCACAGCTGTGGGCCCAGGCATTGCCTTTGCAAGAAGCGTGTTTGCCTCCCCCATGTCATGTCCTCTCCCCCAAAGTAGCCCATGTCCACAGAAGAGGTGAAGAAGCCCAGCTTCCTTGTCTTGATTCTGGACAACTCTAAATCTCCTTCCCAGCTCCAGAACCAGATGCAGAATCAGCCGAGGTCTTGGTTGCAACTGCATCATGGCTCAGCTCCTCCCTCTTGCCTGCTCCTGTCTTCGTGGCTCCCTTACAGATGTCGCCTCTGAGACCCCTGGGCTTCCTGAGTCACAACCGTGAACCACCTTGCCAAGTGGCCTCATGGGGCGTCACCTACTTCTCTTTTTCTTCTGTCCTGTCCTGTACATTACCTAGGACACGGCCAAAACATTCTACTGCCTTGGAAGTGCGTTTTCAGGGCTTGCAAGTCTCTGTAGGATATGTTCCCCCAGGGAAAGTATTGGCTGTCAGCAGTAGCAATGTGCGATGCTATAGATATGAAGGACTTCCCTCCACTGAGGGTCCTCATTGCATTGTTCTTAACTATTTTTAAAAATATATTCTACACCTAGTAATTTAATATAAGCAACTTCACCAGGCCTTATCTGTACTTGGATGATGTATGAAAATAAGAAGTACTGGGTTGATTTGGTGCAGTGGTTAAGACACCACTTGGTATGCCTGTATTCCATTTCAGAGAGCCTGGGTCTGAGTTCTGGCTCCACTTCCAACTCCATCTTCCTGCTAATGTGCCTGGGAGGCAACAGGCAATGTCTCTGGTACTTGGATCTCCATCACTCACGTGAGAAATCCAGATTAATTTCCTGGCTCCCAATTTCAGTCCGGCCCAACCCTAGATGTTAGGAGTTAACCATCAGATGGAAGATCTCTGTTTGTCTCTGTCTCTCTGTCTTTCAAATAAATATAAATAAATAAGTAAATTTTTTTAAAAAAAGAAGTTACCAAGAGTACATTTTCCTTCTGTAGCCCTTTCCTCCTTTACATCTATACCCAGAGGGAGTTATAAATACATTTGCTCGACTCCATTCTTAGAATTTTGTCACTTTATTATCTGGAAAATATGTATTAATGGAAAGCACAAATGCTGTAGGTATTTTTGATTAACTGAAAAATTATGGGGAGACTACAGGAAAAAAATTGTACAAAGGGGCCAGTCTTGTGACATTGTGGGTTAAGTTACCACTTGCAATTATAGTATCCTACATTGGAGCACCTGGGAATTTATTCAAAGATATATGCAATCAGCATATGAAAGAGTTATCTGTACCCCCATGTTTACAGCAGCTCAAATGACAGTAGCTAAAATATGGAATCAACCCAAATGTACATCAACTGATGATTGGATAAAGAAATTGTGGTATACACATACTATGGAGTACCACTCAGCCATTAGAAAAATGAGATCCTGTCTTTTGCAACAAAATGGATCCACCTGGAAACCATTATGCTTAGTGCAATAGGCCAGTCCATAAAAGACAAGTATCATGTTTTCCATAATTTGTGGATGCTAATCTACAGAGAATAAGAAAAAGGTAATGTATATGAGTGAAATTGACATCTTGAAATTCTATCAGTGTTTATAGCCCTTGTCTATACTCCTGAGAAGCAGTGGTTCTTCTAGTTACTACATGTTGAATTCTTTATTTAGTGGAGGGTTAAGCTTGTGATTATAAAATAAATTGAATGTCTGTCATTATAAAAACAATTTTAAAATAAGACAGTAATGGGGCCAGTGCCGTGGCTCACTTGGTTAATCCTCCACCTGCAGCGCCTGCACCCCATATGAACGCCGAGTTCTAGTCCTGGTTGCTCCTCTTCCAGTCCAGCTCTCTTCTGTGGCCTGGGTGGGTAGTGGAGGATGGCCCAAGTGCTTGGGCCCTTGCACTCACATGGGAGACCAGGAGGAAGCACCTGGCTCCTGGCTTCGGATTGGTGCAGTGCTGGTTGTGGTCATTTGGGGAGTGAACCAACAGAAGGAAGACCTTTCTCTCTGTCTCTAACTCTGTCAAATTAAAAAAATAAGACAGTAAGGAGGAGAGAGGAATGGAGTGAGGGAGGGAGGGTAGGGTGGAAAGTATCATTATCTTCTTAAAACTCTCTCTATATATATATAATACATGAAATGTGTTCCCTTTATATAAATAGAAACATTAAAAATGAATTTAACAAAGTCATCTTTAACTGGAAATTTACAGTTGAGGATTTTAATATTTTATGGCAAAAAAAATACTTTGGGGGTTATTGAATTTGCTAGGAATCCAATGACATACTCATTTTTTAACATTTCTTGAGAATTAAAACTAGCCCACTGAAATGATGTGTCTAAACTCCTTTCTGGTCATATTGTGGGTGGTGACACTGGAAACCACAAAAGAGCAGCGGGATTCATTAATTACATTATGAGTCATTGGTACACTGGAATACTATGTAGCCATCAAAAAGAATAAGGAGGAGTTCTGTGTAGATGGTCGAGGTGAAGAAAGTACGGTGGTGGATCGCGCGATTGCCATGGCCGTGATGATAGGTTGCTTTCTCTGGGAAGGATGCACTTCACCCCCACTCAACAGCACCTGCTTCTGGAATACAGGAAAACACAGAGAGGAGAAAATAGGTCTCAGTCGCCGCTGTGCACACTTCTGACTTATATTTAAATGACACATGCAAAAAAAAAAAATGTAAAGCTTAACAGAGGACACAGTAAGCTGAGATGACGCATCGTAACGTTGACAATGGTGGACTTCATTAGAATTAAGTTCCACATGCTGGGGCTGGTGTTGTGGCACAGTGGGTTAAGCCATTGCTTGCAACTCCAGCATTCTACAAGGCTGGTTCTAGTCCCAGTCACTCCAGTTCTGACCCAGCTCCCTGCTAATGCACCTGGGAAAGTAGCAGAAGATGGCCCAAGTCTTTGGACCCGTGCCACTCATGTAGGAGACCAGGATGGAGTTCCAGGCTCCTGGTTTCATTTGGAGAGTGAACCAGTGGATGGAAGAACTCCCTCCCTCCCTCCCTTCTTCCCTCCCTCCCTTCTTCCCTCCCTCCCTTCCTCTCTCTCTCTCTCTCTCCTCCCCTGCAACTGTGCCTTTCAAATAAATAAAATACATTTCTAAAAAAAAGTTCATACACTACAAAACCTTTCTGTTCCACCTTCTGCCTGTCCCACCTTCTTTATTCCCATTCCTCAGTTTTCTTCTGTTAATGATCCCTAGTGGGAGTAACTTGAAACAGGTACATAAGAAACACTAGCTTTTAGGAAAATATTTTTACAGTGAGAGAAAGAGTACTGTCTTGTCTCTGTACACCCAGCTTTTCCCCTTCTGTAAGTTTATATTGAATGCATCCCTGGAAACAGGTGTCGAATGGGAGTGGCAGCAGGTGGCTAAAACTGTGCTTCTAAGAGAGAGATGGTCAGAAAGGAACCACCAGATAAAGATGAGTTCCCCAGAAGTAGTGAGCTTGATGCAGAGATGTTGGGCATGTGTCTGCTCTGTCAGAGGTTTTCGCTCTTTATTTGCAGTGGTGAGGCAGAGTGGTATCCAGCTCAGTTGGGCAAGCATTAGCCACATTGATTTTTTTTTTAATTTTTTGACAGGCAGAGTGGACAGTGAGAGAGAGAGACAGAGAGAAAGGTCTTCCTTTGCCGTTGGTTCACCCTCCAATGGCCACCACGGCCAGCGCACTGTGGCTGGCGCACCGCGCTGATCCGATGGCAGGAGCCAGGTACTTATCCTGGTCTCCCATGTGGGTGCAGGGCCCAAGCACTTGGGCCATCCTCCACTGCACTCCCTGGCCACAGCAGAGAGCTGGCCTGGAAGAGGGGCAACCGGGACAGAATCCGGCACCCCGACCGGGACTAGAACCTGGTGTGCTGGCGCCGCAAGGTGGAGGATTAGCCTAGTGAGCCGCGGCGCCAGCAGCCACATTGATTTTTTTTTGTCCACTGTGACTTTGTCTAGGTAGATCACCTTTTAAAGATATGCAAATACAGATAAGGTGATGCTCAAGCCAGGTGAGATACCGCAGGCTGCAGAATGACAAGTTTTTGCCAGAAATGTGATTTTGAATGATGATGATGCTAACGATGATGATGGTGATGATGAAGGCAGTGGTGGTGGCGATGATAACAATGGTGAAGATGATGATGGTGGTAGTGGTGATGATGCTGATGAGAGGGGTAGGGTGATGGTAGTGAAGAAGGTGAGGATGATGGTGGTATTGGTGATGGTGGTGGCATTGGTGAGTAGCTCTCATTGTTTTTTTTTTAAGATTTATTTATTTATTTGAAAGGCAGAGCTACACAGAGAAAGAAGGAGAGGCAGAGAGAGAGAGGTCTTCCATCTGCTAGCTCACTCCCCAACTGGCCGCAATGGCCAGGACTGTACCGATCTGAAGCTAGGAGCCAGGAGCTTCCTCTAGGTCTCCCACATGGGTGCAGGGGCCCAAGGACTTGAGCCATCTTCTACCACTTTCACAGGCCACAGCAAAGAGCTGGATAGGAAGTGGAGCAGCTGGGACCTGAACCGGTGCCCATATAGAATGCCAGCAGCGGCTTTACATGCTACACCACAGCACCGGCCCCCTCAGTTATTGTTTAAAGTGCAACAGGCATTGTGCAAAGCAATTTTGTACATTATTCCATTCAACTCTCGCTTTATTTAGGCTGGGAACGAAGGTCAAAGAGGTAAAAAAAAATGTCAACAACATCACAGCTTTCTCACCGTGGTGCAAAAGGAGGAGTTAGGTTAGTGCCGGTGGAAACCATATCTGAACTCAAACAGATGTTCTACATGGCACGCTGTGCCTTTTAACTAAAAATATTTTCACCAGCCCTGAGAATTCCTCTTTGAAGCTGAAACTGGGGGTCTACCAGATGATTCCTCATCAGCAGTTTTGGTAGTCATGAAAAAAAAATGCATGCATTTCCTTCATTTTGTTTATTGTCAGAAGGTCTAGCTGAAAACCAAGGCCATGTGGCTCTCTAAAGCAGTGGTTTTCATGGGCTGGGATTTTAGCTAACTCTGAGAACTGTGGATAACCCACAAATTTACGCATTCTTGCCACGGGGCATAATACATCTGCGTTTGCCTTTTTATCCACGTGAGCAGCAATACGTCAAGGCACCTGGGTTCCATAAAGACTGAGAACCACTTTTCTATTGTCAAGACAGCAAGGGACCCCATTGCTGTTCCTCAGCGTGGTGATAACCGTACGGTTCCCCTGCTCTTTGGCCTTGTCATGACTTAAGACCTTTTGACCCCAACCTGTTGAGTCGGGAACCCAACTCTTAAGTTCCTGGGTGGGTTTCCCAGTAAGTTTGGAGAAGGATTAAGGTCAGATAACAGCACCCAGAATACTGTCTGGAAAAAGTGGTAGCTCCAAGGCATCAGTTGATGGGTAATCGCATAAGACAAACTGCTTTATTTGGTTGACCATCTGGAGAGTAATGCGAATTCCAGCCAATGGCCATCAACAATGAGCTTTAAGAGAGCTCTCGTGCGCTGCGCTATCCCTTTAGCCATTTACCCTAAAACGATGAGGTGTGGCAATGCCCACTCAGGTGTTATCTGTAAGCCCACCTAAGTGGAAGCAGCTCTGAGTAAAAGGCAATGGGTCTGAGCCATTGCCGTCACTGCTGGCTCCAGAACACACTGATTAATCTGCAGGAGAACCCGCTATCACGAGTTCTTCTGCAATAGATCGTCCGGGCACCATGACTTCCCTGGGTGTGCACACAGGGATCAGTGTGTTGAGGGAAGAGCAGCAGCTCTGCCAAGCCACCACGGTGCTGGTGGGGAGTTGCAGCACACACACAAAAGCACACAGAAAGACACCACAGGAGAGAGACCCAGGTTGGCCTCCTGTGGCCCAACCTCTTTTCCAGACCAGCCCAATCTCTTACCGTATTTGGCAGAGGAATTCTGGGTTCCATTTATCACAGAAAGTGGAGCTTCCTACCTCGGTTGTGCAGTTTGACATGCATTCGTGGAAATGGCCAAGCAGTGGCCACGCTCTGCCATGAAACTCTTGTGTCACCAGTGTCAGTCTCAAGTCATCTTATCTCGTGTCGACTCAGCAGCTTTAAAGTCATCAGTTGTTTTATTCGTGTCTTATAATTTCTGTGTTACTTTTGGACATATCTGGCCTTGATGACACTGGGGTACCACTCTGCCGAGGGCTGGCCAACTCCTAGGGACCATCATGACTCATTTGTGTATTTGTCCTTGGCAAAACAACCAAGCCAGAGCCCAACCACTCATCCAGCCCCACCTCTTCTATGGGGCTGCCATACTCCAGGCCACTACGGCCCTGCCCCAGTCAACCCAGCACCAGGTACCAGACAACTAAAAAGAGAGCTCCAATTGCACAGCCAGCTGAAATTGTCCAACCTAGCAAGCCTAAACCTGCTCCCCGGTCTTGCCCATTCCTTGCTGTGGAAGCCACCATGTTTTCCCCGGACTCCCTCTGCCTCCCGACAGATTCAGTGCTTTCTTTTTAAGGTTTATCTATTTATTTGAAAGGCACAGTTACACAGAGAGAGAAGGAGAGGCAGAGAGAGAGAGAGATAGAGAGAGAGAGAGAGAGGTCTTCCATCTGCTGGTTCACTCCCCAGATGGCTGCAATGGCTGGAGTAGTGCTGATCCGAAGCCAGGAGCCAGGAGCTTCTTCTGGGTCTCCCATGTGGGTGCAGGGGCCCAAGGACTTGGGCCATCTTCTACCGCTTTCCCAGGCCATAGCAGGGAGCTGGATGGGAAGTGGAGCAGCTGGGACTCAAACTGGCACCCACATGGGATGCTGGTTCTTCAGGCCAGGGCATTAACCTGCTGCACCACAGCACCAGCTGGGTTTTTTATTTTTAACAGCACAGAGTGAGACAGATCCTTATGAATGTTTGTAATTACTTGTTGGTTATTTTTAATGAGAGAGTATAATGATCTCAAGTAAAATATTTTATTTTATATAAATGCTTTCACAGATTGTAAAACTAATTTACAAAATAGTAATCGAATATTATAACTATAATTACAATGATATAATTATAAAATAATATAATTGAATAATACTATTTACTAAAGATGAGTTTTGGGTTTTCCCAGTTAACTTGACTCACGCTCCCTACTGATTTGAGCTGATTTTGTAAGGAAAACACTACGTGTTGATGAACACGTTACCAAACAATGTACGACATCTTGTTTGGTTTGGATAAAAATAGGTGTGAAATTGCAAATTGAAATGGGACAGTCACAGCTAGATAATGAACATAAAAGCCCTTTTATGAGTTGATATTTGGAATTCTTGATTTTGCACTTAAAATTTTTGTTTTTTAAAAGATTTATTTATTTATTTAAAACTGAGAGCACACACACACACACACACACACAGATCTTGCATCCACTGGTTCACTCCCCAGATGGCCAAAATGGCCAGCCAGGCTGGGCTAGGCCGAAGCCAGAAGACAGGAGCTTCTTCCAGGTCTCCCACGCGGATGCAAGGGCCCAAGCATTTGGGCCATCTTCCACTGCTTTCCCAGGCACATTAGCAGGGAGCTGGATCAGAAGTGAACAACACATCATGAGTGTCAGAATCTTTATTAATGTTAAATGTAAAACTACATTGGGTATAAACAAAGTATCTTTTCTTTGCAAATAGTTTTCCTGAAGTCCTTGGTGTGCTACAGACGAATTTTTTTAAAGATTTATTTATTTATTTGAAATTTAGAGTTACACACTAAGAAAAGGAGAGACACAGAGAGAGAGAGAGAGGCAGAGAGAGAGGCAAAGAGAGAGAGAGGTCCTCCATCCGCTGGTTCACTCCCTAGATGGCTGTATCGATGGGACCTGAGCTGATCTGAAGCCAGGAGCCAGGAGCTTCTTCTGGGTCTCCCACGCAGGTGCAGGGGCCCAAGGATTTGGACCATTTTCTACTGTTTTTGCAGGCCATAGCAGAGAGCTGGATTGGAAGTAGAGTAGCTGGGACTCGAACCAGTGCCCATATGGGATGCCAGCACTGCAGGCAGTGGCTTTACCTGCTACGCCACAGCGCCAGCCCAGAGGAATTTTTATGAGTGCTATCATATTTGCTTTCTGATCTGTTGATGTCATCTACAGGCAATTGTTCTGATTTATTTTTGTCTCATGTTCTTTGTTATCTGCTGTATTTTGACCTTTTTTTTGTTCCTAACGATTCCTTCTTGAACCCACAATGCATTTGTTGAGCTCTTGTGTGCCTAAAACAAAACAATTTTAAAGCCAAGTAGCAATTTTAAGTCTATTTGTTGAACTCACAGATTCTCATGCAATCACACTGCCCTTTTTCTTAAGGCAACACAAGCAAGAGCTCATTTAGCTATTGTCTTCATAGAGCTTTCTGCAGATCCAATGCCACCTTCTATAACTGCATCTTCAGAAACTCCCCTTGGAACCTCTGCAATCGGTGATCTGAGGTTCCAACGATGCAACAAAGCATCCCTGGCCCTGGGCTCTGGGCCTTGCCTACCTTCACAGCCCACATGCACCTGCTCCCCAACGAAGTTGCTTCCAGTCCCCAGTGCAGCCCTTGATGTCCGATGCCTCTTCGGACATCTTTGTCCTCTCTTCACCGCATTTCCCCCAAGTCCTCCCCTGAGGTCCCCTTCTCTGCCTTTCTATTCTCCAAGGCCAAATGACCTTCGACTCTGTGCTCCTCAAGGATTTTTCAGGGGGTTGAACGCTGCTGTGACATAGCCTGGTGCAGACCTGCGGGGGAAGCATCTTGCCAAAGGCAGTGAGGGCCGGTCTGTCCTGAAACCTCACTGTCAGGTAGCTGATAAGCGGGGATGCTTCCAGACAGGGAGTGAACCAGGGGCTCTCCTGAGTCCTGTCATCCTCTTGCGAAGTCTCTCCCCAG
Source organism: Oryctolagus cuniculus (assembly GCF_051225735.1). NCBI lineage: Eukaryota > Metazoa > Chordata > Mammalia > Lagomorpha > Leporidae > Oryctolagus > Oryctolagus cuniculus. The sequence continues at coordinate 143,837,673 of NC_142867.1, read as the reverse complement.
CTTTCCTAAATCTGATTCTGGGTTCGGGGAGTGGGTACTGTGGGCAACCTGTGTGCAACCTTAGAGCAGTGAGCAGCGGGGAGTGTGTTCCTGTGGGCACTGAATGTTCTAGACCATCCAGTGTCTGTTGATGTGGGTCAGCAATTTGGGCCTCTGTGTTGCACACTGGGATGCAGGCTGGTAATCCCCCACGTGAAATGCTCAGGATGCCTCAGGTCTCAGATAAATTTCTTTTGGAGTTTTTATGTCTACGTATACGTGTTGGGGATGGGACCCAAGTAAAAACACAAAATCTGTTTGCGCTTCATATATGCCTTATACACACAGCCTGAAGGTAATTTTATACAACATTTACGTTTTGATTGCAATCTAACACGTGAAGTCAGATGTGGAATTCTCCACTTGTCAATGCTCAGGAAGTTCTGAATTTTGGAAGATTTTGGATTTTGCATCAAGGGTACTCAACGAGAAACTGTTCTGAGTGTGACATGATGAAGCCAACACAAGGAGGCTGAGGCTTTTTTATTATTATTAATTAATTTATATGAAAGGCAGAATTACAGAGACAAAAGGAGAGACTGGGAGAGACAGCAAAATTTTCCATCTGCTGGTTCACTCCCCAAACAGCTGGAGCAGCTGGGGCTGGACCAGCCTGAAGACAAGAGCTGGAAGCTTCATCCGGGTCTCTCACATGGGTGCAGAACCCAAGCACTTGGGCCATTTTTCTATTGCTTTCCCAGGCACATTTGCAGGGAGCTGGATCAGAAGTGGAGCAGCCAGGACTTGAACCAGCACCCATATGGGATGCCAGCATGGCAGGCAGAGGCTTAACCCACTGTGCCACAGCACCAGCCCCAAAGCTGAGGTTTTTATCCCATCATGTCAGTTCTTGGAAAGCGGTCGTTGAGACAAAACTAACTACTTTATTAATAAGAAAAAAATGTTTTTTTCAAAAAAGCCTGTGCTTTTCCTATGTCTGGAAATCTATCCTAAAACAACAATAGCAACATGAAACTTTCAAACAATTTCACAGACAGAGGTGTTTGGAATGGCCATAACAAAATTCAAGGAGAAATGCAGTAACATGTCTGAAAAATCATTGTACGTGATCACAATGACGTAGTTACAAACCCAAAAGGAAAAAGCAAGTGTGAATAATAGGCACACACAGAAGTGTACAGAAAAGCAAGTAGAGCCAAATATTTAAGAATTTCTTTCTTTATAAGCAAGGTAAATCTACATAGATGCATAGAAAGCCAGAGACCACAGAGAAATTGAAGCTGTCGGTGTCTGTGTAAGAAGGAATTGTAAGATGAAAGAAGTTAATTCTTTGTGACCAATGTTATAAAGTCATTTGATGATAACGAACATGGCAGGCTTATAGGGGCTACCAAGGATCCAATGTATCCCCAGAGGGACCATCGTGACAACGTCTGCTGGCACACTTGTCTCAAAAGGACGACCCCTGAACCAGACACGGCACAAGAGGTTATACATTCCAGGGCAGATGCAAAGAAATGGCTTAATGGGTTCAGCAGGTGCAGGGCTTGAAACACACAGAAATGTTTTCCAACTAGGTGGAAGTAGGAGTTGCACAACATGGTGAATGGACTAAATACTACTATTCACTTCAAAATGGTTAATTTTATGGGGCCTGTACTGTGGCATAGCAGGTAGAGTTGCCACCTGCAGAGTCAGCATCTCATATGGGTGCCAGTTCAAGTCCCTGCTGCTCCACTTCCGATCCAGCCTTCTGCCATGGCCTGGGAAAGCAGTGTAAGATGGCCCAAGTGCTTGGGGCCTTGTACCCGCATTGGAGACCTGAAAGAAGCTCCTGGCTCCTGGCTCCTGGCTTCAGATCAGCTCAAGCCGTTGGAGCCATGTGGAGATGGAACAAATAGATGGAAGACCTCTCTCTGTCTCTATGTGTCTCTCTCTCCTCTCTGTGTGTAATTCTTTCAAATAAATAAATATTTTTAAAAATGGTTAATTTTATATTACACGAAATTCACATAGACAGATGTTTAAAAAAATGTTTAAATGAGGCATGCCTCTGTCCCAACTTTAAACTCCGTGTGTTGGGGTGGGTCAGGAGTATTGGTTTTATGACGTTTTCCAGGGACGTAGGATGCTCAGCCAAAAACAAGTACACCTGGCCTGCCTATCTGATATCCTGGCTGACAAACCATAAAATCAACAGCATCGGGGCTGGTGCTGTGGTGCAGAGGGTTAAGCCTCCCCTGCAGAGCCAGCATCCCCTATGGGCGCAGGTTCGAGTCCCAGCTGCTCCACTTCAAATCTAGCTCCCTGTTAATGGCCTGGGAAAGCAGTAGAAAATCGCCAGAGAGCTTAGGCTCCTCACCCACATGAGAGACCTGGAAGAAACTGCTGGCTCCTGGCTTCAGATCAATGCAGCTCTGGCCTTTGCAGCCATCTGCAGAGTAAACCAGTGCATGCAAGATTCTGTCTCTCTTGTGTGCTAACTCCAACTTTCAAAATAAATAAATCTTTAAAAAAAATCAGCAGCATTGTGATGTCACTGTAGCTTGTATTTGTGAAATCTAGATTGTGGAATACTGGCTGGTGGTAGGCAGAAGTGCATCCTGTTGATTGACATCCGGCTGAGAGCCAACAACCTCGCTTCCTGACAGCTTGGGGCATCTCACAGTTACCTTGGCTGGTGTGGACCACGTCTGAGCATCTCCTGTGGGCAGGTGGGACCACAGCTTGCATCTTCTTTTATTCTTTTTGAGCACCTGGGTACCAGACCCCTAGGAGTCTGTAGACTGGTACCAAACTTGAAAATATGGGCCAACAGCGTGGTATGAGAAGGGAGAGTATTCTTATCACTACCAGAGGCCGGGGATAAAACAGGATGAGAATGCCAGAAATGTTTCAGGTTTCAGAGGTCTTTCTTTGGATTTGGGAATACTTGCGAAGACTCTTCCAGCTGGGCACCCCTAATCCAAAAGGCTGCTATCTGAAACGCTCCAGACCCCCAAACACCTTCCTCGAGCACCCTAATTGTCCTCAGAAAACCGCACATTTCAGAGCCCTTGTCGCATTATTGGAGTAGGGCCCCTCGACCTGCATTTTATATGTATGTGAATATTTTATATATAGACATATGTGAAGAACAAAGTTACTCTGTTGCTGGCTTGGAGATTCCTTTGAACTGGATCCCATCTCCTCCACCAGAAGAGGTTTTACCGAGACGCAGATCTTGCAGGGGCTGAGCAACCTTAAGTGCATCTGATGCACTCAGATCCAGAGGGCTGGGCACTCAGAACAGACGCCAGGCAGCAGAGGGGAGGGGAGGGGTGGGGAGGGAAGAAGGGGAGAGGTAAAGGGGAAGAGGAGAGGAGGAGTTAGGAGGAGGAAGGGAGGGGAGGGGAGAGAAGAGGGGGAGGGGAGGGAAAAGGGGGAGGGGAGGGGAGGAAATGGTAGGGGAGGGGAGGGGAAAGGAGAGAAAAGGAAGAGGAAGGGGAGGGAAGGGGAGGGGGAAGGGGAGGGGAGGGGAGGGGTGGGGAGGGAAGAAGGGGAGAGGTAAAGGGGAAGAGGAGAGGAGGAGTTAGGAGGAGGAAGGGAAGGGAGGGGAGAGAAGAGGGGGAGGGGAGGGAAAAGGGGGAGGGGAGGGGAGGAAATGGTAGGGGAGGGGAGGGGAAAGGAGAGAAAAGGAAGAGGAAGGGGAGGGAAGGGGAGGGGGAAGGGGAGGGGAGGGGAGGGGAGAGAAGAGGAGGGGGGAGGGGAGGGGAGGGAGGAGAGGGGAAGGGGAGGGGGGGGAAGGGGAGGGAGGGGAGGGGAAGGGGGAGAAGCAGGGAAGGAGTGAAGAGAGGAGGAGAGAAGGGGAGGGAGGGGAGGGGGAAGGGAAGGGAGGGGAAGGAAAGGGAGGGGAGAGAACAGGAGGGGCGTGGGGGGGGGGGGGCTTGGCAGCCCCTTGCTGCCCTCTGCCCAGGTAACTGAAGCGCAGGAGGAAAGCGTGCAGGTTTGGGGCGGGGCTCAGCGAGTCAGGCCACCAGCGGCCTCCAGGTCGGTCCTGGCCCCGGGGAAAAGTGCCCTGGCCAGCAGGCGCCGTGGACGCGCCTTTCCACCTTTTGTTCGCGGAGATGTGGAGAACGAGGGCGGGTCCGGCTCCGGCCCCTTTCAGCGGTTTAATCACGCGGGAGGTCTCGGCGTGAACGCCTCATATTCCTCCCAGTCCCTTCTTTCTCTCTGCACAATGAATGCGGGCCCTGGGTCCTCAATGCGGCCGGGACCCCCCCCCCCCGCCCGCCCCAGCCCTCTCCCACTCCCGCCGGCCACGCCGCCGCTGACCTCGCTACCCCCACCCCCGCCCCCGCCGCGCCCTCGGCCCCGCGCGCGCCCGGGTGGGGTTGGGGAGCGCGGGCCACGCGTGCGCGCGCGGGGGGCGCGCACGGCCCCTCGGCCCCCGCCGCCGCCCCCCAGCCCGCACCCGGCCCGCCGCGCCTCTGCACCCTGCAGAAAGGGTGATTAATCCAAAGTGAGTGGAGTCTGCTGCTTTAAGACAAGCTCATAAATCGTGAAAGATCACCACTTCTTTTCAAAAGCCTCTCCACGGTCCGAATCCCCCTTCTGGGTCAGTAAAGTCTTTGAGGCTTGAACGGCGTGCCACGGCGGATTACACGACACAGCTGTCCCAGCACCGTGAAAATTAAGTTATGCCCCGTGTCAGCAAGGGGGTTCGCCCCCTTTCTTCTCGCTCCCCTCCCCCAGCCTCCCCGCGCCTTCCCACCCCTCCCGCGCCCGCTCCGCGGCGCCCCGGGCCGCCTCCCCCGGCGCGGCCGCCTCCCCCGCTGGGAAGTGCGCATCCCGGGCCAGGCCGGAGTCGGCCCGCAGGGGCCGGGCTTGCGGCCTGAGCTATTGAGGCGCGGGAAGCCAGGACGCTGGGGGCCTTTCAAGCCGGAGCCGGCCAAACACCGCCTTTTGTTCTCCGCCCCCTGCGCGCTGCACACGACTTTTGCTTCCAAGGCTCCTTCCTCTTCCTCCTCTTCCTCCTCCTCCTCCTCGCCTGGACCAGAGGGGACGCCTCCAGACGGACACACGCACCAGCCCCGTGCAATGCCCCCATCCCTAGCCCCTCCCCTCCTAGCTCACCCCTTCTCCTCCGCACAGTGCAGCGTGCTGGGTTGGAGGGTATCCGTTCCTCTCCCAACACCCCAGGTCAGGAGCTGCAGGCGAGCCCCAAGTTAGCATCCTGGGGTGGCTGGCGCAGCAGGGGTGCGGGGTGGGGGTGAAGAGTGGTCCCAGCCACTGGCTCCCTTGCAGGTGACCCACACAGCCAGAGTGAATCTGCAGAGGGCAAATGGAAACCTTTCACAGCATTCCCGCTTAAGAAAAAAAAGAGAAAAAAACAGTCTATCTCCAGGAAGCCAGGGCCCTATGCTGAGCGTGGGCCCCGCAGCTCCCCTGGAGGTGACGGACGCCTGGGCCCTGAAGAAGAGGTCTCTTCTCCCCTCGTCCCAGGAGCTAAAAGGGCAGAAAGGAATGTGCCCTTGGTTAGGGACCCCCCTCCCCGCCCCGTGTTCCGGAGGAGTGGTCTCCCACACAGTGCTCCCTGGGCTGGCTCAGAAAGTAGGGCCCCGTTTTGATTGTCTTGGTCCGCAAAGCAAAGATGAAAGGCCTATAGGAAGGGGACTCCTTATTTCTTGGGGGTTCCTAGCTGTCCTTGGAAGTTGGGCAGTTCCCGGAAGCTCATCCCCTGAGTGAAGAAATGATGCGCTTGCGCAGGATGGGCCGCAGGGAGGCCGACTCCATCCTCCTCCGCAAGTCTCAGCAGCCAAACGCAGTGTAAGGACCGCGGGTTCACTGGGTCCGGTCCAGGCAGCTCTGGAAATTCAGGACACACACGGGTGCTCTCCTGGGAATGAGCTCGTCACAGGATTTTATGGTTACCTGCTCGTCACATGCTGATAGCTCAAGGGCCATGTTAACTTTAACAGCATCTTCCAGGGTCAGTGCTAGGGGACAGTGGTAACGCCACCACCTGCAGTGCGGGCATCCCATATGGAGTCCCGGCTGCTCCACTTCTGATCCAGCTCTCTGCTAATGCGCCTGGGAAAGCAGCAGCAGATGGCCCAAGCTCATGGGCTCCTGCCACCAGCATGGGAGACCTGGATGAAGTTCCTGGCTCCTGGCTTCAGAAAGGCCCAGCTCTGGCTGTTGTGGTCATTTGGGGAGTGAATCAGCAGACAGAAGACCACTCCCTCCTATAACTCTGCCTTTCAAATAAATAAATCTTTAAAAAAAAAAATCTTCCAAGGACACGTGTTCATGTAGTTTCCCCTGAAGAAGACCCAGCAAGACAGACATGAATACCGGAACTTTCCTGTGATCCAAGATGTAGGATTCAGGGAGTGGGGGCATGGGACAAGGTCAGCAGAAAGCAAGTAGAGGTGAATTGTCAAGGTCACCCCCGCCAAGGGCAGGGAGTTCCTGAGAAGGATCCTGAAAGTTTCTTGAAAATGGGTCAGGGCACGCAGGGGTTAAGCCCTAGGCTCCCTCATCTTGCTCCTCTTGCTGTCCCCATCAGCCTTGACTCCTCTGGCCTTGTAGACCACGCACGCACCAAGTAAGCCGCCACGGAGGAGCCCCTAGCAGATGGGAGCTGTGTGCCGGGAGCTTGAGCGGAGCCGTCTGGGCCACACACCTGCTTGGGCTTGCGTGTTCCTGTCCCTGGGCTCCAAGACACAGGTGTTCACGTGCTGGGAACGAGGCTCAGTGGCAAGGAGCGTGGTGTCCGTGGTATCTGCTCAGAAGTCGTGAAAGCTGAGTTTCAGCTCACGGAGGGTTCTTTCCACTTTTCCCAGACTGCCCAAGCCCGTTCTCTCGCTCCAGGCCTGATCTCTCATGTGTCACCTCTGCTCGATTTCTATTCCACTTCTAGGTACCACACGAGGACCAGAGAGACCACCTACGATCGTCCTCTGTACCCACTGGGCGACTGGTTGCAGGATGTCCCTCAGGCAGCTAACCTCCCAGCTGTTGGCGTTGCTTCCAAAAATGGCACAGTGATATTTGCGTGGAACCTGCCCACAACCTCCCACACACTGTGAATCATCTCTAGATGCCACAGACTATTGAATTCAATATAAACACTCGTGAAGAGCTGCCACGCAGAGAACGGCGTTGTGGCATAGCAGATTGAGCCAACACCTGGGACGCTGGCAACTCATATGGGTGCGAGTTTCAGTGCCAGCTGCTCTGATTCCAATCCAGCTCCCTGCTAATGCCCCTGGGAAAGCAACAGAAAATGGCCCAAGAGCTTATGTCCCTACCCCCATGTAGGAGACCTGAATGGAATTCCAGGCTCCTGGCTTCAGCCTGGCCCAGCCTCTCCCTTTGCAGCCATTTGAGGAGTGAACCAATAGATGAAAGATCTCTCTCTCTCTCTCTCTCTCTCCTCTCTTCTACCCCCTTTCTGTCACTCTGCCTTTAGAATAAACATTTTAAAAAAACTGTTGTTATGCTGTATCATTTATAGCATAATAGCAAGAAACAAAGTCTGGGAATTTTCAATTGTCTTTCACATACTTTCTATCTTGGGTTGATTGAACCGTGAGTGCCTATACCATGAATGGGGAGGGCAGACTGTATACCCTTGCAGTGATTCTAAAAGGATCGTCTCTCTTAGAACCAGCCGGAGTGGTGCTGTGGCGTAGTGGGTAAAGCTGCTGCCTACAGTGCTGACATCCCATATGGGTGCCGGATCAAGTCCTGGCAGCTCTTTTTTTTTTTTTTTTTTTTTTGCGCACACATGCACTTTATTGAGCCCCGCGTTGGACAAAATGCTCCTGGGGACACGGGGTCCAGGGGCAGGCCCGACAGCCAGGGTGCTGGGAGCAGAGGCCGGCGCTGGACACGCTGTCCCCAGGTGTCCTTGCTAGGGAGAAATTGCCTGGAGGATCACAGCCGAGCTGGTGGCAACTATGATGATGGCTATGACGGTCAGGAGGCTGCCGATCAGCGCGCAGATGTTCAGGCACTTGGCGGTGGAGGCGTAGGCCTGGGTCTCGGTCACATCGCCCACCATCCACTTCCGATCCAGCTCTCTGCTATGGCCTGGGAAAGCAGTAGAAGTCAGCCCAAGTCCTTGGGCCCCTGCACCCATATGGGAGACCTGAAAGAGGCTCCTGGCTTCGGATTGGTGCAGCTCGGCCGTTGCGGCCACCTGGGGAGTGAACCAGTGGATGGAAGACCTCTCTCTCTCTCTCTCTCTCTGCCTTTCAAATAAATAAATAATCTTAAAAAAAAAAAATAGAAACAGCCAGAGCAAGGACGTGAGGGCAGGTTGCGTTTTGGGAGCTGGAGGTAACAACAGCAGGGGTGGGGAGGTAACAGGAGGAAGGGAAAGCCAGCTAACATGGAATGCAGCTCATTCACTGTCCCACCAGGAAGCTCCACAAATGGGGTCAGGTGCATCCATCAGATCAACGCCAAGCAAGGAGCAACAGAACTGTGGCATTTATGCCCCTACTCCTGAATTACTGTTGTAGGGAGTCCCCGACGGCCATCGGCAGTTGCCAGGTTCAGCATTGAGTCCCAGAGCTCTGCCCCAGTAACAGCAGAGCACTGCCCTACTGAGTCGCCTGCAGCCCCTAAGGCATCTTGACCGGGCAGTGACTTCTGGAGGGCCGGAGCTCATCCTGATCAAATTACTCAGGGCTGTTCTCATGAAAAGCTTTTAATGTTGTGTTTGTGCGTAGCCGCTTGTTGGCTTGCTCCGGGCCAGCAAACAGCAAGTTTCCATATTTCTACTGCATCATTTGTATGGATTCCTGGGTGCAGGCAAACTGCAACCACTCTTGTTCATCCTAAACCATTCAGGCCTCCTTTTAAAAATCTCATCCGGCATTCATTTGTTGAAACCTGAGATGGTATCCGAGGACATCAGCTCCCTGCAAAAGACACAGATAACAAATGGCCTTTCCGGCCAGCAGGGCTGCTTCCCACAGGAAGTGCCTTGGTCCCCACGCAGGCTCCGGAGAGAAAGGTGCTCCTGTCACCGAGATTCTGAATGAATGCCATGGTGTCTGCCCACGCCTCTGCCCACACTGCTCAGGGTGGGGGACTGGTGCAATTTTGTCTGTGTAGCACAGAACTCCACCGATTGCCTCGCACTCTAGTTTAAACGGAGAGCAGCAAACATAATGTCCACTCACTGACACGTGCCGGTGGAAGGAAAGGCAAAGAAAGAGCTGAAAGAAATTTTAATAATTCTCCCAGGGGCCATTGGCCAGAAAGCAAAATCAATGGCAGCAGCTACTGCAAAATTTATTTCTGCCTTCGTGACCATGAAAACAGAATGACTTTAGACAAGGCTTTTTAAATTCAGGATTTCATTGTTGAAGAAACGTGTCCTGTTTTCCTGCATTCACCCTCTGCACAGATGTTTAAAGTTTATTACAGAAACACCTCTCTCTTACAATCTGGGCCACTTCCTTATTTTTTGTCTCCCCTTCTGAAAGGCTTAGTTAGCATGAGGCTTATGTTCAGTAAGTCCGGCTTTCACTTTTTATTTGCTGATCCTCATGGAGAAAGACAGCATTTTGTCACTAACCTACCCCAAGAGTTACAGAGAGGCTGGCTTAGAAAGAACATTCTTATCTCGATTTTATTCAAATGCAAGCACTGATATAATTTGATGAAAGTAGCTATGAAATATGCCAGGTATGTGGGAGGTAGGGGCTTGGAAAGGGTTTGAGAAATCCTAATCCTGTAGCTCTCCAGACTGCAAGAGCAGACCCCATCTGGTGTAAATGGATTAAAAATCTTTTCTCATTTCAAAGGTTTGATCTCAACAAGGGCTTGATTTGATGAAATCAAAGTGGCAGCTTGGATTGGAAAACTATTTAGAGTGGAACTTCCTAAAGTTTACATGTGAGGGAAGAATTGGCAGAGGCATAAATGTGGGGGGACCATGTATTTATATGTGTGTTTCACTGGAGGTCTATTTGCAGAGACGAAGAATGGCCAAAAAAAATAGGCTAAGTATCGGGTTACTTGTGTAGCAGAAGGATATTTTTCTGATTGTTAGCTTGGAAGATAAAAGAGTGTGCTTGCATGTAGATAACAGGCTCTCCTGGAAAAAAAAAAGAACCTTGTCTCCTGGACTGACCACGTTCATTGTGTACAATCATTAATATCACCCCCCCCCCCCCACATAGACAGCAGAGTGAAAACAAAAACATGGTGCATACACGCATGGTGGATGCAACATAGAGAATGAAGTATGGTCTCCATATATGGTTTTTGAGTCTTGATTTCTGTTAAAAATATTTGCTTATCTATTTGACAGGCAGAAACAGAAAGAGTTAAACTTCAGCTGGGGCAAGGCTGAGGCCCAAGCTGGGAGCAGGGTACTCAATTGAGGTCTCCCATGTGGGTGGTAGGAGTTCAAGTTTTTGAGCCATCACTGCTGCTTTCTTGAGTCTGCATCAGCAGAAAGCCAGAATTGGGAGTCTGTGTCAGGAATCGAACCCAGGTACCATGATATGGCACATGGACTTCTTAACTGCTAGGCTAAATATCTGTTCCAAGGCTCACATTCTTAGCAGCTGCAGTTTTCTTTAAAAATGGGATTCATCATTTTCGAACAGTGCTGGGACCATTACTGTCTCCTGGATAATTTGCATCCTTATTGTTTCTGGGAGGATCCAGGAATCATTGGGGCATTTTTCCTCCATCCCCCATCCTTCCACATACAATGTCAACAGAAACTCTGGTAAATTCTTTGTCCAGTGGCAAGATCCATGCAGCACTGGGAACAGAAAGGATGGTGAAGCAAATCCAGTTCAAATTGTATGTAAGCTCATCAATGGTGTTAGCAGCTAGGAGCATGACAGGGTAGATATGACAGCTGATGAAACAGAAAGTATTACCCCAACTGGGCCATACCTCTCAACATTAGCCATTTAAGTACAGAAATCAATGAGCAGGATAGTACTCCTCTCATTTGCACTTATAAACCTCTCAACTCTTCACTCCACTTTTCTTATTTGCTCTCCTCTGAAAATATTTTATTACCAGGATATGGAGCTGTATCTATTTTATAGCAAATAAATTTAGACTTTCCTGTATAAGGTAAAAATATATAAAGCCCCTGACTTAGGTTTCCCTTCCTGCTATAGAAGATTATAAATTGAGTGGCTTAAGCAAACACAAACATAGTATCTTAGAATTCTAGAGGTCAGAAATCTAAAATGAATTTCATGGGTCTAAAAAATCAAGCTTCCTTCTGGTGATTCTAAACAACAGAACAACAGAGTTGATATATATATATATATATATATATATATATATATATATATATTTAAAGATTTATTTACTTATTTGAAAGTCAGAGTTACATAGAGAGAGGAGAGGCAGAGAGAGAAAGAGAGAGAGATCTTCCATCTGCTGGTTCACTCCCCAGATGGCTGCAATGGCTGGAGCTGCACCAATCCAAAGCCAGGAGCCAGGAGCTTCTTCTGGGTCTCCATGTGGGTGCAGGGGCCCAAGGACTTGAGACATCTTCTATTGCTTTCCCAGGCCATAGCAGAGAGTTAGATTGGAAGAGGAGCAGCTGGGACTAGAACCGATGCCCACATGGGATGCCGGTGCTGCAGGCCAGGGCTTTAACCCGCTGCACCACAGCGCCTACCCCTGGTTGATATATTTTTAACTTTCCCCAGCTCCACAGTAGCCTTGAAAACCAAGAGCCTCACAACCATTATAGAAGCTACCTGAGGAAGAAGGCCAAGCACGGTGTCCCATCTCCAAAACATTGCCACTATCTGATCTGTCTTGCAGCTCTTTTTTGCAGCCCATTTGCGGGGCTGTGTCACATCTGACATTATCTGGAGCTTGTTCCACAGGGAAAATCCTAGTGCTAGGACATTTGTTAAAAATAAGCAAAGGTGGCTGGCGCTGCGGCTCACTAGGCTAATCCTCTGCCTGCAGCCTCGCCACACCAGGTTCTAGTCCCTGTTGGGGCACCGGATTCTGTCCCAGTTGCCCCTCTTCCAGTCTAGCTCTCTGCTGTGGCCCGGGAGTGCAGTGGAGGATGGCCCAAGTCCTTGGGCCCTGCACCCCATGGGAGACCAGGAGAAGCACCTGGTTCCTGGCTTTGGATCAGTGCAGTGCGCCGGCCGCAGCACACCAGCCACAGTGGCCATTGGGGGGTGAACCAATGGAAAAGGAAGACCTTTCTCTCTGTCTCTCTCACTGTCCACTCTGTCTGTACATAAAAAAAAAAAGAAAGAAAGAAAAAGAAAGAAAAGGATAGGCTCATGGAGGGGCTTTGAGAAACTCTGACGTATTCTGGGGATTTATATGACTACATGTATGTGCCAGGCTGTGTGCATAACCAGAAAAGGCCCGAGAATACCCTGAGAGCTCATATGTGACTGACGTCGAGGCCCTGCACAAACAGGAATTGAAGGCTAAGGCAGAGTAGTAGAATGTTGGAGCACTCATGAGTATGCACTCATCCATGCTGAGAGCCCCTTGGCAAGATGCGGAAGCACGTTGATGGAAGGCCTGTAAGGAAGTCGGTGACCAATCATTCGCTGACTATTAAGCTAACTGAGAGAAGCCTTCAGTGACTCTACATGATAGGGAATCCAGACTTTGCAGGGTTAATGCAGGGAGGTCGCTAAGTTAGAAATCAGCAGCAAAGATAACAGCAAGGCAATGGAAATCAAAATGTGGTTGAGCTGTGTGTAATCTGATTTCCACAGGTACTGCATTTTATTATCCAAACTGTTCAGTTCACGGGCCATCAAAGAAGAAGGTACCTTTCCCTGAAGGGAGGAGAGAACTTCCACTTTGATTATGGCCTTGTCTAAATAAGGTTGGAGTTTGTGAACTCAAGAGACTTCCATAGCCTTGGCAGTTCATGACAAGAGCCTCGGGTGATTACTGACGTCATAAATAAGAGTGTCAATTGTTAAATCGACCATGGGAGTCACTGTACACTTGCTCCCCATGTAGGATCTCTGTCCTCAATGTTTTGTACTATGCAAATTAACGGTAAAACTACTACTTAAATAGTACTTTATACTTTGTGTGTCTGTGGGTGCAAACTGTTGAAATCTTTACTTAGTATAGAGTTGCTCTTCTGTATATAAAGATAATTAAAAATGAATCTTGATGAAGAATGAGATGAGAGGGGGAGTAGGAGAAGGGATGTTTTGCAGGTAGGAGGGTGGTTATGGGGGGGAAAGCTGCTATAATCCAAAAGTTGTACTTTCGAAATTTATATTTATGAAATAAAAGTTTTTTTAAAAAATAAACTGTTCAATTTTCTGTAAAAAAATGATAAAGCATGCAAAGAAACAGGGAAGTATGGTTACCAGACCAAACTTCTAGCCACTTGTTACAAATACATTCAATGGATTAAAGGAAACTGAAAAATTACCGTAAAACAGGAAAAAATGTCCACCAAAATTGAGAATACCAGTAATGAGTCCCAAAAAGGCTTGTGCGTTGGTAGAGCACCTGAAGAAATGCTATCCTAAAAACTTCTCAAATTTAAAGACAAATATTAACTTGTAAGAAGCTCAAAAACCCCAACTAGGATAAAAACAGAAATTCATACCTGAACACATCACAAAATGTCAAATGTTACAGAGAATCTTGAAAACAGCAACTCCTTCTATCAGATCATTATTAACTGGATACCAAAAATAAAGACATCACAAGAAAAGAAAATCTTAGATCAAGATTTCTTATGAACATAGGTGCCAAAACCCTCAGCAAAATACTAGCAAATTGAATCCAGCAACTATAAAAAGAGTATTCATCATGACTAAGTAAGATTTATCCCAGGAATGCAAGATTTACTTAACATCTGAAAATCAATTATGTTGACAGAATAAGGACCACAAACCACATCTCAGTGTAAGCAGCAAAAGCATTTGACACAATCCAGCAGCCTTTCCTGATTCAAAGAAAAAAAAAACTCAACAAACTAAAAATAAAAGGGAACTTTCTCAACCCAACAGAAGCCATCTATGAAAACCCCAAATCTGGCATCATTGGTCATGATTGTAATCTGAATATTTTCCCCTAATTATAGGAGCAAACAAGGCATGTCAGCTTAGCATTGGGGTGCAGCAGATTAAGCCAATGTCTGTGACACTTGCATATCATGTGAGCACCAGTTCAAGGCCCTGCTGCTCTACTTCCAGTCTGGCTCTGTGCTAATGTGTCTGGGATAGCAGCAGAGGATGGCCCAAGTATCTGGGTCCCTGCTACCCATGTTGGAGACCTGGATTGAGCCCCTGGATCCTGGCTTCCATCAGGCCCAGTCCCTGGCCATTGCGGCCATTTGGGGAGTGAAGCAGCAGATGGAAGATCTCTGTCTGCCTCTCTCACTCTGTAACTCTGCCTTTCAAATAAATGAATAAATCTTTAGAAGCTACAAGCTCCTGAATTTAGTAGCAGTTTAGTCGTCTGTTAAAAATAAATAAATTAATTAATTAATAAATAAATAAAAATGGGATGTCAATTCTTGCTAATTTGAGTCAACATTGTACTGAAAGTTCAAGCCAGGGCAATGAGCCAAGAAAAAGAAGCAAAAGTCATCCAAATTGGACAAGAAGAAGTAAAATTATCTCTGTTGACAGATGACATAATCATTTTTTAAAAAGATTTATTTATTTATTTGAAAGGCAAAGTGACAAAGAGAGAGAGAGAAAGAGAGAGAGAGAGATGGATAGATAGCTTTCATCCACTGGTTCACTTCCCAAATGTCTGCCAACAACAGCCAGGGCTGGGCAGGCTGAAGCCAGGAGTAGGCTTCAGACTCCATCTGGGTCCCCCCATGTGGGTGGTAAGGACTCAAGAAGTTGACCAACTTCTGATGCCTCCCAGGTGCATTAACAGGAAGCTGGATTGGAAGCAGAGATGGGACTAGATCCCAGGCACTGCCATACAGGCTATGGCTGTCCCAGTGGGCAGCTTAACTTGCTGTGCCACAACATCTTCACATAACTTTGAATACAGAAAAACCTAATGAAGCCACAAAAGGAATATTAGAAGTAATAACCGAGTTCATTGAGGTTGCAAAATGCTAGATAAATGGAAAACATCAGTTGCATTTCTCTTCACTGATGATGAACACTTCCAAATACAAAAATAGAATTAAGAAAATTATTCCAGTTAGAATAATATCCAAAAATACTAAGCAATAAATCTAACAGAAAAACTTGCACATTGAAATCTGTAAATTTTGTTTAAAGAAATTAAAGGTGATTTAAATAAATGAAAAAGCATTCCATATCCATGGATGTGAAGACTTAATATTGTTAAAGTAAATATACTCGCTAAATTAATCTACTGATTCAACAAGTCTCTATCAAAATATCAATTTTTGGGCCAGCACTGTAATATAGTAGGCTAAGCCTCTGTCTGTGACGCCAGCATTGCTATAGGCGCCGGTTTGTGTCCTGGCTGCTCCTCTTTCGATCCAGCTCTCTGCCATGGCCTTGGAAGGCAATAGAAGATGGCTCAAGTTCTTGGGCCCCTGTACCTGCATGCGAGACCGAGAAGAAGTTCCTGGCTCCTGACTTGGGATCAACCCTGCTCCTGCCGTTGGGGCCATTTGGGGAGTGAATCAGTGGGTAGAAGATCTTTCTCACTGTCTCTCCCTCTCTGTCTATAACTCTCTCTCTCTCTCTCTAATAAATAAAATTGTTTTTTAAAAAATCGACTTTCCTTTTTGCAGAAATTGACAAGTTGATTTTACAATTCTTATGGGACAGGTGTTTGGTGCAGTGGTTAAGGCACTGCTTGGGACACTAGCAATCCCATATCAGAGCACCTGGGTTTGAGTCTGAGCTCTGTTCCTGATGCTAGCTTCCTATTAATGCACACTCTGAGGTACAGCAGGCAATGGCTCAGGTAGTTGGGTCCCAGAGACCCACATGGGAGACCCGGATGGATTTTCAGCTTTCTGCCTTTGGCCTGGCCTAGTCCCAGCTGTCGTGGATGTTTGAGGAGTGAACCAGTAGATGGGAGATCTCTGTCTGTTCCTCTCTCTCTCTCTCTCTCTTTCAAATAAGGAAATAAGATTAATTAAAATTTATAAAAATTCTTATGGAAACACCATGAGTCCAGAGTAGCCAAAATAATCCTGAAAGGGAATAAAATTGAGGAACTCACATCTCCCAATTTCAGAACGTATTGCAAAGCTACGGTAAAGAGTACACAACCATACACGTGTAGATTATTGCAATGGAATTGACAGCTCAGCAATAAACTCTCCCCCTAATGTTCAAATCACTTTCTAGGAGGAATCTAAGACAATTCAATGATGGAAATAATGCTTCAAGCAAGCGGTCCTGAGATAATTGAAGTCCTAAACAAAAAACACTGAAGGTAAACCCCTCATTCACCCTGTACACCAAAAGTAAATAAAAATGGGCCACATAATATTTACCTAAACATAATAGCTAAAACTATAAAACTCTTAGAAGACCAAAATCCATCTTCATGAACCTGGGTTGGTTAAGATTTCTTAGCTATGACACCAAAAGCACTAGCAAAATACAAATCAAAATACATTGGATTTAATCACAATGAAAAATGTCCATGCTATAAATGGTAGCAAGAAATTAAAAAGAAAATCCACAGAATAGAAGACAACATTTGCAAATATGGGTACAAGGGGCCTGTGTCCAGAATATGTAAAGAATTTTAACTAAAGAATTAAAAAAGACAAGTAACACAACTTAAACAGATTAAAAAAATTGGGATAGATTTTTCTCTCAAAGAGCTGTATAGTCGATACACACAAGGAAAGGTGCTCAATACCATTAGTGATTGAAGAAATTAGTCAGTTTGTCATCACTGAAATGAAATGCCTGACACAGGCTACTTACAAAGAAGTTTTTCAGCTCACAGTTTTGGAGGTTCGAGGGCATTGCATCTGTGTTGGCTTGGTTCTGATGAGGGCCCCATGCTGGATGGCAGGCAGCAATGGCACAGGGCTTGTTAAGGTAAGTGACCACATAGTGAGCTAGGAAGCGAAGCATTTCTCTCATGGGAACTTCCAAGAATGACCTCATGCTCCCAAAGACCTGAGGACATCCCACTAAACCTACCTTTCAAAATTTCACCTCCTGCTATCCACACCCCAAGGACCAAGTCTCCA
This sequence comes from Oryctolagus cuniculus, assembly GCF_051225735.1. NCBI lineage: Eukaryota > Metazoa > Chordata > Mammalia > Lagomorpha > Leporidae > Oryctolagus > Oryctolagus cuniculus. The sequence continues at coordinate 143,820,518 of NC_142867.1, read as the reverse complement.
AACACACAGGGCCCTTGGTGGCTGCTTAAACCTAGAAGCTCAAGTGGTTGAAATAAAAAGTACAGATGATAGCAGGAGACAGAGCAGGTATGAACATCCTAGATCTACTGGTAGCATCGTTCAATGGAGCTATGTTGGAAAGCAATTTAACTGCTCCCCAGAAGAGATGGGCAAAGAGTTATTAATGTGACCCTACATTTCTACTCCACTTCTCAACCCAAGGGCTAAAGACCCGTTCATGTACAACTTGTACATGTATGTTCAAGGCAGCATTATCCAAGGTGAAAACAGTACGAATGCCCAGCAACTGGTGAATGGATCAACCAGGTGTGGTGTGTATGCACTGGAGTATATAAGTGATTAAAAGGAAAGTACTGATATATGCTATGATGCAATGGACCTTGAAAGCTTTATGCTTGATGAAAGAAGCCAGTCATGAAAGACCAAGGCATAGCACAATTCCATTCATCTGAAATTTTCTTAATAGGCAAATCTGTGGAGATGGGAAGTAGATTGGTGATTTTTTAGGACAGCAGAGGGAGGGAGAGTTTGGTGAAGGGGGATGATTGCTAATGGAAGCTTGGTCTCTTAAGAGTGATGAGAATTTTCTAAAATGAGATAGTGGTGATGGTGGCACGCATCTATGAACCCTCTAAGAATCACTGAGTCGTACACCTTATTGTTTTTTAAAGATTTATTTATTTATTTGAAAGAGTTACACAGAGGGAATGAAAGAGAGAGAGAGAAAGAAAGAGAGAATCTTCCATCCGCTGGTTCACTCTCCAGTTGGCCACAACAGGCAGAGCTGTGCTGATCCGAAGCCAGGAGCCAGGAGCCTCCTCTAGGTCTCCCACGTGGGTGCAGGTGCCCAAGGACTTGGGCCATCTTCTACTGCTTTCCCAAGCCATAGCAGAGAGCTGGATTGGAAGTGAAGCAGCTGGGACTAGAACCGGCGTCCATATGAGATGCTGGCACTGCAGGTGGCAGCTTTACCTGTTATGCCACAGCGCAGGGCGCAGAGTCGTACACTTTAAGTAGGGAATTTGTATATGACTATGTCTATGTCTCAAGGAAGCTCTTTATACACATGTCTTGTGTATATGAAACAATGCTTACTAAAACACAAATAAAAATGTACATGAAGAACAATGCCAGCCCAAAGGAGCTTCTCAGCTGGAGTCTCAGCTCAATTGCCAATGGATCCTGAACAGCCATTAATCAGTTTCACTTTCTCCACCTCAGTTTTCTCAGCTGAAAAATGGGCTGCTTGTTCTAGCCATGCTGCTGACCCCATGGAGATAATTAGGAGAGAACCAGGAGTCAGATGGATAGGCGCACCCTAGGCTGTTGTGTGCCAAGGTTAAGATCATGGACCCTTATGTTCTTTTTTTTTTTTTTTTTTTTTACAGGTAGAGTAGATGACACTGAGGGAGAGAGACAGAGAGAAAGGTCTTCCTTCCATTGGTTCACTCCCCAAATGGCCGCTACAGCTGGCGCTGCACCGATCCAAAGCCAGGAGCCAGGTGCTTCCTCCTGGTTTCCCATGTGGGTGCATGGGCCCAAGGACTTGGGCCATCCTCCACTGCCCACCCGGGCCACAGCAGAGAGCAGGACTGGGAAAGAAGCAACTAGGACTACAACCGGCACCCATATGGGATGCTGGCACCGCAGGTGGAGGATTAATAAAGTGAGCCACAGCACCGGCCCCATACCCTTATATTCTAATCCAGTCAGCTGTGCAACCTAGAACAAGTGACTGCCTCCTGTGGGTAGTCTCATCCATGAAATGGGCTCATAGTATTGCTGCTTTCACAGGCCATTAGGAAATGGAAATGATTGAACACAATACATAAAGAACTCCTAAAAACAGAAATCCGGGGGATTATATAGTTGTGGATGCTGGGAAGTCAAAGGCATGGGTTCTTCTGCTCGCCCGAGATGCTGGGGCACAGGAGGAAAGGAAAAGAGGCCAGGCTGGAAGAAGCATCCCCCAGTGCTCAGACCACGGTCCATGAAGCTTAGATGCAGTTGTTCAGCTTGGGAGATGATGTTCCAGAAAGTTTTTAAGAGAAAGCATGGAACGATTGGAGCCATGCTTTAGAACTCCCTTGACGCCAACTGCTCTTGGGGAGTTGATTCTCAGATGAAGTCCCAGAGACTTTGCTGCTTCCAAGGAATTACTGAGCTTTGTCTTTGTAGAAAATGGAATCATCTTTTCCTCTTCCCTTTGGCTGCCAGGATCATCTGTGTGAATCTGCCACTCAAACAAACCATGGAGTCAGACATGATTGACAAGCATGTTGAGTGATGAGGATGGCTGTGGAGATGTGGGCCCGTGGTTGGACACCAGCAGGAAGACCCCTGTTCAGGGAACTGTTGCAAGAGAAGCTGAGCTGCAGATAGAGTGAGCTCTGGAAATCGCTTGCACAGAGGCAAGAATTTAGAGCATGCTAGGAGGTAAAATTTCCAAAGAGGAGACCATAAAGAGCAGAAGACAAGGGCAAATCAACGCGTTAAGCAATGCTTACATTACAAGGTGGAAAGATTGCAAGGGATTAGCACAGACCCCTAACAGAACCAGGAGAATTCAATGCCAGAAAAATGCAGGGAGCAGAAGGGAATGAGGAAGAATTTGTCATCACTGATAGGCAAAAACCTTTGGGCTTTTTCTAGCAGACATCATGAATAACTTCCCAGAAAACAATTTCAGCAAAGTAGGAGCATAGAAGCCAACTCCAGGGAATTAAATGGCTGGCTGTTGAGAAAGCAAAGGGCAGGAGCAAGGACCATTTATTCTCAAATCACCTGCAGGCTTGGAGTAGTCAACTTTGAAACACCTGGCCTCTTGGGGCCCACATCTGGAGATTCTGGTTCAGAAGGTCAGGATTAGCAGTGCCGGTGAATGTTCGTGGCTATGTGATCTGAAGAACCTTGCATATCTTGTTCGTGGTTCATGCTGAGCTGATGGTCTGGCAGGTAGGGTAGGTTAGTTGGTTGGTAACTTGGTTGGTTGGTTAGTTGGTTGGTTGTTTGCATGATATTTGGAGAAGTTCTCTGTAACTCTAAAGGGTAAGATGAGTTGACTAGGGAACAAGCCTGCAAGAGGAAAGCCCCAGAATGGGTTTGAAAGGGTGAAAAACAGTTGCTGGTTGGGAGGGGAAAACTGACATCAGAAATAGAACAGCTCATGACAAATCAGGAGTGTGCATACTGAACTGACAAAATGGGGCCATAGCAGGTACTTGGGAGTCACAGGTGGAGGAATTAAGAAGGGTTGGACGAAAGGAAAAAAAGCAACTAAACTCTGGACAGAAGGATCTCCAGTCACAACTGCAGAGGAATGATGCCAGGGGCTGGATCCAGAAATCTGCATTTGAATCAATCTTTTTGGTTATTTGGATGCAGGTTTGAGCAGCACCGCTTTGGAGAAGGAAAAACCGGCAAGACCACATTGGTGTTAAATGTGCATGTCACTCAGAGCACACAGCGCTGGGGAAAGGTTTTCCAATTAGAAGCCAGATGGATTTGCCGAGGCGAGATGGGAGATGGTAGAGTGATCTGAACTTCAAGGGCTGGAAAAGGGTGACAACTGAAACACGGAGGGGGAGGGACAGATGTGACACCCGTAAGAAAGAACTGCAGGATTCTGGAAACAGGACACGTGGCATGATGAGGGGAGAGGCTGCGCATTCCTCACTTGCCTACCCATGGCCGCGCGGCCTCGCGGTCACTGGGAAATTAGGGGGCCGGGGTGAAGAGGGGCAGGGGTGTGAATCATGGGCACAGAGGACCAGTTCACAGGTGTCTGTTGGTTTCAAAGTCCAGGTGGTGGTGCTGAGAAGGAGGGCGTGGCTGAGAAGAGTGGCCAGACAGAGGGGGCCTGGAGCCATCTCCTTGGAAGGTGGCGGCAGAACAGTGTGAACAGCTTGAGTAGAGGAGAACTCGTGGCAGCCTCCAGGAACCAACTGTCCTGTAAGGGAACCACCATGAAATACCAGCTCCTCAATAGCAGCTGGACCTCTCCCACCCTCCCTCCCTCCCTCCCTCCCTCCCTCCCTCTCTCTCTCTCTCTGTCTCTCTGTCTCTCTCTCCCTCTCTCTCTCTCTGTCTCTGTGTGTATGTGCGTGCATGCACCCATGCAAAACAGAATGTTTTGTGCTGAAGGGCAAATGCTCTCTATTCATCTATTTTTTAAAAAATTGCTTCTGTTAGGATGAAATACAATCCATAAAAGTTCATTTTATGTTTTCAACTGATGTACCGCTTTCTTACAGCTTATTTGCTATTTGAGATACAGAAAGCGAGAAGAAGACGTCTTCCAACTTCTGGCTCGGCTCACTCCTCAAATGCCCACCATGGCTGAGGGTAGGATACGCCAATGCCAGGAGCTATGAACTCAGCTGAGTCTCACATGTGGGTGGCAGGGACTGGCCTCCCCTAGCCAGCATTGCTGTCTCCTGCGGTGCACATTAGCAGGAAACTGGAATGAAGCATGAGATTGGAGCTTGCACCCAGGAACTCTAATATGGGACACCCAGGAACTCTATTACTCTAATAATAGTATGTCAACCAGTGTCATAACCACTAGGCCTGCTGCCTGCCCTTGCTCGTTGTTTTTTTTTTTTTAAGATTTTATTTATTTATTTGAGGGAAAGAGTTATAGACAGTGAAGGAAAGAAAGAGAGAAAGGTCTTCCATCTGCTCGTTCACTCCCCAAATGGCCACAATGACCGGAGCTGCGCCAATCCGAAGCCAGGAGCCAGGAGCTTCTCTCAGGTCTCCGAGGTGGGTGCAGGGACCCAAGCACTTGGGCCATCTTCTACTGCCTTCCCAGACCACAGAAGAGAGCTGGATTGGAAGAGGAGCAGCCGGGACTCGAACTGGTGCCCATATGGGATGTTGGCACTACAGGCGGAGGATCAACCTACTGAGCCACAGCGCTGGCCCTTATCATTGGTTTTTAACCGACAACCAGTTTTAGAATTACAGAAAAATTGAGAAGATAGTATAAAAGAGCCCCCAGACGCGTCTCTCTCCCAGGTTTCACTATTATCAACATCTCATGCTTGAATGACCCATTGCTATCATCAACGAGCCCATTGGATATGCTGTTCTGAACCTGAGATGAGCATTCATGCAGATTCTCTTACTTTTTGCCTAGTAATAATCTTTCTTCCTTCCTTTTAAAAAATGTATTTATTTATTTGAAACTGAGAATTAGAGCAGGAGAGAGGGAGAGACAGAGAGAGAGGTCTTCCATCTACTGGTTCACTCCCCAGGTGGTCCCAACAGCCAGGACAGAGCCAGGAACGAAGCCAGGAGCCTCATCCGGGTTTCCCATGGAGATATTAGGGCCCCAAGCACTTGGACCATCCTCAGCTGCTTTCCCAGGTGCATTAGCCGAGGAGCTGGATAGGCGGTGGAGCAGCCAGGACAAAAACAGGCGCTCCTAGGGGATGCCGCTACGCCGCAGTGCCAGCCCCTTGCCTTAGTAATCCTCGTGTTCCAGAATTCCCTCCAGGAGGTATCCACCTACTTGCTGTGGTCTCCTGAGGCTCTTCTCACCTCTCATAGCTTCTTAGACTTGCCTTGATTTTGAGGAGTACTGGTTACGCATTTTGCTGTTTTCCTTTGGAGAGAGAGAGAGAGAGAGAGAGAGAGAAAGAAAGGCAGTAGCACTTGCTGGGCGTTCCACACGCAGTATCTCACCAGTCACAGTACTTTGTTACTTATCCATAGCATTGCTGTTGTTTTGACTTCCCAGGTCTGGAAACTGAGGTTCATGTTCATGTCCCATGACACATATAACAACAGAACCCAGAAGCTGAACTGGGGCTGGGGCTTGAGGACGGAGCTGTCCAGTTTAAAAATCCAGGGACCCATTTCTTGGTTTGCTTCCATCACTTCCCCATAGTGGCTCCCAACCACCCTCGCTCCGGGACCAGCACCCACTCAGGAGAGCCATGGAATGTGTTCTCCAGTCCATTCGCACCCTGTGAAAAGCTGGGAGGCGCTGTAACTGCGGATCTCTTTCCTCCAGGCAGGCTGTGGAGACACAGGTGGTTAAGAGTCTGCCACTTCCAGAGGACCTGGGAAAACAGGCTTGGGTGTGGGAGCCTGCTGCGTGGACCACAGAAAGCAGCTGTCTACCAGGCTGCCTTCGGCCCAGCCTCTCCCCGAGCAGTCACAGCCAAGTCGAATGTCCGACCACTTTTTCATCAGGGAGCAGATAATAATTCAAAGGCCCGGACGAAAGCAAGCTCTCTGAAAGGATCTTATGAAATCATTTCTCTTTGCAAATCCATAAAAATCGCCCGGGATTCCTTATCAATAGGAGGGCTTAAGGGGGAGAGCAGAAGTCGTTGGATTATGATGTGCTCCTCGTAATGAAATTCCTCTCCTGCTGGGATGCTCCCTGCAGATTTTCCATATTTCAGCCTGGGAAAGGTTTGATGCTTTTCCTGCTGGTGCCAAGAGTTAATTGAAAACATTTCAGGATAAATTCTGCTCGGGGGCCAACGCTTGCAACCCATCATTATTCTTAGCAATAATAGAAGAGGAATACGATTATTAACAGGCATGCTGTATCCTCTTAAAGTGGCCATGGGTTTGGGAACCGTGTCTTGGTCCTTCTTTCTGAAACTCCACACAAGACTCTGAAATACGAGCCTGGGAGCTTAGAAGCCAAACAAACATTGGCTGCTAAATTACATAGTTTGTCTCTTCCTGTTTGTAGTGGACCCAGGGTAGTCCATGATTACTGTTTTCCCCCTGAAATTCTATTTTCAAATCTAGCATTGGGTTTTGAGAAATACGCACTTACGGATATTAAAAGAAAATGTGTGTAAACATTGGCAAAGCCATTTATACCATTATAACCGTGTTAGGTTCTAACGTAGTACTGGCTGGGGCAATGATTTTGGCATCATCCAGCACAATCAAATTAGCCTAAAATTGAAAAGGCAGCCTTATTCTGACCCTCCCTATGCAATTTGGCTGTCTCCTAACTTTATCAAATAACATGGGAAGTCAATAGTCATCAGTGAGAACAGCAATTCTAATTCTTATTTTCTTTGCTTTCACATGCGGTTTGGAATGTTAATTCTTTTATTAGCACCTTTCTGTCTTGTTTGAAAACCTGTGATCAAATCTTCTCTTGAAATTTAATCTCTCTGGGATCCTTGAGGAAAGGTTAGGATAACTGAGAAAACCTGGGGTTGCCTGCCAAAGGGAACAATTAACACCAGCCAGCCCGCAGACCCCCTCTCCTCTTCCTAGAGAGAAGTCACAGCAAAAGGGCTAAGCCACAGACCGGGAGCAGGGCTGTATTTTCAGAGCGGTCCTGGTCCTATGGCTTAGAAACTCTCGTTGGACATTTCAGTCATTCAATCTTGTGTCATCCTTTTAAAATCAGGGTTTTATACCTATGAGAGGACTTGACCAGAAGTCTGTGGGGAATGAGATTAAAACATAAGTGTATGTGTGTGTGTTTTTTTTTTTTTTTGGCAAAAAAAAAAAAAATTTGACATGCATGCATGTGCTCATATAAATGTGAATTTTACATGTATTGTTTAATATCACTGCATACCCATTTTCAGCCTAGGGAAAGTTGAGGCCCAACAGTGTAAGGGCAGGAGTGGCAGCTGTGACTAGGATCCTCATCTGTTTCTGGTTTGTTCCTTGCTTTCTTTCCCTCTGGGGCATCAGCTTGGGGAAGTCAGGGGCTTATTCTATCACGGCCTTTTTTCTCCTCTGCCTCTAAGGGTGCTAGACATTTATTAGATACATGAATGGATTTGCTGGCTCTTCTCGACTCTTGCCTTTACTTGGGAAACAAACCTAATTAGAAGTAATTTTCCACTTCATTAAACTATAATGGTGTGGTTTTTGTGGAGCTCTCTAATAAGATCATTTTAACTTAAGATACATAATGAGTACTTTGGGGCTATTCCCTTAGATGTTAGCCAGAATGATTACTGCTTCCATAGCGGGATTTCTGAATTCCTCATAGAATTATGCTGCGATGGCTTGAATGTGTCACCCAGAATGTGGATGTTGAAAACCTAGCCTCTGACACAACAGTTCTGGGAGGTGGGACCCTGGGGTGAGGCTCTGTGCTCATGGAGGGTTGATGTTGTTATCCCAGACTGGGTGAGTGATCCTGGGAGTGGGTTCCCAGTCGAGGGGTGAGCTTGCACCTTGTCCCTTCTCTCTCTTGGGACTTAGGGTTAGGGCTTAGGGTTAGGGTAAGAGCTTAGGGTTAGGGCTAGGGCCTAGGGTTAGGGTTAGGGGTTAGGGTTAGGGTTAGGGTTAGGGTTAGGGGTTAGGGTTAGGGTTAGGGTTAGGGGTTAGAGTTAGGGCTAGGCTCTTCTGCCTTCTTCCATAAGATGGCCTAGCACAAAGTTGCCCACCAGGTACAGCCCTCTGGAGCTGTAAGAGATTAGTGTCCTTTCTTGTAAATTACCCGATCTGTGGTATTCTGTTCAGGTCACTGAATATACACCGAATCACACGTGTCATGCATGGCTTCAAACATTTTTGCACCAAAATAATATTTGTTTCCGTTCTCCACCAATTTCTTGAAGTACCCTCCTCTCACACACCAAATAGACCTTTTAGGAAATCCTATCATTTCTTCAGCTCATGTTCTGGTCCCTCAAAGAGTGATCAACAGACTCCCCTAAGAGGCCTGACAAAAACAAAGGCCCTCGGAGATTCTGATTCAGGAAGCGTGGGGCCTCGGAACCTGCACTTTGGACAAGCTCCCCATGAATCTTTCGTACACTAAAGGATAGGAAACTCGGGATTAGCTTTTGAGTCTCTGTTAAAATGAATGTAGCGGGGCCAGTGCTGTGGTGTATCGGGTAAAGCTGCCACCTGCAGTGCCAGCATCCCATATGGGCGCCAGTTCGAGTCCCAGCTGCTCCACTTTTGATCCAGCTCTCTGCTGTGGCCTGGGAAAGCAGTAGAAGATAGCCCAAGTCCTGGGGCCCCTGCACCCTTCTGGGAGACCTGGAAGAAACTCTGGCTCCTGGCTTTGGATCAGTGTAGCTCCGGCCATTGCGGCCATCTGGGGAGTGAACCAGCAGATGGAAGACCTCTCTCTCTCTCTCTGCCTCTCCTTCTCTCTGTGTGTAACTCTGACTTTAAAATAAATAAATAAGCCGGCGCCGTGGCTCAATAGGCTAATCCTCCACCTTGCGGCGCCGGCACACCGGGTTCTAGTCCCGGTTGGGGCGCCGGATTCTGTCCCGGTTGCCCCTCTTCCAGGCCAGCTCTCTGCTATGGCCAGGGAGTGCAGTGGAGGATGGCCCAGGTGCTTGGGCCCTGCACCCCATGGGAGACCAGGAAAAGCACCTGGCTCCTGGCTCCTGCCAGGATCAGCGCGGTGCGCCGGCTGCAGCGGCGGCCATTGGAGGGTGAACCAACGGCAAAGGAAGACCTTTCTCTCTCTGTCTCTCTCTCTCTCACTGTCCACTCTGCCTGTCAAAAAAAAAAAAAAAAAAAAAAAAAAAAAGATTAAAAAAAAAAAATAAATAAATAAATCTTTAAAATGAATGCAGCCTTAGAGGAAGCCATCGCCACATATATCACGATACCATTATGTGATGTCTATTATCAGATCATGACTATAACAAAGCAACTGAGGCAGGTTGCTCATGAAGAAAGAAGTTTCTTTCCACAAACAGGTGCAGTGTGTGGTGGTGGCAAGGTTTCTCGTAGCTCAGGAGGGGGCTGGTCATGGGAAAGACCAGGGCAGAGTGAGAGTGTTAGGACCACGAGGTGGGCAACCTCGCCTAGGTAGTGAGGTCTCCATCAAAACCCCGAAGGACAGGGTTTGAGGAGCTTTCCAACAGCCCAACATGTTGGAGGTTCCCAGAGTGTGGTTCACCCTGTGCCTCTCTTCCGTCTGCAGCCTATGGGGCATCCTTCTTAATACACTGGAAGCTACTTGAGGAGGGGATCGCGGGAATCTTGTTTGTCATTCATTGGTCAAAAGCGTAAGGGAGAATCTGGGGCTTGCAACTGACAACCGAGGTGGGTGATGACCTTGAGTCTGATCCAGACACCTGAGGGCATTGGAGGCTTCCTCAGGTAGACAGGATCAAAGTGAGGCTGCTCTGCTACAGGGCACTACTAAGGACTAACTGTTGGTGTGTGAGGCCACAGACGTTTTCTGAGCTGTTAGAACATAGGAGAAATTGAGTTTGTCAGTCTTGTAGACTCCGACAATGCTGTCTCAAGGTTTCTTTCCTTATTTGAAAGGCAGAGAGACAGGAAGAGGGAGAGGGAGAGAGAGACAGAAAGAGACAGGGAGAGAGAGATGGAGAGAGACCTTTCATCCACTGGTTCACTCCCCCAAGTGCCTTCAGCAGCCAGGGTCGGACTAAGATGAAGCCAGGAGCCTAAATTTCAACCTAGGTCTCTCACATGTGTAGCAGGGGCCCAAACACTTGAACCATCCCCCATTGCCTCCCAGAGTATGTATTAGCAGGAATCTGGATTGGAAGTAGAGTGGCTCGGACTCCAGGTACTCCTAGGATCAGTTACGGGAGAATATTTAACTGCTGTGCTACCCCCCCCCCCAATTTCTATACCTAGGAGCTTAGGGATGTGAATACGGTGGACGGGGAGATTGGCAAAGGTGTGCTGAAGTTGGCCTGACTCAGCACGCTTGTCATCATCTTTATGGACCTCAAATCAATATCCATCTTGATGGCTAGGAAGGGGTCATTAGGATTGTGGGGGTGGCTGAAGTACCCCTCTCCCCTGGCCACATCTTAACTCTGCTGGTCATTGCTGACCAATGTCGACAATGATGACAATAATTGTCACCTTGTCCCCGTTGTAGGCAGCATGGTTCCTGGCACCCATGAGACACTTGATAATTACTGCTTGAATGAATAAGCCGAAAGGGCTAAGGTCCCACTGAAGACCCAAGCGTGTTCTCTTCCATGGAAGAATCAGCCTTACAGGTGACACAGCAAAAAAATTACAGTCATGTGACAAGCCTGGAATGTGCTTAGTGGCCACAAAGAATCCATTCCGAAAGATTTGCCTTAGCTCTGGGATTTTCAATGGAACCTGAAATGAAAATTGAATACGTAAAATAAAACTCAGCAAGGGAGACCAAATGTAGAAAGGACACAGAAGCCTTCCATGTGTCACCTATGAATGTCCCCTGAAGAATCATTAACACTTTGTCACTAGTGAAAGCCCCCTTTGCTGCCCACACCAATGGAAAAGGTTTGTATCAGGAGCTGATGAAGAGAAGTTCACGGTTTTGAGAGGAGGGTAGCAGGGTTCAGGGGTCCTGTAATCAGAGAAGCCCCTCGCATTTCCATGGCACTTGATGGTACATACATGCTCATCACAGTAGGACCCCACAGGGTGGTGGAGACCCTCACCTTGATTTTCTGGGGGTAAGTGACAGCTAGGAAGCAGATGTATAAAGGTTAAGAAAGCAAAAACTACCACAGGCTTCAGAAACCAAGAATGGAAGGAGAATGTTTTACACAGTGTAATAACAGCAAGACTTTGAAACTCTGGATAAGCCCATGTTATTTTACAGATATAAATGAACAACAGCTCAAGAAGTAGAATTCCTCAATAGGTGGCTAAACAAAAGAGAAACTGAAAAGAAAATCTCTTCGTTTGATGAGCCATATACTAGAAACTTAGACTAAATGCCATACTAAAAACATTGCAAGGATTACCCCGGATGTTAGCTTACAAGAGGAATGCTGTGTATTGCCACTGAGCTGGAAATCATAGCCAGGGCAATAAGACATGAAAACTAATTGTGAGATATAGAAGTATCAGAAAGGAAAAAGTGTGTCAGCAGGTTTCAAAGAGTAGTGTCCAGATTCCCAAGGCACTTTCCATTGGCAGGGCAGGGATGCAGGGGTGAGGGGCAGGCCAGGGTACAGGGGTGGGGTTGGGGGGTTAGGGGCAGATGGTATGAGATGACATAATTTCAGAGCACTGCTTTCCTTCAGCATTGTGTTGACATTTGCTTGCACTGATGGAGTAAAAGCAATGGTAGATAATATTTTGTTTGTGATTTGGCACAGACAAAGGCAGTACCCAAAGTACCACTGCTCTTCAGGACTCCAAATTTCTGAAAAAAAAAGTGATCATTTTTTTCTCCTAAGAATAGCCTCAACATTTCCTGATACACATTTTTAATACTCTATCTGATGGAATGGGAAATTCGATAAGGTGTTTCTGCTGCCTACTCAACACAATGTTTTTCTCAAGGATAAACACTTGAGTTGTTCAAGCTGTGACTAGAATTAGCTTTTTTTATTTTCCCTGGAACACCATTTTTTACCTGAATGATTCTAAGAGAAGCTGTTTTTCATATTTGCATATTTGGCCCTTATGAAAAATAAATACAACGCAAGGAAAAAATAAAATTTGCTGCCAACAATGAAAATTTGTTTTTTATGCAAAATTTAGAACTTCGGAAAACAGATCTTACACTGTGAGCTTGAAATTTTCCCAATGGCTAGTGAATTTTATGATGAGATCAGTGGGATTTTTTTTAAAAGATTTTATTAATTTATTTGAAAGGCAAAGTTACAGAGAGGCAGAGGCAGAGGCAGAGAGAGAGAGAGAGAGAGAGAGAGAGAGGTCTTCCTTCCACTGGTTTATTCCCTGGATGGTCACAACGGCTGGAACTGTGCCGATCTGTGTCGCTCCCCGTCTTCATGGAGGAACGACACTAAACCCTGCCTAGGCTTCATATCCGAGTCACGGCACCATTATGTCGCTCCCCCTCTTCGTGGAGGAACGACACAGGACCCTGCGCTGTTCTTTCGTCTGCTCGGCCCTCCCCGGGTTTGCTGCTGGTTCTTCCCGGGTTGGCTACTATCCCTTCCACCTCCGTGGAAGGGCAGTTCCCCCTGGCCACATTCCCCACTTCCGCAGGGGAGCGGCACACCGCCGGCCGGCTCTTCTCGGGGGCTGCACAGGTGTTCCCCTTAGATGTTCCCCATAGATGTTCCTGGTGCATGCCGTCTCTCTCCTCCTTTATAGTCCTCCTCCGCCAATCCTAACTCGGCTGCCCACACGCCGAGTACGCTGCTCTCCTCCAATCAGGAGCAAGTCCTACAGTTTATTAGTTGAACTGGAGGCAGCTGTGCGGAAGCTGTTTACTCCTCTCCCAGCGCCATATTGTGGGAGAGCAGATGCATAGAATAAGTCTTAATTCCAGTAACTCAGTCCAGTCCGGATTGCTCCCCACAGATCTGAAGCCAGAATCCAGGAGCTTCTTCCAGGTCTTCCATGCAGGTGCAGGGGCCCAAGGACTTGGGCCATTTTCTACTGCTTTCCCAGGCCATAGCAGAGAGCAGGATCAGAAGTGGAGCAGCCAGGACTTGAACTGGTGCCCATATGGGATGCAGACACTGCAGGCAGTGGCTTTACCACAGGTAAAGGCAGAATGATTTTCATCTGCACGAAAGCTTGTACTTTCTCACGTGCCCCTAAGACAGGAACAGACTCTGAGAAAGGAAAGATGAGCAAAATGCTTGAAGAACAAGTGTTGAAGAAGAAAAGGAAGCTGTCATTCTTCAAAGAGGAAGCATAGTCTAGTTACTGAAGGGCAGAGAGAGAGAGCGTCCAGAAAGCTTGGGTATGGTGTTTACCTTGTTGCTGGCAGAAAGCTGCACCACTCAGCCCCAGCAAGTCCTCAATAAATGTTGATCAAATGAGAGCAGTAACAGTCTCGAGAAGATGTCTTACTCCACCATTTTTGTGTAGTGATTTATGTTCATTTATCCTTTGTTATCTTCCTATAGAATAGTTTTACAGTCTTTTTCATGAGAATTTGAGGTCTATTAAGAAAGTAAGGAAAAGTGTAGGACAGGGTAGGCAATGATCACAAGCATTGAATCTATATTTTCTTGCTTTTTTTTTAATGGCCCCAAATGCTATTATTTAAAAATCTGAGAAGGACCAGCACTGATGCACAGTGGGTTAAGCCACCCCTTGCAATACCAGTACTGCATATTTGAACAACCGAGATGGAATTCTTGAATGCTTGCTACTCCACTTCCAATCAAGCTCCATGCTAATGTGCATGAGAAAGCAGCAGAGGATGACCCAAGTGCTAGGGCACCTGCCACCCATGTGGGAGACCCAGATGGAGTTCCTGGCTCTTGGCTTCAGCCTGGCCTAGCCCTAACCATTGTGACCACTGGGGAGTGAAGCACCAGATGGAAGAGCTCTCTCTCTCCCCCTCGTCCCTCTCTCTCTCTCTCTCTCTCTCTCTCTGTGTGTGTGTGTGTGTTTCCCTCTTTCTCTGTCACTCTGCCTTTCAAGCAAATAATCTTTAAAAAATTCTTTTTTAATTATGAAAGTGGGATAATATACATTCATTCATGAAATTTGGAGAACAGTTCAGTCTGTAAGGAAGAAAGCAGAAATGATCCACAGTGATATTAACTGCTAACATTACAGTGTATTTCCTCTCATAGATAGGGACATAGATAGTCATTGGAATTTGGCTCAACACTCCGAAAGTTCTTGAACTTTTCAGACTTTCTACATTTTGAGAATCCATGTGGCATTAAAGTTAAGATCTCAGCGTCTTGACACAAGACAACCTAGGCTGTATATTCACCAATTTAATCACTAAACAATCAAGGTCAGGCCATTTAGTTACCTGCTCCATTCCCTATAAAACAGTGGTGATAGTAAAATAATAATTATAATTTGTGGAGTTGTTTGAACAATTAAATACAATGTGCATGGCACAGATATTTGATAATGCTAACTATCTGATTACTGGTGCTATTATTTTAATCTAATAGCGTCATCTTGGTGATTTTTATTTTCTGAGAATTGGTGGTTATTATAATTATAATCACTATTATTATTACCATGAAAGGTGTGCATTAGTAGGAGTCTGGAATTCGAAGTGGAGCCAGGACTTGAATGCAAGCACTCAGTACAGGATGTGAGTATCCCAAGCAGCACCTTATCAGCTGCACCAAACTCCCACTCCTAGCCCGATCTTTCAATCTTCCATGGTCTGGTAACAGCTCTCCTTGCAGTTCTGTTCCGGTTGCCTCCTAATTTGTAATGTGGTAGAAACAAATGATTATATATGTGTATGCATGCATCCCTGCACACACACACACATGCACACACTATGCTCTCTCATCCTTCTATGTTCCCTCTAACAGAAACGTCCTCTTCACCTTTCTCTTGGCTAACTCTCATTCTTGTCTTCATTTTTTTTCTATCTATCTATCTATCTATCCATCCACCTAACTATCTATATGAAAGGTAGAAAGAGAAAGAGGAGAGAGAGAGACATCTTCCATCCAATGATTCATTCCTCCAATGGCCCCAAAAGCCAGGTTAAAGCCAGGAGCCAGAAATCCATCCAGGTCTCCCACACAGGTAGCAAACATTCACGTACTTGGGCCATCCTCCACTGCTTTCCCAGGTGCATTAACAGGAAGCTGGATCAAAAGTGGAGCAGCAGCAGGGACTCAAAGTGGAGCTCCCATATGGAATGCAGGTGTCGCAAGCAGCAGCTTAACCCGCTGCACCACAATGCCAGCCTCTCATTCCTATCTTTAGACTTCAGTGTCACCTTCTCCAAGAAGCCTTTCTTCATCTGCAAGTGGGGCTGAATCATCCTCTCCTGGGCCCACCATTTTATGCTACAAGCATGCGTGGTTAAATTCCCATCCTTATCATCAGCTTACCAGGGCCAAGACTGCCGTGGTCACATGGGCCCTGCCCATAACTGCACCATCAAGAAATGCCATGGGTCAGTGCTGTGGTATGGTGGATAAAGCTGCCAATAGTGCCAGCACCACATATGGGCACCAGTTCGAGGCCCAGCTGCTCCACTTCTGATCCAGCTCTCTGCTATGACCTGGGAAAGTGGTGAAGGATGACCCAAGTTCTTGGGTGCCTGCACCCATGTAGGAGAACCAGAGTAAGCTCCTGGCTTTGGATTGGTGCATATCTGACCATTGCAGCTAATTGGAGAGGAAACCAGCAGACAGAAGACCTCTCTCTCTCTGTCTCTCTCCTTCTCTCTCTGTCTCTCTGTGTAACTCTGAGTTTCAAATAAATAAATCTAAAAGAAATGTCCATGGAATTACTTCTATGCCTCCTCCCCCTCTGCTTAGAATTATAGATGTGTGTTTTCATTATCATGTAAGCTTCTTCCAGTGTCTGTTTCAAAAGGATGCTCCAAATAGTTGAGAAGTGATGAACATAAGTGACAGGGGTTTGTATGTGGTACAGTGGGTTAAGCTGCTGCTTGGGACACTGGCATCCCATTTGGGCACTGATATGAGTCCTGTCTGCTCCATTTCTTTTTTTCTTTAAGATTTTATTTATTTATTTATTTGACAGGTAGAGTTACAGACAGAGAGAGGGAGGGACAGAGAAAGGTCTTCCATCTGCTGGTTCACTCCCCAAATGGCAGCAATGGCCAGAGCTGAGCCAATGTGAAGCCAGGAGCTAGGAGTTCCCTCTGAGTCTCCCACGTGGGTGTAAGTGCCTAAGGACTTGGGCCATCTTCCACTGCTTTCCCAGGCCATAACAGAGAGCTGGATCAGAAGAGGAGTAGCTAGGACTCGAACTGGCACCCATATGGGATGCTGGCACCACAGCCGGAGGCTTAGCCTACTCTGCCACAGCACTGACTCTTGCTGCTCCATTTCTGATCCAACTCCCTGCTAATGCACCTGGGGAAGCAGCAGAGGATGGCCCGGGTACTTGGGCCCTTGTCACACATATGGAAGACCTGGACGGAGTTCGAGACTTCTGACTTTGGCCTGACCCATACCTGACCATTGCGGCCATTTGGGGAGTGAAGCAGAAGATGGAAGATCTATCTTTCTCTACCTCTCTGTCACTCCACCTTTCAAATAAACGAAATAAATCTTTTAAAGAAAAGACTTAAGGTAGAAGACCTGCATTTTAAAAAAAGATTTATTTATTGATTTGAAAGTCAGAGTCACACAGAGGGAGAAGGAGAGGCAGAGAGAGAGAGAGAGGTCTTTCATCTGCTGGTTCATTCCCCAATTGGCCGCAATGGCAAGAGCTGTGCCAATCCAAAGCCAGGAGCCAGGAGCTTCTTTCAGGTCTCCCACATGGGTGCAGGAGCCCAAGGACTTGGGCCATCTTCTACTGCTTTCCCAGGCATAGCAGAGAGCTGGATTGGAAGTGGAGCAGCCAGGACTTGAACTGGTGCCCATTTGGGATGCTGGCACTGCAGGTGGCGGCTTTATCCCTTACTCCACAGTGCTTGCATTTTTTATGAAAAGAAAAAAGACTTGCATTTTTATGAAAGAAATAACTACATTAAAAGCCTTCAATCTCACTGAAATATTTCTCATTTTGATGCTTAGTAACATCTGATCAGGAACAAAAGTTATGCTAAGATTTATTTGTGAGATTCCACTTACCCCATCCCAGTAAACAAGAGCCCACAAATTTTCTATAGGACATCTAAAATTTTTTGAAAATATTATTTAGTTATTTATGTACTTGAAAGAGTGCCAGAGAGAGAGAGAATCTTCCCTTCACTGGTTCATTACCCAAATGGCTGCAGCAGCTGGGGCTGGGCCAGACAGAAGCCAGGAGCCAGGAGCTCCATCCGGATCTCCCACATGGATGGCAGGGGCCCAACTACTTGGACCATCTCCTGTCTTCCCGGGTGCATTAGCAGGAAGCTGGATTATAAGCAGAGCCACAGGAACTTGAGGCAGCACTTCAACATGGGATGCTGGTGGCCATCTCCCACTGCTGTCCCAGGTGCACTAGCAGGGAGCTGGATTATAAGCAGAGCCACTGGAACTTGAGGCAGCACTTCAACATGGGATGCTGGTGGCCATCTCCCACTGCTGTCCCAGGTGCACTAGCAGGGAGCTGAATGGGAGGTGGGACAGCTGGGACTGGAACTCTTATGGAATGCTAGCATTGCAGCCCTTGGCTTAACCCACTGCACCACGATGCCAGCCCTAAGTGTAGAAACACGTTAGTAAGGATACCCAGCGAACACGGGGTGGGTGTCCAGGACATCCAGACACTGGTAATATTACTTTATTGAAGCTGTCTGTGACTGCACTGCATAGATTCACCTGTCTGCAGATGCTAAGATGCTGCAGGTTTGCTTAAGGAGACCACGCCTCCACCTTGGCTACCTATGGGTCTCCACTCACACCACTTGAGAGCCATGACGTCTTTGGTCAACTTGATACAATTGCAGACCTACACAAATCAACAAAATACTGTTTGGGCCAATACCATGCCAAAACCTGTGGGCGGTGATTTATGACTGGCCTCCTCCCATCCCCACCCCCAAGCCCCGGAACTCCCCCGTCCCCAAAATCAGAGGAGGAAAGAGTGTGTCTCCGCAGCCTTCCTCGCTTCCGCTGCATGCATGCCACAGGGGTTTGGAGGTAGCCCTCCAATATATGAGCTGAAAGCTTCCTCTGAAAGCAAATCTTTCCCACATCCTTCCCCGCAGTTCCTCTTTAAGAGGTGTCAGCGTGGCTGGAAGAATGAAGTGGCCGCACATTGTTTGGCTATTATGTGCTTAACATTTCCATAACAAAAGTGCCACTCGACTTCTCCCCGATTAATGCAACTCGAGGGCTCTTGTCGTCCTTTAATAAAACATTGTTGAAATCATTTATTTAGAGCCCCTGGTTACTAGTGGGAGAATGACTATCTTTGTGGCAAAATATAGTGTGTACACTCCACTATTTTGTAGTAGATCATTCTGTTATGTAAGAAATTGATTAAATGGATGGCTTAGAAGGTATTTATGCTAATAGCGCATTGCTTGTGTCATTCATATAGCCCAGGGTGAGCCTTTTCAACTGTCTTCCAGAAGCAATCTCTCAGAATACAGTAGCATCCAGCTCTACTTCACTCCCAGGGCCCTTGAAGCAGACCCACTGGAACCCAGCCCCTCCATTAAGGAGCCCTGGGCCACGAGGCACTTGGAACAGGGAGCTCCCCAACAAGCTTGCTTTGAGAAATGGGGTCCATTGGCATAGTTTCTGGTGGTCCTTCTGGGAACACAGATTCATGAAGTTGTGAGAGAGCTTCTGCAGTGAACTCAACAAGCTCACAACTCTCAAAGTTTCTACGAAGCAAGATTTCCCATACCTGTTGGTGTCTTTTTGTTTTGCATTAAGTACAGCAGTCCATCGGGTAAGGGCAGAGAGAGGAAAATGCCTTCCAGGGGCTTTCTCTCCACACTCTCAAGGTGGAGAGAGCTAACTGGACTGTCTTCAGCCATCAGGACTCCATACAGGGAGCTGAGGTGCACCCCAGAGGGGTTGGGGCGTGATGGTCCCTTCACCCCATGTGGATCAGGATGCTGGGGGCTGTTTCCTTCCCCGGTGGATATTTGCTGTGGCGGCTGTGGTGAGCTGTGTGGCCCGGCAGCCATTTTTTCCACCCTCGGTACGTGGCGTGCTCACGTCCATCGCTATATATTGTGAAAAACCAACAGAGACCTTATGCTATGGCCATTGTGATTATCCACAAAAGCCTTGCTTCGTGCTCGGCTGAGCAGTGAAGGCTGAACTTCCTTCTATTTACTGTATGCTCACTGTCAGTTCGATGAACTGCCTCCTTGTTCTCCACCATTGTCCCACACTCCCTTAAACATTTGTCACTGAAGGGCCTCCGAAGACAAATCAACTGTCAGGGAGAAGTCAAATTGGCCAAGTGGGGGAAATGGTAACGGCCCAGAGGACACCCTCCCAAGGGGGTTCCTGTGGCCCCAGGGAGGTGTCTTTGCTTGGGTAGGGTGGTAGTGCTCCAGGAAAAGCCGGAGATATCTTTCCTCCCCTTCTTGTACTTCCAGGCGTGCTCCAGGAGACACTGGAGACAGCCGAATGTCCGAAATTCCACAAGGGTTCCCTCAAGGGGAGCTTGGGATATTACAGATGTCAACATCTGTAAAAATCCTTTCTGCCTGGAAGCAGCAGATGGCAATGCAGAATTCCGGAACCCACAGGCTCAGGACCACCACCTCTCAACAACCTGTTTTGGACTCTTCTAGAGCTGTTTGGGGCTGGGTCAGGGGCGGGGGGTGGTGAGGAAGAATTGGGATGAGGGTGCTCCTGGGCTGCAGTATATAATTGTTTAAACTCAAATGGGCCACCGATCAGTGCTCACTTGCTTCAAGGAAGAAAGCCTAAAACCTAGTGCTCGCGCCCCAAGAGCGAGCCCTGTTGATTTATTTCCAGCAGATGCTTTTGAGGAGGCCCTGTAAAATCAAGTCCGTGAGTTTATTGTAGCAGTTAATTATCAGGTCTTTTCTAGTGCTAATGCCTTTTATTTCTTCCTGGGGAAAACCAGCCCTCTTACTGGGACAAAGACTTAACTTTTCGTCCAGAATGCGTTTAAAACAACAGAAACTGGAGCTGATTTCAATATAGCCAAGGACAAACTTGCTAGCTTGTCCCAGGGCAAAGAAAGCTGATTTCTCTTATAAGTCCCCGGGAGCCAGGCGCTCTCCTTTGTTTTAATAATGTTTACTCAACCCCATTCAGGTAGGTGACTGGTGAGGCCCACTGCAGGCCACCTTCTTGGGCTACAACTCTCTTAGGCTCTCTGATGCTACGCACAGAGGAATCTCAGCTTTTGGGGCACCAAGAAGTGCCTGGACGCCCTCCATAAAAGCTGGGAACAGAGCTAGTTAGAGGCAAAAGAAAGCTTCTAAGGAGCCGGGTGGAGTGGGTGGGAGGAAGTCGGAGGGGGGCGGACTTTTGTTAATGACTTTAGGCGGTGGAAGAATCTGATTATGCTTTCTCAGCACATGTTGCTATCAAATAAAGAGACACCAGATCTTGCTACTCTGTCGACCCCTCAGACAAAGTTTATTTGTGGTGACTTTTAAACTCCTGACTTGCCTCCCAATCACTGCGTTTAAAATGAAAAGCTTTAAATAAACACCAGGAATAGAAGATAAATAAACTTTTTTTCCCCCTTGCAAGTGCCTAGCTTGGCGAGGTTCAGGCTCAAATCCCCAGAGGACAGAGCGCTCTCTTTTGTGTTAATGTTTAAAAGATTTTCCAATGCGGGAGTTTATTCCTACTGCAAACATTTCTATTTACAAGGTCAAGTGTATCAGCACTCGACACAGCTTAAGAGTGTAATTATTTATCTAAGGGCGTTTGAGTGTAGATCGGTAGCTCTGGCAGAAACCCAGCCTTCAGCCCACTGCTAAACAACTCCTCACAACAATATTGCAAGTGCTGGTAATTGTTTCTCTCACCAGCCTGTTTACTTTTGCTCGCCTGAATGTTTTGTAACAAAATTTCCCATTTTTTTTTTCACCCTAAGTGTGAAAATGACTTTGAAGTAGTGAGTCTCTAAGCCCTATTGGTAACAGATGTTATTGGCAGGTTTGATTGTATGTATGAGAATGTCTAGAGAGAAGCCACAGAGGACACACTCTTGGGGTCAGGAGCAGGAGGGAGGGGGAGAGGGGAGTGTGTGTGTGTGTGTGTGTGTGTGCGCGCACACACACAGGAGGTGATCCCAGTAGAAAAGGGGGAGAGGGAAAATGTGATATCTGTGTTATCCCCAAGTTATACACAGGAGACACCGTGAAGGCTCCCCGCAAATGCAAAACACCAATGGAGACCCATCAATTATTATCTTTTTAGCAGGCTCATTTACAGCTGTCTAATTGTTCATTAAATTAAAAGCAGACATAATAGCCCACATTTCTTGTCTCATACTGTATTTTAATTCCAGTTAATGGTTGGTGGGTTCCAGTGTCTCCCCCAGCCCCCTCCCCACCCATGATGGGGTTAACCACAATGTAACTCTGGAAAGTAACTACACCATATTCATTGTTTAAAACTCTTTACTGATGTACACATTTTAATAAAAACAAATAGCCAAAACAATACACAAAGCCATAGTTATTTAAAACATAGGACTTTTAAAAAATGATGTCTATAAAAATACAATGTTTAAGGCAGTTTGGAAATGGATTTATACATTTCTACAATGTCCATAAATTCTCTTGAAAATAACAATGTTAACTTCAAATCTATAAAATACACTGTACATTTCAGGACTGTTGTAGGCGGGCCACACTTCACCACGGACTCTGGGCTCGGATCCCCGGTGACAAACAGATTCTAGACATTTCTGGGAGGGGAGGGGGGGTCACATGGATGTGGACTTAAAAAACCTTTCATTTCTTTTTAAAAAATAAATTATTTTCCGAAGCATACAATTTATAAAAATTCTATATACACAGTACAACTGGTAACAAACCCCAGTTTTAATACACTTTATATACCAAGTACCAAGGCTCAGCACCCTGATAGGTGCGGAGGCACGCTAAGTTCTCCGCATTTTTGGACACAGAATGTCTCGAGGCCTCACGAAGAGACTTTCCTGGATGGCAGTGCGGCGCTGTCTTCCAACACACAACGTTGCATTGTTGCACACCACGGCAACTCTTTAGATCAGCGATTCTGCCCCTGCATCCTGAGCCATGTGCTAAAGACATCAGTGGTACCAATGGCTCCAAGGTACCCAAGACAGAATCAAGGGTTTTTCCCCCAAGGCACCCACGGCCGGTACTTAACGATTGCAATGTCCTCACCGGCCACAAGCGACACAAACCGACCAAGACCTGCACCTTTTGTTTTCCACGCAGGACCCACGCGATCCCACAGCCTCTTTGCAAACGTTAGTTCCTCCTTTCACCCCCACCCTGCTGCACGCCCAGAGCCTCCCCCCAACCCCGGGCGTCCCGAAGCTCCAAGAGCAACGCATCCACACTTTGTTGGGGGATGGAGGTGGGTCTCTCCTCGAAGCCAGGCGGCGGCCCAACAAGTCACGGGGAGGTGCCAGGCAGGGGTCGACTCGGACGGGCGGGGCGGGGTGGGGGAAAGGGGTGGCCAAATTTTGGCCAGCCAGTCCCGAGCCACAGGTGCCCGGCCCGGAGAGAGCGCGCGCACGCACGCAGGCAAGCAGGCGCGGGGCCCCGGGGGGCTAAAAGAGCTGCCCGAGCAGCAGCAGCAGCAGCAGCACCGGGGCGAGCGGCGCCGAGCGGTGACCGCCGCTGCCGCTCCTGCGCCCGGGCCCGTAGGGCAGGTCCCCGCGGCCGCCCGCCGCCGCCGCCGCCGCCGCAGCAGCAGCCGCCGCAGCAGCACCGCCGCCCGGGCGCGGCGGATGCGGGGCGCCCTCGTCGTCGTCCAGCGGCTGCTCTGCGCCCGCGCCGCCCGGGCGCAGGTCGTCGTCGTAGTCCTCGTCGTAGTAGTCGTCCATGCCGCCGTCCGAGCCGCTGCTGCCCGCGCCGTTGCCCAGCTCGGCGCCGAAGCACAGGCGGGCCATGTTCTCTTTGACCGACTCGCAGATGGGCCTCTCCAGGCCATCGCAGACGCAATCGTTGAGCAGCGCAGCCTTGGGCACGGCCAGCATGTCCTCGATGACGGCGCGGCACTCGTCCGTGCAGCGCAGGCCGTTGAAGAGCTTGCCGCAGTAGGTCAGGTAGCGGCCCAGCGCCAGGTTGCAGCGGCTGTCGCGGTCGCAGCGCCGCCGGGCTTCGGTGCAGCCCATGACCCCGCCCGCGCCCCCGCCGCCCGCGCCGCCCGCGCCCCCGCCTCCGCCGCCGCTACCGCTCGTCCGGGGCAGGCAGGGCTCAATGGCGCGCTTGGTGGACTTGCAGTTCTCGTCCTGCGCGCAGTCACAGTCCTCCAGGGCGGGCCCTCGGCGCGTGTGGTTGAGCTGAATGAGCGCCGAGATGCAGTGGCTCGGGCAGCGCCAGCGCGGCGAGGCCGGGAAAGCAGCGGCGGCGGCGGCGGCTGCTGCCCCCGGCGCGTCGCCCCCGCCGCGCTGCGCCAGCACCGGCGCGCACGCCTCGGCGTACTGGCTGTAGGCGTAGCTGCACTCCGGCTCCCCTTGGCACTGCAGCAGCGCCTGCCAGCAGATGAGGCGGCGGCCGTGCGCCAGCCCCGAGCCCAGCAGCTGCAGCAGCGCCATCAGGCACAGCCAGGCGCCCGGCACGGTCACCGCGCCGCCGCCCAGCAGCGCGGCCACCATCGCGGGCAGCGGCGGCCGCCGCCGCCGGGCGAGAAGCAGCGGAAGGGAGACGAGGCGCGCGGCGCGGCGTTCGCGGAGCCGGAGGGAAAGTTTGCCCGGGTCCTGCGCACTCCGGGCATGGGTGTCCTCATAAATCCATGCGCGCCGCGCCGCTGGCCGCTGCCCCGCCGGCGGCGCACAAGGGCGGCTGGCGCCCCGGGGCTGCGGAGGGGGCTTCCCGGAGCTGCAGAGTCGCTGAGATCTGGGGTCCGGCTCCCCGACCCGAGAGCCTTCCGGCACGACGGCGGCGACCCCCGGCGCTGGCGGGCGGCGCTCAGTGCCGCCCCGGGGGGCTGCAGGCCGCGGGGCCGCGGCGGGGCCGCAGGACCGCGCGGCGCCGCGGGTGCATTCTGCTCGGCCCCTGCTTGCAGATCCGTTCGTCGTGCGGCCGGCGGCGCCCGCGCCCGGCTGCTTCCTCCCGCGCGGCTCAGTACGGCTTCTCCCCCGCCGCTGCCGGCTCGGCGGGGCCTCGCATCGCGCGCGGGCTCTCCCGGGTTCGGCGTCCGGGCGCTGCCCGCCTTCCCGCGGCCCGGGCCGCCGCGCGTCCCCTCCCCCTCCTCCGCCCGCAGCGACGACCCCCGGGCTGGGGGCGGGAGGCCGAGCTCCCGGAGGGGCGCGGGCCGCACGGAGAAGCTCGCTCGGCGCGGCCGGAGCGCGCGGCTCCCGGGCTGGCGGCGGCGGCGGCGGCGGCGGAGCGGATCCGCTGAGCCCAGCTGCGGATTCCGGAGCGAGCGAGGCTTTAAATACAAAAGTGGGCCGGGAGCCCCCGCGTGGTGCCGCGGTGCCCCCTCATTATGCATGCATGGAAAAGCAAACAAACAAAAACATTAGCAACGCTCCTCCGCTCGCCGGCCCCGGGCCCGCGCGCTCTCGGCCGGCCCGCTTTCTCCTTTCTCCGCTCTCGGCGCGCCCTTCGCTCGGCCCCCTTTCCCGGCTCTTCGCGATGCCATTGGTCCTGGCCGGTGTTGTTGAAACTTTTTTTTTTTTTTTTTTTACGAGCCGCTGGAGTGGGGCTGCGGGTGGGGGAGGGTGGGAGGGCGGTGGGCAGCTCACATTCAGGCATTCAGGGCTTGAAAGGCCGGCCCCGGAGCCCCGCCGCGGCCCGGCGGCTCCTCCTCCTTAAGGAGGCGCGGGGTGAGCCCCCCCCAACCCCGCGCGCTCTCTGCCCACAGCCGGGGGTTCGGGGCCGCCGGCTGCGGGCGTCCGGCTCAGCCCGGGACCCTTTTTGTCTGTTCAGATCTTAAGTTGTTTTTTAATCGTTGATAGCCACCACCAGCCCCCATTTGTGTCCCCTCCACCAGCTTTAGGTCCCTTGTGTTTTTTGAGGAGGTTGGGGGGCGTCGAGAGCGCAGAGGGGCGCACCCCCTTTTTTGGGGGGACCAGGTCGGGGGACACGCGCGCGTAGGACGCGCAGCTCCCCCTCCCCTGCTCCGGCGCTCGCACCCAAGCGTTGGGTTTCGGATTGCAGGAGAGAAAGCCAAGCCCAGGGCGTCTTTCGGAGGAAGGAACAGGACGACCCGCACCGCCAGGGCGCGACTAGTGGCAGCCCCCGACCTGGAGCGATGCAGGGCCGGGGGCCCCCGCAGCCGGGACCGCCCCCGCGTGCTCCGTGCGGCCGATCCCGGGCGCTACCTTAACGCGGGCGCAACGCGGGCCCCGGCCGCCAGAGGCAGCGGACGTCTGCGGCCTGTCAAACGCGGGCGCCCCCTCCCCTCTCCGTGGAGAGACTCTCAACTCCATCTGTCACCAGCGTGCAGGCGCGGCCCCGAGCTCTGGCGCGCTCTCCCCGGACGCCAAGGGAATTCCAAGAGGCAGAAGTCAGAGCCGGGGCTGCTGCCTGCCTCGGGGGCGCTGGGTCCCCCCGTCCTGAGCTAAGCCTTAAAACACAGCCAGGCTGCAGTTAGGGGAGCACCCCCCACAACCCTCACCCGGATCTCGCTCTGATTTGAGCCTCGGAGAAGCACGCCACGGGTAAATCCACATGTTCCAAATAAATAAAATAAAATAAAATAACACGAAGGGGGTCTCCCAAAAGTTGGTGGGCAATGAGATAACAATGTATGGTAGTGCCAAAAAAATTGCGAAATCCACGCATCCAGGGAGGGCGTCTTCTACACATTCGTGCAAAATGCACGTTAGGAAACCAGCCTAAATGCACCTTTTAATGCCATCTATTTTCAAATGCTCCCCGAGGTAAAGGATGCAACCATGTGGTCCATCAAACCAACACACGCCCCCCTCCCTTGGCTGGGGGTGCGGGGGGACCTGGGAGGCCTCCGCTGGCGGGGTTCTAGGCCCTGTGATCCTTAATGCGGCGTGATTCGGGCTCGCCAGCAGTGGCATCCTTAAGGTAACGCTTGTCGAGTTGTTTCCCACAGCGGGGCTCAACCCTCGGCTGGCGCCTGCAAACCTAGAGTTTCCCATCCGCGGCCACTGGAGGGGGGCGTGGCCGGGGAGGGGGTGGGGCTGGGAATCTGCATTTCTAACTAGTTCTCAGGGGATGCTGGTTTGAAGATGAAGGCCTCTGTTCTAGAGGTTAAACTATTTTTTTTTTTAAGATTTGTTTCTGAATGTATTTATTTCACAGGCAGACAGAGGGCAGGGAGATACAGCTTGTTCCATCAGCTTGTTCACTCCCCCAGCAGTGGTAAGGCATAGGCCAAGCTGGACTGGAAGCCAGGAGCCAAGAACTCCATCCGGGCCTCCCACGTGGGTGGTGGGGCCCCAAGCCCCTGGGCTACCGTGGACTGGGCGCCTTAGCAGGGAGCTGACTGGGAAGCCGAGTGCGACGGGGACTCTAACCAGCACTCTAATAGGAATCTGGCTGTACCCGGGTTGCCTCTCTCTGGAGCTCCCAGCCCTGCTGGCTGTGGGTCCCTCTCCTTCCTTTAAGTGTTTTCCACCTGGCCTCTGGGGCTCTGCACTCTTCTCTTTCCCATGATGCTCCGTGCAGCCCTTTCTCTCTACAAATCACACCCCACTGGTCTCATCCAGTGCCTGGATTTTAAATTGCAGCATCCAATTCGATGTCTTCCATCTCGGAGTTCTCTGGTCCACACGAGTTCCCCAAGAGCTCTTCTCATGCCCCCCCTCCCAAAAAACTTTTTTTATTCACTAGACATTCTCCAAACTGTGTCTCCATCAATGTTCTCTCTCCATTTTTTATCATTGCTTCTCTGATACACAGAGTTTAATTCCCTGCTTTTGAACCTTGTGTAGACCTTAGTGACCTGGACAGAGGAAATAGCGACTTCACATTCCAGGACTTGCAAGCCTGGGCTCCATGATGCCTTGGAGATGAGCTCTGTGGACAAAAGTGGCTGATGTCACCAGCCTGAGTCAGGGCTCCAGTTCCCCTTGGCTTTCCCTGCCGCGTGGAAGGATGCAATGTTCTTCCCCTCTCCATTCGGCAGTTGGGTGGGCACATGAGAGGAGTTCGGGTCCATGGGTTGTGATAGAAGGGGCGCCCATCACTTCTGAGACGTGGCCTTTAGTTGCGGGGATCACCTTTCTCCCATGATCTTCCTCCACTTTGCTGAGCGTGGAGGCTTCCAGTTGGTCCGGGGATGCTGGGAAGATCAAAGCAGCCTCCAGCACTTGGGACACAGCTGCCCTGGGCCTGCAGCACTTTTTGCAGGAGGAAAAAAATTTCTATGGTGGTAACCCCTGAGATTTATATTTATTTCCACCGCATAGCTTGCTCTGTCCCTAACTGAGATGGCTCATGGTGTGATTCATGCTATGAGACCCAGAGGTACTCAACACAAAATGATTCAGCCTAATGACATGGGGCTGGCATTGGAGTGCAGCAGGTTAAGCCACTGCTTGTGTATCCCGTATGAGTCCTGGCTGCTCCGCTTCCAATCCAGCTCCCTACTCCTGGGCCTAGAGAGAGAGAGAAGATGCTCCAAGTTCTTGGGCAGCTACCACCCACTTGGGAGACCCAGATAGAGTTCCTGGCTCCTGGCTGCAGCCTAACCCAGACCTAGTTGTTGAAGCTAGTTGGGGAGTGAATTAATAGATGGAAGATCTCTCTCTCTCTCTCTCTCTCCTCTATCTGTTGCTCTGCTTTTCAAAATAAATAATAAATATTAAAAACAGTTTTCCGTACTCTAGACAGCATATAGAAAGGAAATTTGGAGAAATACTTCATGCATAATTGTGAAAAAGGATATAAAATATTTGCAAAGTATTTTACAGGGAAGACTTGGAATCCATATGAATAAAGTTAAACTAAAATAAGATCTGAAAAGAAAGGAATAAATACAATAACATTCTAATCTCCCCAAACATTATATAAATTTAATGCAATTCTGAAATCCTAACCAGGTTTTTCTTGGAATTGAATGGAGCTATATTAAAATTCATATGGAAAAATTAATGACCCAAAATACCTAAGGAAACTACAAAACTGAAATATGAAGAATCAGAGCATACAATGCAGCCCTAATAATTAAATTAATATGGTATTAATTAAGCCACAACCTTTGCCATGTATTAAGTTCACAAAGGTGGCCGGCGCCGCGGCTCACTAGGCTAATCCTCTGCCTGCAGCGCCGGCACACCGGGTTCTAGTCCTGGTCAGGGTGCCGGATTCTGTCCCGGTTGCTCCTCTTCCAGTCCGGCTCTCTGCTGTGGCCAGGGAGTGCGTGGTGCGCTGGCTGGCTGCAGCGGCCATTGTGGGGTGAACCAATGGAAAAAGGAAGACTTTTCTCTCTGTCTCTCTCTCTCTCACTGTCCACTCTGCCTGTTAAAAAAAAAATTAAGTTCACAAAGGTAATGATTTAACCAGTGCAAAAACGTATGTTCTTTTAAATAAACAATTTTGTATTCATTTGTATGAAAATATGAAAAGGAATTTTCAGGCCAAAATTTGAATACATGTTTTCAAAAGAAGCCTGAAACTTAAGAATGAAGGTTAAAATGATAAAAATCAAATAAAATCTAAGCTGGGACATTTATAACCCCATCATTTAGGGAAAGTTATAATCAAGACTAGAAAACAGGAAGCCATGGAGAGAAACACACCTATTTGACTAAACGCAAAACTAAATGAGGCCCCGTGGGCAAGAGAGAAAGCCAACAGGCATACTACAGATCTGGAGGGAGTTTGTAAGCAGGTCTTCTAGAACTCTCGTTCCCGGCCTGTGCCGCAGCTTACTAGGCTAATCCTCCCCCTAGCGGCGCCGGCACACCGGTTCTAGTCCCGGTTGGGGCGCCGGATTCTGTCCCGGTTGCCCCTCTTCCAGGCCAGCTCTCTGCTGTGGCCAGGGAGTGCAGTGGAGGATGGCCCAGGTGCTTGGGCCCTGCACCCCATGGGAGACCAGGAAAAGCACCTGGCTCCTGGCTCCTGCCATCGGATCAGTGCGGTGCGCCGGCCACAGTGCGCCGGCTGCAGCGGCCATTGGAGGGTGAACCAACGGCAAAGGAAGACCTTTCTCTCTGTCTCTCTCTCTCACTGTCCACTCTGCCTGTCAAAAAAACAAACAAACAAACAAACAAAAAAAAACAACTCTCGTTCCCCCCAGTCCCAGGTATCTGGGAAGTAGATGTTTAGTGGTCACAGGAGTGGAAACCCCTGTGTTGGAGTGGCGGAGGAAGAAACGCTGTAAGGCCAGCTAACAGCAAACCAGGAGTCCTCCCCGGGGCCATGCTAGCTAGCACCCAGGTCTCGGACTTCCCTACTCCAGACTCTGACAAAGTGTCGGCTGTCTAACCCCCTCAGCCTGTGGTCTTCTGTTCTGGCTGTCCCAATTGTCTAAAACGGTAAATGGCAAAGCCTGATTTTTTTTTTTTTTAAATAAAGCAAAGAGCTCTTAAAAACGTAGAGGGGGAAAGACTGACTGAGGGAAATGGGGGAAAGATGGGGTGATTCCCAGACGCATACATCCAAGTTGTCAACAGTAAATGCCTGAGCCAGCTTGTGGTGCAACGGGTTAAGCCGTTGCTCGCCTCGCTGGCATCAGAGGGTCGGTTTGAGGCCTGGCTGCTCTGCTTCCAACCCAGCTCCCTGCTGACGCGCTGGGAAGGCAGCGGGTGATGGCCAAGTGCTTGGGCCCCTGAACCCTTGTGGGAGACCTGGATGGAGTTCTTGGTTCTTGGCTTTGGTCTGGCCCAGGCCTGGCTATAACACTCATTTTGGAGAGTGAATGAGTGATGGACTTTCTCTCTCTCTCTCTCTCTTTCTGGCTCTCCCACTCTTCTGTCTGTATTTCCCTCTCTCTGTTTCAGTCTGCCTTTTAAATAAATACATAAATAAGTATTTTAAAAGCCAAATAAACGAAATGAAAAAATGTTTAACTGTTAGCTAAAAGGAAATTAGAAAACCATAACATAACATACTACTGTCTAAAACATGAAGGCACCCTGGCTAGTTCTTGTTAGAATACATTCACACAATGCTGATGGAACTGAGTGAGAGGTGTTAAGTCCTCTCGGGAGGGTGATTTGGCAATAAGTAACGTGTAGAATGTATGTAAGAATACTTTGAAAAGTTTGTGGAAAATGGAAATAAAGATAACTTTAGGGACAGGCATTTGGCCTAGTGGATAAGACACCACTTAAGAATCCATGTCCCAGTAGCTGAGTATTTGGGCTCAATACCCAGCTCTGGTTCCAGATTCCAACTTCCAACCAATGAGAACTCTGGAAAGCAGCCAAGAATGGCTCGGGTAGTTGGGTCCGTGCCAACACGGGGGCCCTGGGTTGAGTGCCCAGCTTCTGACTTTGAGCTAGATGCAATCCTGGCTGTTACAGGCATTGAGAGAGTAAACCAGCTGACGGGAACTCTCTCTGTCTCTCTGCATCTTGAATAAATGGGAGAAAAATTTATTTTGGTGAAAATTGTGGGGAGCAATCCGGACTAGACTAAGTTACTCGAATTAAGACTTATTCTATGCATCTGCTCTCCCACAATATGGTGCTGGGAGAGAAGTAAACAGCTTCCGCACAGCTGCCTCCAGTTCAACTAATAAATTGTAGGACTTGCTCCTGATTGGAGAGCAGCGTACTCGGCGTGTGGGCAGCCGAGTTAGGATTGGCGGAGGAGGACTATAAAGGAGGAGAGAGACGGCATGCACCGGGAACATCTATGGGGAACATCTAAGGGAACCCGTGCAGCCCCCGAGAGAACCGGCCGGCGGTGTGCCGCTCCCCTGCGGAAGTGGGGAATGCGGCCAGGGGGAACTGCCCTTCCACGGAGGTGGAAGGGATAGTAGCCAACCCGGGAAGAACCAGCAGCAAACCCGGGGAGGGCCGAGCAGACGAAAGAACAGCGCAGGGTTCTGTGTTGCTCCTCCACGAAGAGGGGGAGCGACATAATGGTGCCGTGACTCGGATATGAAGCCTAGGCAGGGCTTAGTGTCGTTCCTCCACGAAGAGGGGGAGCGACATAATGGTGCCGTGACTCGGATAGGAAACCTAGGAGGGAAGAAATGACTCGGATAGGAAACCTGACTCGGATAGGAAACCTAGCTCGGATAGGAAACCTGACTCGGATAGGAAACCTAGGACGGATAGCAAACTTAGGAGGGAAGAAACGGGAAGAAACGGGAAGAATTGGGAAAATATCGGAGAGAGAGACTAGCAAACAGCCTAGGGAAAATACCGGAGAGAGAGACTAGCAAACAGCCTAGGGAAAAGCCGGACGAAAAGGGTGCCGGAAGAAGCTATTGAAGGCCTAGGCATGGACTCGGATACGGACTACGGGGGGAAGCTGGGAGAAATCTCTAAGGTCGAAAGCGAAAGTGAAAGCTAGAACAAACAGACTCGGACGCGGACTGCGGGGAGAGGCCAGGAGAAATGAGGGAGGAGTATTGTTGGAGGAAAGCTTGGGGAAACATACCGGGTAGAGAAAAATGTTAGGGAAATTGAAGCCGCGGGGGGCAGGCCGAGGCGGAAACGGAAGCCACTTTGGGATTCTCAAGTTAGCCCGGGAATAGGGGGCGAAAAGTTGAAACCAGAAGCTGAAACGTGAGCCAGGTTGGGATCCGTCTGATTAGCCCGGGGAGCAAAGGACGGGAAGCCAAACCGTGGGGCGGAGACGTACGCTGGGTTGAATTCGCCAGGCTAGCCCGGGGAACTTAGATTGAATGCTAATGGCGGAGACGCAAGCTACGCTGTGTTACTCGCGGAAGCCGCCGCGTGCAGAGAGAGCACGGGGCGTGAATAAATAGGGAACGCGGGGCTGGCGTAGGCCGTGGTGCAGACGCGAAGGGCGTGGAGACCGCGGAGCGCGCGAAGCCAAGCCGCGCAAAGCCGGGAAGCCGCGCAGATGAGAGACGCGGGCTGAAGCGGCTCGGCGGGAAAGCCGCGGAGAAATAGCCTTGGGGCGGAGCCTGCCGGCAGGGCGAGGCGCCGGAAAGCTGCGGGGATAAGAGAAACAGAAGTTTAGAAGTAAAGTGAGAAAAATAGGAATGCTGGAAGATAGAAGTAAAATGGGAGAAATAGGAATGCCCGGAGATAGAGAAATAGAGAAATAAAAAGGCCTCCCTACAACACTGCAATGTGAGAGCTTGGATTCGGTCTGCCTAATCAAGTGAGGCGATGAGCACCTGCGGGCAGCTAGCAGCTTATGCGCCGCAGGTCACCAGAAGACAGGCACGAATTAACATCAGTAAGGCTTCCCCACAATACAACAATATTAAGCTTGGATTCGGTCTGCCTGATTTAAGGCGGTAAGCGCCAGCAAGCAGCTCGACCAGAGTATGAGCTGCAGGTCACCGAAGATAGGCACGAACCAACACTAATAAGTCTCCCCCACAATACGGCAATGAGAAGGCTTGGATTCGGTTTGCCTGATAGGTTTTGTAAGCCCCTGCGGGCAGAGCAGAGCATGCGCTGCAGGGCACCGAACACAGGCACGCATCAGCGCCTAAAAACCTCCTCACAATGGCGAAGAGAGGACCCGGATTCGGTTTTCCTGATTGATAGGACTTGTAAGAGCCTGTGGCAACTCTAGCAAGTAGAGCAGAGTGTGTGCCGCGGGACACCGAAGACAGGCGCGTATCAACGCCAAAAATAAAAAGAAAGGGGGATCTGTGGGGAGCAATCCGGACTAGACTAAGTTACTCGAATTAAGACTTATTCTATGCATCTGCTCTCCCACAATATGGTGCTGGGAGAGAAGTAAACAGCTTCCGCACAGCTGCCTCCAGTTCAACTAATAAATTGTAGGACTTGCTCCTGATTGGAGAGCAGCGTACTCGGCGTGTGGGCAGCCGAGTTAGGATTGGCGGAGGAGGACTATAAAGGAGGAGAGAGACGGCATGCACCGGGAACATCTATGGGGAACATCTAAGGGAACCCGTGCAGCCCCCGAGAGAACCGGCCGGCGGTGTGCCGCTCCCCTGCGGAAGTGGGGAATGCGGCCAGGGGGAACTGCCCTTCCACGGAGGTGGAAGGGATAGTAGCCAACCCGGGAAGAACCAGCAGCAAACCTGGGGAGGGCCGAGCAGACGAAAGAACAGCGCAGGGTTCTGTGTTGCTCCTCCACGAAGAGGGGGAGCGACAGAAAATATTTTGAAATGCATGCATATGAGTAATCTGCAAAAAAGTTCATGGGAAATGTGTGTTATGAAAAATTTATGTACGGATTCCAAATTGTTTTTGCACCAAACAAACTCATCTTTTAACTCCATTTTCCATGAACTTTTTGAAGTACTCTTGAATGTTTTAGCTGTCCTGATAGAAATAATTTTTTTTCCCCAAAAGAATTCTAGCAAAAGTTATGGCATGTCACTTAGTCTGTGTCATGTGCCCATGTATCCGAGGGAGAGGAGGAGGAAGAGGAGGAAGAGGAAGGAGAGGTGGAGAGAAACACACACACACAGAGAGAGAGAAAGAGAGAGAGAGAGCGAGCAAGCTTCCTAAAGGAAAACCAAAGTGTCCTTGAAAGAAAAAGCAGTCCTGGGGCCAGTGCTGTGGCATAGTGGGTAAAGCCGCCACCTACAGTGCCGGCATCCCATATGGGCACCAGTTCGAGTTCTGGCTGCTCCACTGCCAATCCAGCTCTCTGCTGTGGCCTGGGAAAGCAGTAGAAGATGGCCCAAGTCCTTGGGCCCCTGCACCCGCACGGGAGACCTGGAAGAAGCTCCTGGCTCCTGGCTTTGGGTCGGCACAGCTCCAGCCGTTGTGACCATTTGGGGAGTGAACCATTGGATGGAAGACCTTTCTCTCTCTGCCTCTCCTCTCTCTGTGTAACTCCGACTTTCAAATAAATAAATAAATCTTTATAAAAGAAAAAGCAGTCCCATCAGGGCTGCCCGAGCATGACTGAGGGATGGATTCTGATTCCTGAGTTGCTTCTTAGAGGTCCATGGTGAGATGGACATAGAAGGCAAGAGTAGGTATTTGGCTACCTTTATTGTGATTTGGAAAAGTAATTTTCTGTCTGTTGAATCTAGCAATAAAAATTAGGCCTTCTAGTCTGTGGGTATAGTTTGCTTGTTCTAATGCTTTTTAAATTTTGTTTTATGCAAGTCTTGTCATAGATGAAAAAAGTGATCTGCTTCTTTCACCACCGATCCTTGGAGAAGAAATATTCACTTCTGCTCCCCAAAGAGAGTGGATACTTGTTATTTCCTTTGGTTTCAGAAGTAAATGAACTGTGAGGTGCAGGAACTGAAGGATTAGCACTGTGTGAAGATTCATGGACAAAATATAAGAAGCAAACTTCTAATTATTCAAGGAAGGCTGTTAATACATCCAAGATGCAAAATGGCAGCCGGGTCTTGCTCTCAGAAGCCACACACAACAGGACAGAAACGGCAGCTGTTCAGTGCTGTCTGCCCGCTGGCCCGGCAGCAGGAAGCACACCCACCACTGCTTGCACGGGCAGTCAGCAGATCAAGATCCTGGCTGGGTTTCAGCATTTCTAACACAAGGAAAGCCCCATAAAACCAGTGGGAGCCTCTGTTCTCAGGAACCTTGCCTTTCTTGCTTCTGTGAAAGAGATATTAACAAAATGGCAATTGAAGTTCAACTGCAAGGTTCGGTATGGAACACTCGTGGGGCAGCGTGCTTCAACCTCAGCCGCTTGCTGCTAGCCAGGTCCCCCCCCTCGGGACTCCACCCCCTAGTTCTCCAATAACTGGGGCCAGTTCTACAATGCAGGCACCATAGAGGGTTTCAAACCAAACCATGGGCCTCGTTGCCAAATCTAGTTTCTCATTATTGAAGCCAAAAGGAAGCGTTTTCCTAACTGCTTCACAAATCGGAATAAACTGCCTTCCAACTAGGAATAATCTATAAGAGAACTCATCCAGTGGTTTGCAAGTGTGTCCTTTATCTTTAAGGATCTTGATGGAGACGGCTATCAACCACGAAGATCTCTCAATTAGCTAGTACAAAATTCATGTCTGATTAATGCTTCTCAAACAATAGAGGGGGAACACACTAGAATGTCTTGCGTCTTTACTGCTGAAAATGTGTAATCATCCCAGAATTTCTTGGGAAAATATAACCTTATTGACTGATGAAGATCGGAAGCCATGGAAAGAATCTTTTTGATGAACAGTGTTTCCCAGGGTTCCATCAATCCTATCTGTGATGGGTCCCTGTCTCCCTGTGTGTTAAATCTGTTAGCCCGCGGACCTGCTAGCCTCCTCGTCTCTCACAGTTGGATCCAGCTGCATCCTACAGATATTTATGGTGTTGCTATTATCTGCCCCAAGAAGCCAACACATTGTTTTTTTTTTTTTTTTCCTTCCTAGTCTTCCAGCTCTGCTCCCTTTATTTTTTGGGTTGTTTATTAAAAGATTTTATTTTTTTAAAGCACTTTTTTAGGTTTACAGAAAAATTACTGGAAAGTACAGAGAATTCAGAGAATTCTTACATAATTCCTTGCCCTCTCCCTTTTGTAATCTCTTGGTCTGATAGTAATTGCTATAATCAATGGACCAATATAATACGTTATTATTCACCAAAGTCCATACTTTTCATTAGCTTCATTCTTTGTGTTGTACATCCTGTAAATTTTGACTAATACATAAGCTCACCATTAGAACGTACTAAAGGATAGTTTCACTGGAAATATTCTGTCTTGATCTAGAAGAGACCTTAAATCTAATCTTTCCATGTCTAGCTCTATCACATAATGCTTCATAGGTAATATTTCTTCCTTTTTTTGTACTTTAAAAATAAAATAAAGGGGCTGGCATTGTGATGCAATGGGTTAAGTTGCTGCATCCCATGTGAGCACTGGTTCAAATCCTGCCTGTTCTGCTTCTGATCCAGCTGCCTGCTAATGCACCTGGAAAAGCAGCAGTAGATGGCCCAAGTGTTTGGACCCTTGCCATTCATGTAGGAGATCTGGACGGAGTCCCACGCTCTTGGCTCCGGCCTGGCCCAGGGCTGGCTATTGTGGCCATGTAGGGAGTGGACCAGTGGATGGAAGATCTCTCTGTATCTCTCTCTAATTCTACCTTTCAAGTAAACATAAACACAAATAAATCTTAAATCAAATCACATAAGGTCAGAGATGATGTCATTTGCATTTGAAAGTTGGTCTCTCGTTGGTACATGTCTCTGCAAATGAGTCATTATTTATGTTGATAGAATCATACCAATCATTCAGTATTGAGGCCTGACCTGGGTCAAGAATTCTGCTATATTCTCTTTTGATTAAAAAGTTTGTGGGGGCTGGTGCTGTGGCACAGCAGGTTAATGCCCTGGCCTGAAGTGCCGTCATCCCATATGGGCACTGGTTCAAGACCTGGCTGCTCCACTTCCAATCCAGCTCTCTGCTCTGGCCTGGGAAAGCAGTAGAAGATGGCCCAAGGCCTTGGACCCCTGCTCCCACATGGGAGACCCGGAAGAAGCTCCTGGCTTCTGGCTTCAGATCAGCGCAGCTCTGGCTGTTGTGGCCATTTGGGGAGTCAACCAGCAGATGGAAGACCTCTCTCTTTCTCTCTCTCTCTCTGTCTCTCCTCTCTCTGTGTAATTCTAACTTTCAAATAAATAAATAAATAAATCTTTTTAAAAAAAGTTTGTGATTGGCAATATACTATATACCTTTGTGCATAGAATTAACAAAACTCTTATGTATTCTCTTTTAGGTTTCCAGTTTATTTAAAAATTGTTCAAATTTATTTTTCAGTAGGAGACTCATGCATATATACAAAACGCTGGAGGGTTTTTTTTTTTTTTTTTTTTTTTTACAGGCAGAGTGGACAGTGAGAGAGAGAGACAGAGAGAAAGGTCTTCCTTTGCCGTTGGTTCACCCTCCAATGGCCGCTGCAGCCGGCGCACTGTGGCCGGCGCACCGCGCTGATCCGATGGCAGGAGCCAGGAGCCAGGTGCTTTTCCTGGTCTCCCATGGGGTGCAGGGCCCAAGCACCTGGGCCATCTTCCACTGCACTCCCTGGCCACAGCAGAGAGCTGGCCTGGAAGAGGGGCAACCGGGACAGAATCCGGCGCCCCAACCGGGACTAGAACCCGGTGTGCCGGCGCCGCTAGGGGGAGGATTAGCCTAGTGAGCCGCGGCGCTGGCCAAAATGTTTTTAATAAGTATTTGATTTCAGAAAGCTTCCCCTAAACTTTAATCCAGGCACCCACTTCCTGGAGTCATTGTTGTCAGTGTCTTGTGTGTGTTTCCAGAGATACTACAAGTGCACACAAATATAACATCTTCAAAAAAAATAGTGATCTTGGGCCAGCGCTGTGGTACAGTGGGTTAAAGCCCCAGCCTGTAGTGCCGGCATCCCATATAGGCACTGGTGCAAGTCCTGGCTACTCCACTTCTGATCCGGCTCTCTTCTATGGTCTTGGGAAAGCAGTAGAAGATGGCCCAAGTCCTTGGGCCCCTGCACCCACGTGGAGACCCAGAAGAAGCTCCTGGCTCCTGGCTCCTGGCTCCTGGCTTCGGATCAGCGCATCTCCAGCTGTTGCGGTCATTTGGAGAGTGAACCAGAAGAATGGAAGACCTCTCTCTCTCTCTCTCTGACTCTGTCTCTCTCTATAACTTTGTCTTTCAAATATATAAAATAATTTTAAAAAATAGTGATCTTTGCCTTGTATCCCAGTCAACAGTATACTTGGACACTACTCCATGTCACTTTATAAAAAGCAGGCATATTACTTGGTTATCTTCTTGCTGAGTGCAGAGTGTTGCATTGTTTTGGGTGTTCCATAAATCATTTAACAGGTCCATTCCTGCTGAACACTGAAAGTCCATTTCAGCATCATACCAGCGTGGCAATGAGTTTCCTTGGACATTTGTCATTTCTTTTTTTAAAGATTTATTTATTTATTTGAAAGTTACACAGAGAGAGGAAAGATAGAGAGAGACAGAGAGAGAGAGCGGTCTTCCATCCAATGGTTCACTCCCCAGATGGCCACAACGGCCTGAGATGTGTCGATCCAAAGCCAAGAGCCAAGAGCTTCTTCCAGGTCTCCCACGCAGGTGCAGGGGACCAAGGACTTGGGCCATCTTCTACTGCTTTCTCAGGCATTAGCAGAGAGCTGGATTGGAAGTGGAGCAGCCGGGACTTGAACCGGCAACCATACGGTATACCAGCACTTCAGGCCAGCGCGTTAACCCACTGCGCAACAGCGCCAGCCCCGGACATTTGTCATTTCATAAATGCATTAATACAACTAGAAGCTACATTTTTAGAAGTGAAAGAGGTCAAGAGGTACATTTCAAGTTGTCAAGAGGTACATTTCAAGTTGTTATCTGTATGTACAGGTGAATTGTTCTGCTGATGTGTAAGAATGTTTTCTTTTCGGACGTCATCACCAACACAGTATATGATTAGCTGTTTTAGCTTTGTGAATCGGATTGCTGAGAATGATATCTTATTGCAGCTTCAATTTTAGTTTATCTTACTGTGTATAAGAACACACATGGGTGGGCATTTTTCATAGCAGGGAAGGCAGGGCTGGGGGCGCCCACATCCTATTTGTAGTGCCTGGTGCAATTCTCTGCTCCGCTTCTGATCCTGCATCCTGCTAATTCCAGGAGGCTGTGGGTGGTGGCTCAGACACTTGGGTCCCTGCCACCCACGTGGGAGACCTGCCATTGAGCTCTTGGCTCCAGGCTTTAACCTGGCCTAGCCCTGAGTGTTGAGAGCACTGGGGCTGTAAACCAGAGGAGGGAACTCTGTCTGTGGGTCTGTCCCTGTTTATCTGCCTTTCAAATAAGTGAAAATACATAATTAAAAAAATTGTTCAAGACTTTCCACAAAGGGAAATAAGACTTCTTACTTAAAATGGAAAAGGGGTTGGCGCTGTGGCATAGCAGGTAAAGCTGCTGCCTGCAGTGCTAGCATCTCATATGAGTGCTGGTTCAAGTCCCGGCTGCTTTACTTCCATCAGCTCTCTGCTATGGCCTGGGAAAGCAGTGGAAGATGGCCCAAGTCCTTGGGCCCTTGCACCTGCATGGGAGACCCAGAGGAACTTCCTGGCTCCTGGCTTCGGATCAACGCATCTCCAGCCATTAGGGCAATCTGGGGAGTTAGCTAGCAGATGGAAGACCTCTCTCTCTCTCTCTCTCTCTCTCTCTCTGCCTCTCCTCTCTCTGTGTAACTCTGCCTTTCAAACCAATCAATCAATCAATATTAAAAAAATAAAATGGAATAAAAATGGATGAATTCTAAAGATTCCTCCCACATTCCTTTAACATCTCAGGGACTCCCTTTGCCCACAACAAGAGAATTATGCTAGAAAAGACCTTTTAAAACTCCTGAGGAGTCCTGAGAATCTGTGGTTCATGGGCAGTGACAGAAGGCTTTACCTTATAATTTGCACGCGTGCGTAATTTGTGTCTGTTGTGGCTGTGGGGTGGAGGCTTGCCCTTGGCCTTGAGTTTCCTCCTCTTCCAGCTTTCATTGGGGGAATATCAGAAGGGAGTGAGCCACTTGGAGTTGAGAAGGCTCCTTGGGGTCCCAGGGTAGAGCAGTTGGTCGTCATTAGATAAATATTCAACAAGGCAACAAGGCGACCACACGAAGGAACTTTCTGGAATCAGAGCTACAACCGTCTTGGATTACGAACTTCATTCGTTTTATTCATTCAACTAATACTGAGCATCTCTATGCGGCCGGTACTGTTCTGGGTTCTACAGGTCCAATAACAAAGAACACGTTGTGGGGAGGAGTACAGAAATATCTACTCGGAGAATCATTTCATACACCAACCTGCTTCACCTCTCTCTGTTCACCTAAGAACCAAGGCAGCATCGGCATCAAACACAGGACTTATTTCTGGAACAGCTACCGATGCCCCTAAGCTCAGCCTTATCTTATTCTACAAACAGAAGAAGAGAACTGAATTCCTTCGTAGGACCCTCCAGTGCGGGGGGGTTGCGGGGGGGTGGGGGGGCAAGTCTGCAGGATTTGCAAGTGCTTGCAAGGCATCTGGGAGAGTGCGGAAGACTCTGGCCCTTTAAAAGCTGCTCAGTCCCCTGTCTGCCAAGTGCTTGTCAAAATCGCTCCAGAGGAAGGGGAAAAAAAGAGAGAGAGGAACAAGTGCACATATACATTTTTAAAGTAGCTAGCAACCAAGACAACACCAATTATTTAACCACAGTAAAGAAACCAGCAGCCAAACCACACTGATTATTTAACCGCATAGCCAAGTGCTGAACACAGCCATAGTCGGCCACCTTAATTGAATGTAAATATCCCCAGTAACCAGCCCCACCGAGACAAGAGCTGCAGCAGAAGACAGCCCCGCACCTTCCCTCTGGCTCCAGATGTCTGGAGCTGAAAAACTGGCTACCGTCCAACCAACTGTTGCTTTTTTTTTTTTTTTTTTTTTTTTTTTGCGGGGGGCTGGGAGGGCTGGAGAGAAGCAGGGCTTTGCATTTCTGTTTCTCTAAAAACGGATTCTGTCTCTGCTAGGCACACATACTGCGGAGACATTCCATTTGGGAAATTCCATTCTTTTTCTCTTGATTTCCCCTCTGTGTCTTCATTTCAGTCCTCTGAAATTCCCCTTGGCGTCTCAACGCTTTGTTTCCTGTGCATTGGATTCTAAGTTCTGCAGCGTTCACTAATCATTATATAGAAAGCTTTGCCTTGGGGAGTGTTAGTCAGGAAAACCTGAACTTCCTTCTTTGCTATTTGCAAATTTACAGTCCACCATAGATTGTGGACGACTGTAAAATAGTGCCTTTCACTAAGAAACATCCAGGCTCTTGGGATACGCGTGTTTGAAAGGAGTGCTGTGTGGCGCCACTCTTACTGACCGGAGGTGTGGCATTTGACACAAGGTCAACCAACCCATGGCTACCCAGCAACAAACTAGATTCCTGTCTACCTCTATTTCAGTCTTTTAAGATGGTTCTCCTTTCATTGCTCTCTGTCTTCCATGCCCACCTTTTCTCTGGATGTGGAATCTCACATAAAAAAATGCTTCCGAATAAAATCTCCATCTTACCTGACAAGTAGGGAAGTCTCTTGGATGTGATGTAAGAGGCTAAGGAAGAGTCGAGCTTTATGGAAGTGAGCCCTAAAACAAATATGCACAGTGACATTTATGCCTAAGCACTGGGTACCATACCTCGCCGATGACAATGCACTGCCTTGGAGGACCAAGGCTCGGTCCTTCTCCCATTGCCTTTAAGTACCTGGTGCCACACTCGGACTTCTCTGATTCAAATCTCATCAGCTTTTGAGATGTTCTTTGGACTGCCATCTCTCTCTCTTACTCTCTCTCAGAAAACAACTGAGATGGAAAATACCGAAGACCAGTTTGAACAAAAGATGGTCATCAGTCATGGCTACTGCTGCTGAAAAGACAGCTGAGGGCCTGGCACTGTGGCATAGCGGGTAAACCCTCCACCTGCAGTGCCAGCATCCCATATGGGTGCTGGTTCGAGTCCCAGCTGCTCCACTTCCAATCCAGCTCTCTACTGTGGCCTGGGAAAGCAGAAGATGACCCAAGTCCTTGAGCCCCTGCATCTGCAAGGGAGACCCAGAAGAAGCTCCTGGCTCCTGGCTTTGGATCAGCGCAGCTCCAGCCATTGCGACCAACTGGGGAGTAAACCAGTGAATGAAACACCTCTCTCTCTCTCTCTCTCTCTCTCTCTCTCTCTCTTTCTATCTGCCTCTCCTTCTCTATCTTTGTAACTCTGACTTTCAAATAAATGAATAAATCTGAAAGAAGGAAGGAAGGAAGGAAGGAAGGAAGGAAGGAAGGAAGGAAGGAAGGAAGGAAGGAAAGAAAGAAAGAAAGAAAGAAAGAAAGAAAGAAAGAAAGAAAGAAAGAAAGAAAAAGAGAGAGAAAGAAAGAAAGAAAAGAACAGCTGAGATATAATGACTAAGAAGAGACTTGGGTTGAGCAAGACTCCGGCGAGTGGCCTTGGGAAGTAAAATGGTAAGACAGAGACTAATCATAGTGAATTGAGAGACTGTGTGAGAGGAGAGTGGGAAAAGCAAGTAAAAGCAGCTTTTTTTAGGTGTG
This sequence comes from Oryctolagus cuniculus, assembly GCF_051225735.1. Taxonomy (NCBI): domain Eukaryota; kingdom Metazoa; phylum Chordata; class Mammalia; order Lagomorpha; family Leporidae; genus Oryctolagus; species Oryctolagus cuniculus. The sequence goes on along the minus strand of NC_142867.1, from coordinate 143,778,005 downwards.
TCCTTAGAAAATGAGACAGGAACGAGATAGCTGCTCATTGGAAGCATCTTCAATGGAGGCGATTACAGGGAGAGGTGCTGGGCATAGCCAGGCTTTGAAGGCCAGTCTCTCCATGGGCTAATTCATCCATTGGGCGGCATCATGGAAATTCATTAAACCCCCGAGACTGAAGCTTCTCAACTCACCGAATGGGGTTCAGATCCCAAAACCATTCACTGAAGAGCTGGTGATTCCTTTACCTGATTCCTTTACCTGATACTAGGAACCACACACCAACGCCGCAGCGACCCAAAGCTGGGTCTCTCGCAAAGAAACTCATCGATGTGGCGATCCAATTTTCCCAAAACCGTTAGTTAATGAGGTCGTCTTTTCTCCAGGCAATGTTTTCACCCTGTTTGTCAAAGATTAGTTGGTTGTGGATGTGTGGGTTTCTGTTTCGTTCCATTGATCCACCTGTTTACTTTCCTGCTGGTACCAAGCTGTTTTGGTTGTAATAGCCCTGTGTCGTGCCTTGAAATCTGGTATCGTGATGCTTCTGGCTTTTTAAAAATTGCTTCAGGTTGCTTTGGTTATTCAAGGTCTTTTCTCTTTCCATATGAATTTTAGGGTTGTTATTTCTAGTTCTGTAGGAAGGTCCTTAGAATTTTGATGGGGGTTGCATTAGATCTGTAAATTGCCATCCCGCTTCTGGGAATGTTCCCATGGTTATAGCAGCTCCATTCACAATCGAAAAGATACGGAATCAACGTAGCAACTGATGGCTAGATAAAGAAAATCTGATATCTGTCTCTCTGTCTTTCTATCTATCTATCTATGATGGAGTACTATGCAGTCATAAAGGAAAGTGATATTCTGATTCTTGCAACAAAATGGATGGAACTGGACATCATTATGCTAAGTGAAATAAGCCAGACCCAGAAAGATATTACGTCTTCTCTTATGTATGGGAATTGATATAAATATACAGAAACTATTTTAAAAAATTATAGGGGCTGGCACTGTGACTTAGTGGGTAAAGCTGCTGCCTGGAGCGCCAGCATCCCATATGGGTGCTGGTTCGAGTCCCAGCTGCTCCACTTCTGATCCAGCTCTCTGCTGTGGTCTGGGAAAGCAGTGGAAGATGGCCCAAGTCCTTGGGTCCTTGCACCTGCATGAGAGACCTGGAAGAAGCTCCTGGCTCCTGGTTTCAGATTGGCACAGCTCTGGCCATTACGTCCATCTGGGGAGTGAAACAGCAGATGGAAGATCTCCCTCTCTCTCTCTCTCGCTCTCTCTCTCTCTCTGCCTCTGCTTGTCTGTAACTCTGCCTTTCAAATAAAATAAATACATCTTAAAAAAATTGTGTGTAGCCCAGTGACACACAGCCTGGTGTTGGGATAACATCTAATAAAGTTCTTTTTTATCACTGCCTGTCTACTGCATGCTGAGAGACAGTCCTTGGTCTACCCAGGCTCACCAACAAGCAGGGCCACGATGTCCTATCCCTTCAGTGGCATGTCACAGACCTGAATCAAACTCCCTTGAATTATTTTATAAATGCAAATCTGTGGGCCTCTCCTGGACCTACAGAAGAATACGCCTTTGGAGGCAGAGCTTGGGAGTCGTCACTTAGTGCCTTCTCCAGCTGTGTTATCTGCACACTGGAGTCTGAAGACTGAGGCTAGGATGCATGAGTCCTGTGGGAGTTTCTGGGCAGATGGGTGGCATTTTATGAAGACTCACTTGGCTATAGATCCGACTGATCCAAGGGAGGAAGGGCAAGGGTACTGATGAAGAAGAGGTTGCCCTCAACCCTGGGGAAGAGTGCTTATGCTAGCAGGAAGGAGCAGGGAATATTGAAAGTCAAGCATGTGATGGGGACCAGCGCTGTGGTGCAGCAGGTAAAGCCACCGCCTGCAGTGCCAGCATCCCATGTGGGTGCCAGTTCGAATCCCGGTTGCTCCACTCCCGATCCAGCTCTCTGCTATGGTCTGGGAAAGCAGTAGAAGATGGCCCAAGTCCTTGGGCCCCTGTACCCATGTGGGAGACCTGGAAGAAGCTTCTGGCTCCTGGCTTCAGATCAGCCCAGCTCCAGCCGTTGCAGTCATTTGGGGGAGTGAACCAGCAGATAAAAGACCTCTCTCTTTCTCTTCCACTCTGAAACTCTGCCTTTCAAATAAATAAAACAATTTAAAAAAATAAAGCATGTGGGAAAGAGATTGCTTCAAGGTAAAACGGACACCACCGATAACATGATTGAAAAGGACAAATACAGGAAGGAAGAGAGGAAGGCAAGGGTTTTTTAAAATTTATTTTTAAAAAAGATTTATTTTGTTTATTTGAAAGAATTACACAAGGAGAGAACGAGAAGCAGAGAGAGAGAAAGAGGTCTTCCATCCACTGGTTCACTCCAGCCAGAGCTGGACTGATCCGAAGTCAGGAGCCAAGAGCTTCTTCCAGGTCCCCCATGCAGGTGCAGGGGCCCAAGGACTTGGGCCATCTTCCACTGCTTTCCCAGGCCATAGCAGAGAGCTGGAATAGAAGTAGAGCAGCCGGGACTCGAACCGGCACCCACATGGGATGCCAGCACTGGAGGTGGTGGCTTTATCCTTGCGGACCCCGAGACCCTCTCTCTCCTTTTCCCACTCTCCTCTCACACAGTCTCTCAATTCACTATGATTAGTCTCTGTCTTACCATTTTACTTCTCAAGGCCACTCGCTGGAGTCTTGCTCAACCCAAGTCTCTTCTTAGTCATTATCTCAGCTCTTTCTTTCTTTCTTTCTTTCTTTCTTTCTTTCTTTCTTTCTTTCTTTCTTTCTTTCTTTCTTTCTTTCTTTCCTTCCTTCCTTCCTTCCTTCCTTCCTTCCTTCCTTCCTTCCTTCTTTCTCCCTTTCCTTTCCTTTCCTTTCCTTTCCTTTCCTTTCCTTTCCTTTCCTTTCCTTTCTCTCTCTCTCTCTCTCTTTCTTTCTTTCTTTCTTTCTTTCTTTCTTTCTTTCTTTCTTTCTTTCTTTCTTTCTTTCTTTCTTTCTTGTATTTATTTATTTATTTATTTATTTGAAAGTCAGAGTTACACAGAGACCTGGCTCTCAGCATCTCCCTAACCTCCCACTCCCTTTGTTGGCACAGGAGCTGTCTGCTCTACCCATGAAGGCTGCCATACCACTTCTTACATTTGGCACTCAAATTCCCAGCTCTGGCCCTTCGTGAGCCTAGACTGCCTCCCTCTCCTTGAAAAGTTTGGAATGCTTTTGGTATTATGCCTTTGCCATTTCTCCAGAAATGGAATCAGATCACTAACATTCTCTCACAGAGAAATTTCTTTCTTTCTTTTATTTATTTATTTGAGAGGCAGAGTTAGAGAGAGAAAGAGAGGGAGAGAGGGAGAGAGGGAGAGAGGGATAGAGAGAGAGAGAGAGAGAGAGAGAGAGAGAGAGAAAGGTCTTCTATCCACTTGTTCACTCTCCAAATGACCACAGTTGGGCAGCTCCAAAGCCAGGAGCCAGGGGTTTCTTCTGGATCTCCCACGTGAGTGCAGGAGCCCAAGTACTTGGGCCATCCTCCACTGCTTTCTCAGGTGCATTAGCAGGAAGCTGGGTCAGAAGTAGAGCATCCAGGACTTGAACCAGCACCCGTATGGAATGCTGGCTCTGTAGGTGGAGAGTTAACCTTCTATGCCATAGTGCTGGCTCCTCAGAAAACTTTCATGACAGCCCCCCTACACGGTGTAACATAATCATGCACCTCATTTTGACTATCTTTGTTGTCCTGACAAATTTTGTAATTAGTCTGTATACTTGATGTATTATATGAGGGCCCTTCAAAAAGTTTGTGGAAAGATGGAATTAAAAGTGGGAGCTTAGTGTTCCAGTGGTTAAGACATCTACATCTCACATTGGATTAACTGGGTTCAATTCCCAGCTTCGGCTTCTGATTCCAGATTCCCTCTAATACAGACTCTAGGAGGCGGTTGGCGATAGTTCCAATCACTGGGTTCTTGCTGTCCATGTGGGAGACCTGGACTGAGTTCCTGGCTCCTGGCTGCAGCCCCTCTTTCGTTCTGGTCACCCTGCACATCTGGGGAGTGAGCGAGTAGATGGGAGCACTCTCCCCACCCCACCCCCCTTTTCTCTGTGTCTTAAATAACATTAAAAATATAAAAGCATGAGTTTGTTTGGTGCAAACCTTTTAAAGTCCTTGCACAGTGCTTTTTGTAAGATATATTTCCCACATATTCGGAAAAAAAATGTTTGCACCAACAAGTTTTTGCCCTATAATAAACTCATACTTTAATTACATTTCCCACAATTTTTGAAGTATCATTATTGTTATTAATTCTGTAAAGTGTTAGTGTTTGGAAGAACTCAGACTATTGCTGGGCTCTGATTTTCCATTCCTGAAAGTTCAACTTTGAGTAAAAAATTCTGTTCTTTCAATTTCCATGAATCCTGAACTGGCACTGTGGTTAAAGCCCCACCTGGCAGTTCCGGCATCCCATATGGGCGCTGGTTCGAGCCCTGGCTGCTCCACTTCCCATCCAGCTCTCTGCTGTGGCCTGGGAAAGCAGTAGAAGATGGCCCAAGTCCTTAAGCCCCTGTACCCACGTGGGAGACCCAGATGAAGCTCCTGGCTCCAGCCTGGCCCAGCCCTGGCCATTGCAGCCATCTGGGGAGTTGATGGAGGATCTCCCTCTCTGTCTCTTTCTTTCTCTGTCTTTCTAACACTGCCTTTCAAATAAACAAGTAAATCTAAATAAAAAAAGTTTCCATGTATTCAAAAATACTGTACAATTTATATCAAAGTATCTTCTCAAAAGGAAGAGAAAAAAATAGCTCTTCATAGAAGTCTCTTTCTCTTTTTCTTCATGTCTTAAATGTCAATGACAACAGAAACTTCTAGTTCCTCATTATAAGCCTGTGCTGCTGAATATGTTATTGCTTTGGCTTGGGTTCCCCAAGGCTCTTGGACAGTGAAAATTTACTCCCTTCAGGGTGTGAAGAATTCACCAACACCACATTTATAAAGCCACTTATCCAAGATTGGAAGAGAAGAGATGGCTTGCAATTGCCTTGAGCTTCTGCTTCCGTGGCTTGAAGGGGTTCTGCAGCCCCGGTACCTGTCGTGTACCAAACACGCCAGGGTGCATTTCCCAGGCATGCAAGTGCCTTTATATGTTTATCTGTCTATTACCTGTCTCCCATGAACCAAATGTAAGCACTAACAGAAGAGTGTTTTCCGACTTTGTTTAGTCCTACATCTTCTGAACCCGCACAGAGACCAGCACCCAGTAAACTCACACTAAATGTTTGCTGAATAATTTGCAAGAGTGCACAGTTTGATTACGTAGCAAAAGATAACTGGGATCCCATCTCTGGAACTGTTCTGAGAAGTGAAGAAGATATTGCATGGGAATTATTTAGGGCTAGGCCTGGGCCAGTCACGGAGGCTCTACCAAGTAAGTGTTAACTTTGAATGGACTGTGATGAAAGGCACATCCAGAGGGTGGATGTTTGGTCCAGGAGTTCACCTACCACTTGGGACACCTGCATCCCACGTCAGTGTGCCTCGGCTCCAATTACAGCTTCCTGTTAATGCCCATCCTGGGAGATGGGTGGTGATGGTTCAAGTACTGGGGTCCCTCCCACCAGGGAGACCTGACTGGAGTTGCTGGCTCCTGGCTTCAGGCAGGTTCAGCCCTGGTCGTTGAGGATATTTGAGGAATAAATACTTTCAAACGTGTGTGTGTGTGTGTGTGTGTGTGTGTGTTTGAAAGTCAGAGTTACAGTAGAGAGAGAGGGAGAGACCCACCCCTAGATGGCTCCAACAGCCAGTACTGGGCCAGGCTGAAGGCAGGAGCCAAGAGCTTCTTCTGGGTCTCCCACGCGGGTGGCAGGGACCCAAGCACTTGGGCCATCCTCCACTGCTTTCCCAGCCCATAGCAGAGAGCTGGATCAGAAGTGGAGCAGCCCGGACACGAACTGGTGCCCATATGGGATGCTGGTGTTGCAGAGTCAACTTTACCTGCTATGCCACAATGCCAGCCCCAGACACGTAATTTCTTAAAAGTTCTGAAGATAAGCATAGGGAAATTTGAGGAATTATTGAATAAAAATACTACTGTACCTACCCTTAAAACTTGAGAATTGGAGGGACCAGCATTGTGGCACAGCACGTTGAGCTGTTGCCAACAACACTGAAGTCTCATGTGAGCACCTGCTCAGGTCCTGGCTGCTCCACTTGTGGTCCAGCCCCCAGCTAACGTGCGCCTGGGAAAGCAGTCGATCGTGGCCCACATCGTTGAGGTCCCTGTCACTGTCACTCACGTGGGAAACCTGGATGGAGTTCCAGGCTCCTGGCTTCATGGCCATTTGGAGAGTGAAGCGCAGATGGAAGATTCTCTCTCACTCTCGCTCTCTCTCTCATTCTGTGTGTGTGTGTGTGTGTGTGTGTATAAATCTTCCTTTCAAAAAATATCTTCAATTTAATAATTTGAGAAGGAATCCGTCACAGAGCTGGTCTTCCTCCTTTTTGTGTCCTTCTGAGTAGCCAGTGGTGGAGCCAGGTCCCAAGTAGCTACTCCACGAATGTGTGCCTCAGCGATCTGATGAGCGCACTTGCGCTCACTGTCTCGTATAAACTCTTGGGAAAAACATTGCTTTATTTAGTATGCTCTCCGTAGTTGCCTTGAGGTCTGTAATATTTGCAGAGAAGTGATTGGTAATCTCATAAAATTTAGATGGATGTTTCTGGATTACGTGGCTAGCATTGTTAAGAATGTACAGCGCAGCGTAAACATGAACTCTTGCACAGTCCTCTCCTGGACTTGTGCTTTTTTGAACTGGGTTCAAATCTAAACGGAGCAAGGCCACACAGGGCGTTCAAGCAAAAAAAAAAAATGTGGAGTTGGAATGCAGCAAAGCCCCTTGACTGGGGGAGGAAGATGGGCATCGGGGGAGGTAACTTGGAAGAACCTGCTTTTTATTTCTGGTCACCTGGCAAGCTGATCTAAGAAAACAGACTTCCCAAATGTGATTTGCAAGCCACACACATTGCCTAGATAGAAAAACAACTTCAAACATCTCATAGGGTTTTGGAAATTATTTGCCAAAGATGTCAACATACCCCCTGAAAGAAAAGCAGTCTCCTCCTTTTTGGACTCTTCTCGTGGACAGATTTCTTACATTTTGAAATAACAAAATCCTTAAAATCATTACTTGGATATGGATCCCATTTTTTTTTAACACGGCCTGTTGGATGCTTTTCTATAAATAATTAAATGTGTCTAATTTCATGGTGAGCCATCCCTGTGTTTACGAGACAGCACAGGGGAAGAAAGCAATACCAACAGGAGGGCAGAGAGGCTGGAAGACGCACAGAGGGAGAGGAGAGCAGTGTTTGCATCGAAGGGGTGGAGCCTGTTGCATTAGCTCTTGTATTCAACTCCTTTCCAAGGGGTCACCTCCAGGCTTTTCCCCAGTGAGTAGTAACACGTCTCCGTCATGCACAGCTGGCAAGGCCCAATGAACACATTCAAACTGAAAAAAAAATCTCTAGAACTGGTCATTCTCAATAACAAGAAGGAGGTGCCAGTGCTGTGGCTTAGCGGGTTAAGGCGCCGCCTGCAGTGCCGGCATCCCATGTGGGCGCCAGTTCGAGTCCCGGCTGCTCCATTTCCTATCCAGCTCTCTGCTATGGCCTGGGAAAGCAGTAGAAGATGGCCCAAGTCCTCGGGCCCCTGCACCCACGTGGGAGACCTGGAAGAAGCTCCTGGCTCCCGGCTCCTGGCTCCTGGCTTTGGATCAGCACAGCCCTGGCCATTGTGGCCATCTGGGGAGTGAACCAGCAAATGGAAGACCTCTCTTCTCTTCTCTCTCTCTCTCTCTTTCTCTCTCTCTGCCTCTTCTTCTCTTTGTGTAACTCTGACTTTCAAATAAATAATTAAATCTTTAGAAAAAATAACTAGAGGGAATAGCACTGCTAGTGACTTCCCATTAATTGGCTGGGTTTGGGAACATCCATGTCAGGGCCCTTGGTGTCACAGAAAAGGACGTCATCTGTGAGTGTGGGAAGCAGGGTGGCGGGTGTCCGTTGCCAAAGAAGCAGCCTGGGAAACACTTTTGCATCCAGGAAAGCACATACCCCTTAAATGGACATGTGCAACCGATTTTGTTATTTACACTGTAGTTTCTTTTTTCTTTTTTTTAAAGATGTATTTATTTATTTATTTATTATTTATTTTTAAGATGTATTTATTCACTCCCCAACTGGCAGTAACAGCTGGAGCTATGCAGATCCGAAGTCAGGAGCCAGGAGCTTCCCCTGGGGTCTCCCACGCAGGTGCAGGGGCCCAAGGACTTGGGCCATCTTCCACTTCTTTCCTAGGCCACAGCAGAGAGCTGGATCGGGAGTGGAGCAACCAGGACTTGAACTGGCACCCATATGGGATGCCGGCACTGCAGGCAGCAGCTTTACCTGTTGTCCACAGCGCTGGCCCCATCCTCCTACTCTTAACACAGGTAGATGGACGTTGAGCTAACCAAGCCGCTGAGAACTTTTTTGTAGCATCCATCACCCATCACTGATTTAGGGCATCAGAGAGACCCCCATACTGATGACGCATTCAGCAGCAAGGAGAGGAAGACTTGGAAGGAAGGAAGGAAGCAGCAGCAGTTGGGCCATTTTTCCTGATGTCACTGGCGCGGACTCCAAATACGCCGAGTAGCCAGTGGTTGGGACAATCGCCAAAGCACTGCTGTGATGGCGTAACTGGGAATGTTTGGATGTACTGAGGGATGTGTAGATTTCTTATTGGGGTGATAAATCATAGAGCATTTTCACAGACCAAAATCAGCTGATGACTCGTCGGGGCGAGGGCTGGCGCTTGGAGCAGCAAGCATTGTTGGCCAGACTTCCGGGTACTGCCCTGTTGGTCCTGCTCTTTGTGGTGGCACAAGAGGGTGTTGAACTCCAGCAAAAGGCTCTGTGGAGGATGCAGGTGCATCCGTGCAGTCTTAGAGCAGAGGAGCAAGGAGAGGAGGTAGGGGAGGACGAGGGAGAGAAGTGGAGGGGAGGAGGGAGACGGTGACAAGGAAGACAGGGGAAGGGGAAAGCAATGGCCATCTAGATGCTGTTGCCCGAGCTAGTTCCGGCTTTTGTCCATCTCTGCTTCTCTTGTTGCCCTAGGGGTGGGACTCTGCTGTCATCACGCCAGCCCCAGAGCTGGTGGGGAACAGAAAGCCTGAGAGATAATTTGGCCTGGACCTGTCAGGCCAGGACTTCAATCCAGTAAAGCTATGGCTGCTGTTCATGAGGTTGATCATTGTGTCTGGCCTGTGAATGAAGTCATAGATACCCAAAGGGCCTTTGGCAGATAAAAGTTTCCCCAGCCCTGCAAAGGGAGGAGTTGTGGAGCCTTCAATTTGCTTTTGTCTCAGCTCAGAGAGCAGGGAGGTATCATTTCCTCAACTTACCTATGCTTACCCTTTTATAATTACAGTGTGTTTTTATTCTTTTTTTTTTTTTTCTCATTTTATTTGAAAACGAGAGGGAGAGGGAGAGGAAAAGGGAGGGAGAGAGAGAGAGAGAAATCAAGATCTTCCCATCTGCTGGTTCACTCCCCAGACGCCCAGCACAGCTGGGGCTGGGCCAGGCCAATGCCAATGCCAGCAGCCAGGAACTCAAATCCAGGTCTCCCATGTGGGTGGCAGGGACTCAGCCACTTGCTGTCTCCCAGGACGCACGTTTTCAGATGCAGAGCAGCTGGAGCTGGAACGAGGCACCCCGACATGCGACGCAGGTGCCCCAGCTGCCGTCTTCATTGCTGGGCTAAAAGCCCACTCCTTCATTTATTCTTGACTTCTTCAGTTATACCTGCGGATCCCACTTCCCTGTTTCTCCTGGAAAGCCAGCCAATTTTGCAGGCTAACTGACTGCCGTTTGGTACCAGTGGAATACGGGACACAACCATTTCCAGCTCTCTTTGATGTTTGCCTGAAGAAAAATACAACTCACCCCTGAACTTGATTAGTTAAAAAGTGATGTCTCCAGACACACCACATTCATTTAGTTCAAAGCGTGGGCAGCTTCAGCTATCTAGTGGGCTGGGAGGTTTTATTGAGAGCGATTTCCCCCTCTTGGAAGAAACAAAATAGCTACACTTTGTGATAAATTGGGATTTGAAATGGCAGTTACGTAAGAAGTCACTCCCTCTTCTGGTTACCTCTGTAAAGAAATTGCTGAATGTAGGCTAGAAAATGGTAGTAAACAGGATTTTGAAAACAATGTGGTCTTGTGGGTGTTGAAGAGCTTCAAGTTGTAAATATTCTGTTTGTGAAGGAATTTGCTAATTATCCTACAGATGTTTCTTCTTTTTGATCCCTTTATGTGTCATAGTTTCCTTAAAATTCTCTACCTCTTTCTCTGGCTTTGGCTCTCTCTCCTATTGTTTTTCAAAGCAGTGAAGATGGGTTCAAAGAAGGTGAGAGGTTTTTTTTTTTTTTTCCCCCTTTCTCCTGGAAATAAGGCTAATGCCCCCGAAACAAAATCCCGAGGCCTTGTCCTGATGAGAAAGCTTCTTACTTGAACTGTAACCTTTTCTGGAAGGTTCTCTCCGGACACAATGATTTGTGTATCCTGGATTTGATTTTGTTAAGAGGGTTGCAACATTCAATTGTTTAGTTTTCATGTCATGAGTCCTTCTAACCTCCCAACACCTCCCCCTTCCCCACTAAAATCATCAAATACTGGATGATGAGTATTTCTATTTTTTCCAGAGAATTTCAAATGCAGACTTCCTTAACGGTTCTTGGAATGATCAGAGGACTATCCAAACAACTCAAAGCCATGGCCAGGAATCAATGTAGGAATGAAGACTCAGAGATGAGTTTTCAGATCGGCTATCTAAGCATATTATTAAAATCACCTTGCCGTTTCTTCATGCATTTTAGTTGGTACTGTTATCCCTTGCTACAAAGAGGGGGTTGATTCCACGGCACCTCCCACCCCCGTGGACACCGTCATCATTGGATGCTCAAGTCCCTCATATAAAGAGCAGGCTACCTGCAAATCACCAGGCGCATTCTGCTTGATCCAAAGTCGTGCAGAGTTCTGAAACTGACGCATGGGGTTTTCATACACACGCACTTCCCACACACAGGAAGGTGGTTTTCATCCTGCATCGGTGATGGCATAGTGACAAGAAGAGAAGCCTGTACGTCTTCCGTACAGATGTGATGTCTTTTTATTTTGTTTCTTTTTTTAATTAGATGTGATTTCTATAAATATAGAGCTCTTCCTTGCAGAGAGAAAACATCATACACTTGAGGAAAAAAAAAAAATGGTCAGACAGCACGGGTCAGAGAAAAGGTTGGACCCCAGATACATAGGTAAGGAGGTCGAGGTTTCTCTAAAGGCTGCTTGGAGCTTCACATCACACAGAGTAGAAGAAATGGCTGGGAAGGGTACAGCCCGGGGGGTCAAGATCTGTCCCCAGTGACTTAGGACCGCGAGTCAAGACAGATTTGGAACATAATTGTGAGTTTTCCTCTTTTAAGATGTAATTACCCTGAAGTTACTCCACAGCTTCGGAAAATTCTGATCACCTTCAGTCTTATTAATTTTTTTAATTACAAAAATTATTTGGGGTTGGTGGTGTTGTGCTGTCTGGGACACCTGTATGTAAGTTTGGAGTGCCTGGGTTCGAGTCCCAGCTGCTCTACTTTCATTCCAGCTTCCTGCTGATGCGGCCGAGAGGCCGAAGATGGCCCTAAGTACTTGGATTCGTGTCACTTACGTGGGAAACATGGAATTCCTGTCTCCTGGCTTCAGTTCAGTCCAGTCCTGGCTATTGCAAGCATTTGGGGAATGAAGCAGTAGATGGAAGACCTCTATCTCTGCCTCTCCATCTCTCTGTCACTCAGTCTTTCAAATAAATAATAAGTAAAACTTTTTAAAAAAGGCAAAGAATTTAAAAAATTTTTTGAGAGACACCCCCATCCACTGGTTTATTCCCCAAATGCCTGCAACAGTCTGGATTGGGCCAGGTCAAACCTGGGAGCAGGAAACTGAATCCAGGTCTCCCAGTGTAGACCCAATGTAGTTAGACACCACTGCTACATGCCAGGATCTGCATTAGCAGGAAGTTGGTGTCAGGAGCCGGAGCCAGGGATTGAACCCATGTACTCCCGTGAGGGATGTGGGCATTTCACTCCGCATCTTAACCAGGAGGCTCAACGCCTCCTCTCCCCCCACTTAGTCTCAAATGATGCCCAAGTGGAGAAGAGGAAACATTGAGGAACAGCATAGCCAGGTACCAAAGCAACATCTTATTTTGTGCATGTCCCATGGCTCCAGCAGCAAACAGGTGGATCCCTTTACATGTGGTACTTGTGAAGAAACACAAGGGGTCCTCAAAAACTTTGTGCAAAAATATGCATTGTCTTTTAATTCCATTTCCGACTTGCACATCAGAGTGGGTGGTTCTTCCAATCTGCTCATCTCCAAGCTACAAACTCTCCTCCACCTCAATTTATATCTCTTAGCTTCATCCTCAGACTTCCGTTTAGAAATTAAAACTGTCTAAGAAGTCTCCCAACCTCATAGGATACCCTGGATATCTTTGAGGATTTTGGACTTGAATTTCAATTATTTTAAATCCATCCCAAATGCCTTTTCCCTGGTGACAGCTCCACACTGCCCACTCACATAAAGAAACTCACCAGGAGAATAAATTATTTCTTCCCTTGTCAATGGTAATTTGTGTTCAGTAAATTACCTCCAGATCTACTTTCCTGAATGAAAAAATAACTTCATAGTTTTTTTTTCTCCCTCCGTGTTTAGCTTGGAAAGACATATAGATTTTGAAGTTAACCTTTCTCTGTTAGATGTTCAAGAATAATTAAGCTCGTTTTCTTCTTAAATCAGCCAGATGTTTCATTTTAAGACTGAACAATACATGGTTTATTTGACCCAAGTTCTCATGGAAAGACCATTGCTTTCATGTTGATAGTCCTGTTTTGTGAGAGGTAAAAATGAAAAACATCTTTAAGAGAATTCCTCCTCTCTCTCTCTCTCTCTCTCTCTCTCTCGCCTTCAATTCCCTGGGAGCAAGGCTTGGTCTCAATAGGAAACCACATTTTGAAAGAACATGAAAATTGCTGGCTATGATGTCTCACAAGCCGATCCCTGGGGTTGTAGCACGCTTTCTTCCCAACCTTTGAACGAGATTCAGACGTGTCGCTACGTCAAGCCTTGTTTCTGGCAAGGCGGCTTTTTACACTCTTTCTTGGCCACTTTAGTATTTTCTGCTAAGCAACTGAGGCTAAGACACTTAGGGAACCTTCCATTTTTGTCTTAAAAAATGCTAATAAATGTTTAAGGGTATTTTTTACTACATGGTGAGTGTTATTTCACAATGTTTCATTAGCCACAAACCCACAAGTCACTTTTAAGAATTCCAGATGCCCCACTCTAGGTATTTTTGCAGCTGTTTTGTGGGAAATCTTGAAAGAGCAACTCCTTTTGGGAAAAAAGAGCCTATCTCATGCCTGCAGGGATTGGTCTCTCTCACTGTTCTTTGTAGAAACAGAGCAGGCAACAGAGAGTCAGCTGTGTGCTGGGTGCGTTCTCGCCACGAGCCTGATAGGTAACATGTCTGCTAGCTTGCGAAAGCCTGAGACGGAAGTCTGTCTTGGAATTGATGATGACATACTCCTAAGTTGTAGTGTTCTCCCTGCACAAGGGTACAGTGCAGCACAGAACTGGACCTCAGGGAACCTTATCAACTAATGGGTGTGCTTTTGCAAGGCATTTTCTTGCGCCTTTGTGATTGGATTTGTAACTTGGACCGATATGTTCTTTTTGCCTGGTTGGTAACATATTGCGTAGTTGTCGCTCGTTATTGGAAGACAGTGATGCCAGTACACCCTTCCATGTTCCAATCCCTTACAAAAAATAGTGTAATATTTGCATGTAACCCACGGAATCCTCCCATGTACCTCAAATCCTCTCTGGATTACTTAGGTGCTTAATAAAGGTATACATTCTCTGAGAATATTTGTAGTACCTAGGGAATAATGACGAAAACAAAGTCTGTTCAGGGCCGACACCATTTTTTTCTTCCCAGAGATATTTGAATCTGCAGGTGTGGACCATGTGGATCCAGAGGGTTGACTGTGTAACTCTCAAGAACTACTGGCTCCTCTTGGGCTCATGTCTCTCCTTGATTTATTTATTTTTTTTTCAATTTAGAAACTTACATACTTCAGGGTATTGTGACTGTCCATTGTTGGAGATTGTATACCCGAGGAGCATTTTGATGAACAATCACAATTCATGAATGATATAAAGAAAGAAACAAGGAGGCCGGCGCCATGGCTCACTAGGCTAATCCTCCACCTGCGGCGCCAGGATCCCGGGTTCTAGTCCCGATTGGGGCTCCTGATTCTGTCCCGGTTGCTACTCTTCCAGTCCAGCTCTCTGCTGTGGCCCGGGAGTGCAGTGGAGGATGGCCCAAGTGCTTGGGCCCTGCACCCGCATGGGAGACCAGGAAAAGCACCTGGCCCCTGGCTTCAGATTGGTGCAGCGCGCTGGCCGTAGTGGCCATTTCGGGGGTGAACCAAGGGAAGGAAGACCTTTCTGTCTTTCTCTCTCACTGCCTGTCCAAAAAAAAAAGATACAGGAAAGGTCTCCTTTGCTTTATCCCCAGCACCACGCTGTTTATAAACCTCATTGGCCGGCAGGATCTGAATTATGATGTTTCCAGTGGTCACTTTGCCCAGACCAAATCAATAGGAAACACAGGACCTGGGGATGTAGGCGTCGGAGGCCTTACTGTGGTTCACACTGGGAAGGCTTTGGCTACAGACTCAGTGCTGGGTAGGCGCAGCAGGCTCTGAAATCTTCATGTCATCCGGAGTCCAGTGTCAGAAGATGAGGGGCCTGTGGTCCAGAAACACACAGTGCTATCAGCCATCTAGGATTCCAGAGCCCGGTTAAGAATCAAGTCATTTCCCTCATTTTGCCATCTTGTCAGACCTGGGTTTATAGGTCTCCGAGTGGGCTCACGTGTGAATTCTTTCTTGCACACACAGCATGAATTAACCAAGCTGGGGAAACACCAGGTGGAGGAGGCACAGTGTCTATCCCTGGGAGGCTGGACGTTCATGAGACGTCCACGAGCAAACCCTGGGATCCCAACGAACCAGCAGCTGCCGTGTTGAGGCTATGTGGAGTCGGGAGGGAGAAGAAGAGAAGTTGTGTTTAGGAAGGCATTGTTTTCTGACACAGGACGTAGGAGCAAAGGTGGCCAACAGCACCCAGCACGTGTGATGTGCTGCTGTCAGGGCACCCCTACTTGGTACGGAAGGGTGTAACTGTCAGGATGAGGCTGTGTACCCCATGTGCCTTGCTAGGAAGCTGACAATTTTATCGTAGGAGCTGGGGAGTTCCTACAGTGTTTAGAAGTGGGGAATGATACAACCGACTTTGCAGGTTCTAAAGATGATTCTGGATATGCCTTGCTTTTCTCCCCTTGCTACAACAAGCCCAATTGGTCTAAGTGGAAAAGAAAGAATCCCCATCTCACTTCATTCAGGGACTAAACAGAAAACAACTCTGAAAAGCCGAAGGATAAACAACCCCTGGCTTAATCTCCAGCCGAGCCATCTCCAACACACTCAGTCTGGGAGGATTTGTGGTTACACCGTTGCTTTACTGAGAAATATTTATTACAAGCTACAGAACTATGTGTCAGCCAGCTGTCTCCTTAAATTCAAAAAACTGTTCAGTTGCACTGAAATGGTTAACTTGTGAGGTTGTTTCTGCTTTTCTTTCAACAGCATAGTTTATTGGATCTTTTATTGGGTGTAAGAGACAGTCAGCCCTCCATTGCTATGGTTCCACAATCATGGATTCAACCAACTGCAGATCAAAACTGTCCTAAAAATAAAATTGTGGGACTGGCACTGTGGTGCAGTAGGCTAAGCCTCTGTCTGTGGCACCAGCATCCCACATGGTGCTGGTTCGTGTCCTGGCTGCTCCTATTCTGATCCATCTTCCACTGCTATGGCCTGGAAAAGCAGTGGAAGATGGCCCAAGTCCTCGGGCCCCTGCACCCACATGGGAGACCCAGAAGAGGCTCCTGGCTCCTGGCTTAGGATTGGCCCAACTCCAGCTGTTGTGGCCGTTTGGGGAGTGAACCAGCGGATGGAAGACCTCTCTCTGCCTCTCCCTCTCTCTGTCTGTAGCTCTGCCTCTCAAACAAGTAAATAAATACAATCTGTAAAAGAAATAAAGTTGCATCTGTACTGAAATGCAGAGCCTTTTTTTTTTTTTCTTGTCATTATCCCCTAAATAATATAACTACTATTGACATAGCGTGTGCATTGCTTGGGTATTATAAGTAATCCAGAGATGATTTAAAGCATATAGGTGGATGTTTAGGCTCTCTGCATATGCTATACCATTTTATATAAGGAAAATGAGCACTCATGGGTTTTGGTTCCTGGAGTGATTGTGTCCTGGGACCTGGCCCCCCACAGGCACGGAGGGACAATGGTACTCATGATCTTAGGGGTCAAGTGGTCCTAAGCCTAAATCCCTGCTCTTCTAAGCAGAAAAGAAAGTTATAGGGCATTGGTCTCTTGTCATTGGTGTCCTGGGAGGATGCAATCCAGTGATGCTTCAAACAATAGGGCGCTTAGTAGGCAGACCAACAGCGTGGGCTTCTACCTCTACATATGCAGACCTAGAAGAGAGAGGTATCCTTTATGAGTGCATAGGTGGAATGCAGGGCACAGAACAACTTCACTGATCCACTTCACCAGTGGACTCGGGTAACAGGCATTCTTGGAAATACTGCTTGGTTAGCAGCCGGGACCAGGGGCCAAAGTTAAGTAAGGACCCGGATTTTGCAACACTTCTCAAGGAAGGCCACTGGGAGTTGAAAGGGAATTCTAAGTGGAAAGAAAGGAAGGGATTAACCCATTAGTTTTTTTTTTTTAAGGAAGGGATTAACCCATTAGGTTTTTCTTTGTTTTACACTAATTAATTTCAGGGGCAGGCATTTGGGTCAGTGGTTAAGATGCCACTCGGGGTGCCTGTACCCCCTACTGGAGTGCTGGGGTTCAAGTGTCGACTCTGCTCTCCAATTCAGCTTCCTACTAATGTCTACCTTGGGAAGCAAATGTTGGTCCCGAGTCCTTGGGTCCCTGCCGTCCACATGGGAGACCTGGATTGAGTTCCTGGCTCCCAGCGTCTGCCTGGTCTTGGGGGGTGATCTATGGGATGCGAGATCTTTGTCTCTGTCTTTCTTTTCTTTTTTAAAGATTTATTTATTTGTCTATTGGCCATTTGGATTTCCTCTTTTGAAAAATGTCTATTGAGGTCCTTGGGCCACCTCTTAAGTGGGTTGTTTGTTTTGTTGTTGTGGAGTTTCTTGATCTCTTTGTAGATTCTGGTTATTAATTCTTCATCAGTTGCATAATTTGCAAACATTTTTTTCCCATTCCGTCGGTTGCCTCTTCACTCTCCTGACTGTTTCTTTTGCAGTACAGAAACTTCTCAATTTGATGCAATCCCAATTGTTAATTTTGGCTTTGACTGCCTGTGCCTCCGGGGTCTTTTCCAAGAAGTCCTTGCCTGTGCCTATATCTTGCAGGGTTTCTCCTATGTTCTCTAATAATATGATAGTGTCGGGTCGTAGATTTAGATCTTTAATCCACGTTGAGTGGATTTCTGTGTAAGGTGTAAGGTAGGAGTCTTGCTTCATGCTTCTGCACGTGGAAATCCAGTTTTCCCAGCACCATTTATTGAATAGACTGTCCTTACTCCAGGGATTGATTTTAGCTCCTTGAGCAAATATAAGTTGACTGTAGATGTTTGAATTGATTTCTGGTGTTTCTATTCTGTTCCATTGGTCTATCCATCTGTTTCTGTACCAGTACCATGCTGTTTTGATTACAACTGCCCTGTAGTATGTCCTGAAATCTGGTATTGTGAAGCCTCCAGCTTTGTTTTTGTTGTACGAGAGTGCTTTAGCTATTCAAGGTCTCCTGTGTATCTGTATGAATTTCAGCATCATTTTCTCCAGATCTGAGAAGAACGTCTTTGGTATTTATTTATTTGAAAGTCAGAGTTACACAGAGAGAGAAGGAGAGGCAGAGAGAGGTAGAGAGAGAGAGGTCTTCCATTTGCTGGTTCACTCCCCAATTGGCCACAACTGCCGGATCTGTGCCGAACCAAAACCAGGAGCCAGGAGCCTCTTCTGGGTCTCTCACACGGGTGCAGGGGCCCAAAGACTTGGGCCATCTTCCACTGCTTTCCCAGGCCATAGCAGAGAGCTGGATTGGAAGTGGAGCAGCTGGGACTCGAATTGGAACCCATAAGGGATGCTGGCACTGCAGGCGGCAGCTTAACTTGCTGCGCCAGAGCGCTGGCCCCTGTCTTTCTCTCTCTCATTTTCTGTGCCTTGAAGTTTAAAGGTAACTAATGATTTCAGCTAGGTAGTTTTACTAATTTGAGGTTGATAGAATAATTTAAACTTTTTTTCAAAAGGGCCTTCTTAGCAGGGAGAACTGTAGCGCCTGGTTTAATAAAGCAAACTAGAAAGTTGGTATTCAAATTTAGCATGTGAATAATTTATCCGAGGTGATTGGAAATCACTTTTTTTCTTAACTGCTTTGAAAATGCCTTCCGTCGCTTCTCGGCCTTTTGCCCAAGATCAAGTGTAAAATGCCTTACAAAGCATTATCTATATTATTAATTTATTCAACTCACCCTTTCCTCCCTGAACTGTAGACCACGGTATGAGAGCAGCTGCTGCTTAAATGTCCACAGGTCCCCCAGGGAGGTCCACCCTGACGACGCTACAGGAGATTTAGGGCTCAAGGACCCTGGTCACATCACTGGCAGCCTATTCACCAGACAGAGAAGATAAGACAGATCCCCGATCAGTCGGGAGTCTTGGAAAATACGTCCGGAGGACCTCTTTGTGTCCTCTTGAAATATGGAGTGTTACACATCACACGTGCTGCTGTAGCCTAGGTCCCTGGGCTGAGTTTTGTTTTTTCTTTTAAGCCTGACAAAGAGGACAGAAAGGAAAAAAAAATCCTCTGATGAAAAAGGAGTGTGTACACATATAAAGAGAATAACATTTGGGATCCGTGGCCCGCCTTGAGATACAGGATGCGACAGTTGAGTCATTAACGGAAAGTCTGCGTAAGTTCAGGAATTATCACACTTTCCAGAAATGCCGAGGGAAAGCCCCCAGTCCATGTCCCACGCCGGCTCCGTCCTGTGCATTCCGACTGCTTCTCCGAGGCCCTCAAAGACAGCCCAGCGACACAACTCATACAACGGTCACAGTCACCAACGCGACGCCGGCGCCAGCAAGCTTTAGTTTGTTAGGAAAAAAATAGTACTTTCCATGTATGTTTAAATAGTACAGACACATAATATTAAAAAAACAGAAGCTCAGAGCATGTAATCTGACGCTAAGCCTTTGCAAAATAGGCAGAGATTCAAATATTTTTCTCTGCTAAAAGAGTTTAAAATGCATTTCCAAGGGTGACTTGGCTGGAGAGGCTACCACTTGGGATTGGAGAATCAAGAAGTTTGATGCGAGGATGATCTGTGTTTCTGAGCAGGAACCACAAGAGGCTCCTAGGATTGGCTGAGATCCAAAAGGAAAGTTGGCCCTGCAGTTGAACTTTTGAAACTGTGTGTGTGTGTGTGTGTGTGTGTGTGTAGCAAGGGATGGTGGTGGCAAGGGGAAGCATTTATTTTTAATTTTTTAAAAATTGATTTGGAAGGCAGAGAAATAGAGACAGAGGCAGGCAGAGAGATAGATAGAGACTGCCCATTCATTTGTTCACTGCCCAGTTGCTCCCAACAGCTCCAACAGGGCCAAGTTGAAGTTAGGAGCCGGAAGCTCCACCTGGGCCTTCCACTCAACTCCTTGAGTCATCACCAGCTGCCTCCCCGGACAGGCATGAGCAGCAAGCTAGACTCAAGTTCAAGGTGTTGCCAGGACTGCATTCCTTCCGGATGGTCTGGGGGAGAATCAGCGTCTGGGCTCCTTTAGGCTACTGGCAAAAATCAGTTCCGGGCGGTTGGAGGCCTGAGGTCCTCATCTGCTTTCTGTGTGTCAGCTGGAGCTACCCGGAGCTCCCAGACATACATCTGTTCCTGGCACACGGTTCCGCCAGCTCAGAAGCAGACACGGTGCCAGTGTGCTCATACTCCCCGTCTCCTCTGCCTCTGCTTTCCTCTTTTGCTCTTAACCACCCCATGATTATCCAGGATAATTTCTCCCCTATTTTAAGCTGGGCTGATTATCCACCTTAATTGACTCACATAATCACAGGTGTAACCCAAGGGAGTGGATGTCATGGGGGGCCACAGTCGTGCCTAGCACCGTGTTCTTGTCATAAGCCAGTGGGAGAGTAGAATTGAGAGCAGTTGCCGACTGAATTTAAGCCATGTCTTTAACTGAACATGTGCCAGGGCCCAAATATGACTTAAGTTGCGAAACATAAGGTAAGTTAGAACCTATCAGTTTCTTACCATCTCAGTCTAGTGGAAAAGCTAGGCATCTTTTTTTTTTTTTAAGATTTATTTTATTTATTTGAAAGTCAGAGTTACACACAGAGAGAAGGAGAGGCAGAGAGAGAGAGAGAGAGAGAGAGAGGTCTTCCATCTGCTGGTTCACTCCCCAACTGGCTGCAACCGCTGGAGCTGTGCCGATCTGAAACCAGGAGCCAGGAGCTTCTTCTGGGTCTCCCATGTAGGTGCAGGGGCCCAAGGACTTGGGCCATCTTCTACTGCTTTCCCAGGCCATAGCAGAGAGCTGGAATAGAAGTGGAGCAGCCGGGACTCGAACTGGCGCCCATACGGTATGCTGGCACTGCAGGCGGCAGCTTTACCTGCTACACCACAGCACTGGCCCCAAGACAGGCATCTTTTAAAGATAGTTACCATATAGGGAGTTATATGGAATGTTGATAGGCAACATGAACAGTTTTGCAATTTTATTTCGATAGGGTCCTTCGCCTCTTGAATTTCACTACTTGGCATATAGTGATAACCATAAAAAAAATTCAAGCAAGGCATGGGCCAAGATTTGCAAGAAATGAGATGAAGTCTAAAGAAAGCCATTCTCAATTGCTCCCCCTTTAATTTTTGTTTGTTGCCATCTACTTGAAATGCAAAGAGAGAGAGAGAGAGAGAGAGAGAGAGAGGTATTTCATTTGCTGGTTCACTCCCCAAATGCCCTCCACAACTAGGGATGGACCAGGTTGAAGCCAGGAACCCAGAACTCCATCCAGGTCCCCCTTGGCTATGGATAGCAGTGGCCGGTACCTGAGCCATTGTCCACAGCCTTCTGGGATGCATTAGCAAGAAGTCAAATTGGAAGCAGAGTATCCAGGACTTGAACTATCACTTCAACATGAGATGCAGGTGTTCCAAAAGGTGGTTTAACCCACTGTGCCACAATGCCTGCCCCTCAACCACATCAGCCCCCAGTCTTGGCAGCATTCCAGTCCGGCATTTTGAGGCTCATTGGGTGCATTCCCAGCCCTCATGTAGCCTCCTCCGCTCTCCAGCCTCACTGGTCCCTGCTCCCCTTTTCTCAATGGCACACCTGATAGGAATGAGGATGAGAGGGCATTTGTGTCTTCTTGCAATCTTAGTGTCCACATCCCAGCCCCAACACAGGGTCACAGACAGTGAAGTCATCCAGTAAAAGTGTAGCACATCTTTTTCAAACTGCAGAGAAAATAAGTAGTCCTTGGTTTTAGGGATCTGCAGTGGGTAGACAGGAAATGGCATTTGCTACCCGAGTCTGTTCGTCTTTTTCCAGACAGAGGAGTTAAGTAAGTGTCTATGTGGTAAGGCTGATTTGGGCTTCAGAGGATTAGGGAAGAGAAATGACAGCTGAAGGAAACTCCCCATGCTTCAGATGAGAACATAGGTGAATGAATGCTATGCAGAAATGTTAAGTAACATTATTATCCCCAAATCGTGAGTAGTGGGTAAGGCCCTTATCACACACTAGAAAACCAGGCGTGTAAGGCAGCCATGGCCAACATGCGGGTCTAGACTGATCCTGTGTTCCTCTCCTTGCCCCGTTCCTCGCTGTCCTTGCTCGAATTTGAGTATTCTGGGGGTAGCCAGAGATTCCCACACTCAGCAAGAGGAGAAATGACAAGACACAAAGGCCTCCCAAAACCTTCAGGTTAGGTGAACAACCAAGTCTTAAGTCAATAGGAATTTGCTGCCAATCATGGAGGGTGGCGCCCGGAGACTCAGTAGCAAATGTATTCCTGTGACCCTGGATTTTATAAAATTGTAACCTCAGCCTCTCCGGCCCGCATCTCAGCAGATCTGCCTGTGTGCGGTGGGCAGAAACATGGCTCCCCAAAGTCGTTCACACCCTCATCTCTAGAACTTGTGCATGTCTTAGGCTACCCAGTAAAGGGGGTAGTAACCTACCGCCCCTCTACCACCCCCAGCACTGGGCTGTCAACTTCTTCATGTGTTCTAATACGGGGCTCTGCAAGTTACCTGCATTTGCAATCCGGGGCGAGTTTACTAAAGGCAATCTAGTTAGTTTTAGTGTTTTATAGCAAGTAGTGTTTTCATTAATTTCAGGGCAAAAAAATTCTCAAGGGTGGATTAGTTTGGCTCATTCTTCCAGTGCTTCCAGACCCTTCACCTACGCTATCCCAAGAAACCCTGGCATCATTGCGTCCAATAAGGAATTTTTATTTATTTATTTTTTATTTTTTTACAGGCAGAGTGGACAGTGAGAGAGAGAGAGAGAAAGGTCTTCCTTTGCCGTTGGTTCACCCTCCAATGGCCGCCGCGGCCAGCGCACCGTGCTGATCCAATGGCAGGAGCCAGGAGCCTCTCCTGGTCTCCCATGGGGTGCAGGGCCCAAGCACTTGGGCCATCCTCCACTGCACTCCCTGGCCACAGCAGAGAGCTGGCCTGGAAGAGGGGCAACCGGGAAAGAATCCAGCGCCCCGACCGGGACTGGAACCCTGTGTGCCTGCGCCGCAGGCGGAGGATTAGCCTAGTGAGCCGCGGCGTGGGCCCCAATAAGGAATTTCTAAGCCTAGTGACGTCTCCGATTCTGATCAGCTAAATCGTTACTTCCTTAAGAAGTTCTGGAAGTCTAACTTCAAGAGATAAGGAGAGAATTTCCCAGGGGGTGCAAATCAACCTGACACACTTTACAACTTGGCGGGTGATGAGCTTATACAGCAAAGTTTGGTGAGCTAACGGCATTTTCATATGCGCGGGGCCCAGCAGTAAAGAAATCGCTGTGCACCTTATTAGAGGAACATTGTGTAAGCTCTGGCATCAGCTATCACATAAGCTGGTATTGCACAATGCGCTTTTTCAATGTTACGTTTGGCTTCATGAGCAACATATCTTTTCGCTCATATCGCACGCCGACGGTTTGGGGGGGGGCAACATTTTTTTGGAAAAGTGCTACCTTGCAAGCTCACCCTTGAGCTGGCTTGTGAGCAGGGCCAGCAGTTTACAGATGCAGGAACAAGGGCAGAAAGCCCGGCTCACAAAAGGCGCCCCCGCCGGGTGGGGGGGGGGGGTCCCGAGCAGCGAGGGAGCCTTGCACCTTTTCCATCACCGCCTGTGCGTCTTGGCAATACAATGTAGTGAATGAGCAGCCATAGAAGGGCAGGCGGGCGGCGCGGCTGGGCGCTTGACATGGCCCTGTGTAGACGTGATGGATGTGACGAAACCCTACCCTTCCCAGGAGGGTCAGGTGGCACTAGCCAGACAAAGAGGTCAAGCAATTTGAAAAGAGCTTTCCTTTTCTTTTCTTTTTCTTTTTTAAAAATATTCCATTTGTGCCAAAAAATTACAGTATCCAGCCGTTCCCCATTAAGTTGGAAGTCCCTACAAAGCAGGAAAAAAAAATGAAACCAATGTGAAACCCAGATTGGAAATCTTTTCGGAGCAGAGCCACACGTTACAATGGCGCAAACCTTTCTGTAAAAAAAAAAAAAGTCACTAGGCAAGGCTTCCTCTCCCGAGGCTGAGCATCGCACATCTGCTTTCAGGATTAGAGGGCCACACCACGCAAGCTGTACAAATACAAAGTCTCCCGAAGCTCTCTCGTGCAGGCTGTGGATTGAAAGCAGGGGCCCGGAGGATGCTGCTTCTGCGCCTGCCCAAGCCTCTGGAGAAAAAAAACAGAGCTCTCAGCTCCTGGCCCCTCCAGCCGCACAACCTCGAAAATGACCCTTCCGGCTTGTTCACCGCCTCCCTGTCTTTTTTTTTTTTTTTTTTTTACACCTCTGAGCACTGATTCTAATTGGATCTGGATTTATTTGTGCTTTTGATAAAATACACACCGTGACTCCTTCCTTGCCTTTTCCCAACCCTCCCCCCCCAGCCCAGGCCCCAAGGAGTTCTAGAAATATCTATAAATTTGCTTAATTGCCAGACAGGTTTTCCACTTGTAAGCAACTGGCTTCCCTTCGCCGTAATGTCAGAGCGTGACCTATGACATCAGGGGGCTGGGATCTGATGACTACCAAATGTGAAAGAGGCTTGAGTCACTTAGCTGCACCCGGAGGCCGGGCATTGGATGCCTGGCCCCCGAGCAAATCAGCTTCTGAGGCCGGATCTAGATGCATTGAAATGTGCTTAGAGGCAAAACAGTGGCAGCTGACCCCCCCACCCCACCCCGCTGCACACCAGGCGGCCTGCTGAGTTTCACCTTGTTGCGCGCCCACAAACAGCGGGAACGATTTTGCCCATCTTGTTTGTCAAAGAGAAAGGGACACAGAGAAATGAAAATAGATGGACAATCTAAAAGCAGGAAGTGGCAAACCCAGGATGGCAAACCCAGGCCACTTCCCTCTGAAGCTTTACCTGCCCACAAAGCCTCGTATTTATTTCCAGTGGAAACTTCTAGAAAGATACTTCGGTGTGGTCGCAGAGGCATACTGTTGGGGGAGAAGATGAGGCCATGATTCGGGTCACTGACAGGCCCCCACAGCACCCGCAGCCACTGAGTTGTTCATATGGCTATACCCGTATAGTTTGTTTTAAGTAAGCAAGAATTCACGTTGTCATAGGTTTATAGGAAAACATCAGAAACCGCAGAGCAGTTTGATGGGTGGTAGAACCGCCAATCCACCTTGACAACGCAGGGCAGGTGCTCAGAGGAATGAAGACCTTCTTCCAACCTGCTCCCATCTTCTTTGTCCCAGCAGCTTGGTGGCTCAGTGTTGGGCTTCTCATGTGAGACACTCAATTGTGTACACTGTCACAAACACACAGGGTGGAAACATGCAAAGGCCATGGCTGTGGCATGCACATACCTGGTTTCAACTCGCCATGCCATATTAATGTGCTGTGTGACCTCTGGCTGGCTACCTGACCTCTCTGGGTCCAACTGTGTAGACGCCATGGCTCCAAGCTTTATAGAGACCAGGCAAATAACACAATGTCTGCTTGTACTAGGTGTCTTTACAAAAAACAAAAACAAAAACACACAACTTTTTCTTTTCCCTTCTCTTTTGCTTTTTCAGAGATGTTCTGACACCAAGGGGTACCCCCCTTTCTTGTAAGCTTCCTATTTTTTTTAAATTTTTTGTCAGGCAGAGTGGACAGTGAGAGAGAGAGAGACAGAGAGAGAGAAAGGTCTTCCTTTTCTGTTGGTTCACCTCACAATGGCCGCTGCGGCCGGCGCACTGCGCTGATCCAAAGCCAGGAGCTTCCCCTGGTTTCCTATGCGGGTGCAGGGCCCAAGCACTTGGGCCATCCTCCACTGCACTCCCGGGCCACAGCAGAGAGCTGGCCTGGAAGAGGGGCAACCGGGACAGAATCCGGCGCCCCGACTGGGACTAGAACCCGGTGTGCCGGCACCGCAGGAGGAGGATTAGCCTATTGAGCCACGGCGCCGGCCAAGCCTCCCATATTTTAAGAGTGGTTTCCTTCAGTGATTTCACTGAAATTTGAAAGTTTGTATTCCACATGTAAGCTGTGTAGTGCTACACATATGGATCTATGTCTCTAAGCCTCTATTTTCATCTATGAATGAATGCTAATAACTGTGATGAATTTCCTTTCTAAGCAAATAGCCACTTCCTGCCCTCTCTGCAAGTAAGACCTGGATTTGGGGGGGTCCAGGAAACAGCAGAGACCCCTCAATCTCAGGGAAAATTCAAGTCCAGGTGATCTATCATGCTGAGAATAATCCTCTTGTCTTTTACCAGTGAGTATTCATAGGTGAGAATAATTAATAACTACTTCTGGCCAAAGAAATAGAAGTGGAAGTCTTCAAATGGAGCCACAAGAGGAGAAGGTGTTTCCTTTGAAAACCTGGGTATTTGGGGGTGGGCTTGAAACTAAGGAATTGGCAGCCATCTTGAATCTGTGGGGCATGTGTGATTTGGCAGCCATCTTGAATCTGTGGGGCATGAGTGATTTGGCAGCCATCTTGAGTCTGTGAGGCATGAGCGCACCATGAAAGCCAGGGTGGAACAGTGGAAGGTGGAGACCACTAACGGAACCCAGGTCCTTGACGACCACTGGTTTTTCTGAGTGGATCCTTAGCTGTCTGTCTACATACTTCTTCTAAAGTGCAATCATTAATACTTGCACGACTGCAGTCAGAAACCCTCTTACCTGCAACCAAGTGCCTTGCTGACTGGTTTTATGATACCTGCTTCTCAAACTGTTGCCCAAATCAGGGATCACAGCTGTGCAGACCTAGCAAGGTAGGGTAGCCACACACCTCCTCTTAATCCAGAGGCTCTGTAGGAAGCTCTGGGGTTCTGACAGAGTCTTCCTTGAAGCGCTTGTTAAAGTTGCTATGCAGGAAATGACAGCATTGACTCATCCCTACCCAGAGTCCTGGAATCCCATCCCAGTGAGATTCCATGACGCCTTATCAATAGAAATTTGATCATAAAATTGATTGATGGATTTAGCTCAGATGAAAACCAGCGGTGGTAGGCAGTTCTCAGACCAAACACTGGGTGATTTGACAGACAATGTTCCAAGCCCGTCTCGTCTCCTCTTGTAACTCTGAGACTATCTGGCTTATCTTTGTGGTCTGAGCTGAATTTCAACTGTGTCAGTGTCACCGATTGTTTGGGTGGACAATTTGAATGGAACAACAGATAGAAATGGAGAACTGCCATTTGGTTGATTATTGGAGAATGACAAGTTGTCTAGAAAGTAGGAAAGACTAAAAATATGAGCTGTGAGTAAAAGTGATTTATTCATGAATCCAACCAATATGTCAGGCATATCAGTCAGCAGTCTGTCATGGTGGGGCTTAGAGGCAACCCCATGGAGAAAGACCCATTAACAAGTGTATGTCAGAAACTATTATAACCAAAAAAAGTAGAATGATAACAATGATGATGAAATCAGTACAAATATTGCTATTACTGCTACTACTGAGTACCAGTAACTGAGTAGTCCCCACGCTCCAGGTACTGTCCTAAATATTTTACCTGCACTGTCTCTTTTTTTTTTATTTTATTTTTTTGACAGGCAGAGTGGACAGTGAGAGAGAGAGACAGAGACAAAGGTCTTCCTTTGCTGTTGGTTCACCCTCCAATGGCCACCACGGCCGGTGCGCTGCGGCCGGCGCAGCGCGCTGATCCAATGGCAGGAGCCAGGTGCTCCTCCTGGTCTCCCATGGGGTGCAGGGCCCAAGCACTTGCACTCCCTGGCCACTGCACTCCCGGGCCACAGCAGAGAGCTGGCCTGGAAGAGGGGCAACCGGGACAGAATCCGGCGCCCCGACCGGGACTAGAACCCGGTGTGCCGGCGCCGCAAGGCGGAGGATTAGCCTAGTGAGCCGTGGCGCCGGCCCTGCACTGTCTCTTTAAAACAATTCCTTGTGGCTAGCCCCACCATGTTGCCCATTTCCAAGATGAACACACTGAAACACGAATGTGCACGCTCTAGTTCGCAGAGGAGCGAGGAGTCGCACCCAGGTCTTCTCTAATTGCAAAGCTCGCTAGCCTAATAAACAGATGATGGCAGAACTCTGAACAGGGTCAAAGAAGATTGGCAAGAAGGAAGCAGTCAGTGCTAGCAGCGGTGCTCCGGAGGGGTGGGAATGGCACTGGGAGTGGGGCTGGGAGGAGTGGGGAGAGATGACTCCTGGGAAGTGCCTTTTCCTGAACAAAAACTTCGTAGCAGCAATCATGCGGTGGGCCGGTCTTTGGCCCACTATGTAAAATGCAGCAGGCTGAGGCAGGGCAGTGGCGTCTGACTTGGCCCAGTGCCCCAGGAACGCTGCAAGTCCCAGTGTAATTGGGACTTCAGGGACCCGGGGAACCAATGAGAGCTATTTGTTTTGCCAACGCACTTGACATCTTATGAATAAAAGGTTTTCAATGACTACAAAATATTGTGATTGTCTGCATTAGACCAGGGAGATATTATATTCAAAGAGAAGGGGAGCGGTATGACTATATTTATTTTGCATACGAAAGTGGCTGTTCATGCCAAAGACAATGCAGTCTAGCAGGAAGCTACTTAGGTAGTGTCTGTACCAGAACAGCAGAACGTGTGACACAGAGATGTAGTGGCTCTAATTCATGCCACCCAGATCCACCCACAACCAAATCTGATCTGTGGACCTGCCTCATGCAGCCCCGGCCTTGAGCTATGACCTTGGCCCCCGTGCTATAATTTTTAGCAGTCCACTTGCTCCAGGGGATTGTGCCCTCTGATTCCAAAAATCAAGTATTGTAACCTTGCTAAGGTTTGGCCAACAATGAAGATGTAAGATAAGTTAAAATTTAGCTGACTTTTGGATTCCAGTATCAAATTTTGATAGTATTAATTTTAATAATTTGAATAATTACTTGGTAAAGTAATTTTTTTTACTAAATGAGGTCTTGAATTTAAATGCTTTTTTGGTCCTTTAAAAATATATCTGCTTTATTTGAGGATGTGATGAACCAAACTCAAACTGATTTGCAACTGTTAAACTCCTCATAAAATAATTTAAGATCATCTATCTCACAATTGAATGTTTTTATGTTATAAATTGATTTCAGCAAGTTTTATTTTTTTAGAAATTTTTGATTTAATAAATATAAATTTCATAGGAACAGCTTTTGGAATATAGCAGTTCTTCCCCCCTTATCAGTCCTCCCAACCCACTTCTATCCCACCCCCTATTCCTCTCCCATCCCATTCTTCATTTAGATTCATTTATAATTAACTTTATATACAGAAGACCAACTCTATAATAAGTAAAGATTTCAACAGTTTGCACCCACACAGACACACAAAGTATAAAGTACTGTTTGAATACTAGTTTTACCGTTAATTCTCTTCATAAAACTCATTAAGGATAGAGGTCCTACATGGGGAGCAAGTGCACAGTGACTCCTGTTGTTGATTTAACAATTGACACTCTTATTTATGACATCAGTGATCACCCCAGGCTCTTGCCATAAGCTGCCAAGGCTATGGAACCTCTTGAGTCCACAAAGTCTGACATTATTTAGACAGGGCTATAATCAAAGTGGAAGTTCTCTCCTCCCTTCAGAGAAAGGTACCTCCTTCTATGATGGCCCCTTCTTTCCACTGGGGTCTCACAGATCTTTCATTTAGGTCATTTTTTGCCACAGTGTCTTAGATTTCCATGCCTGAAATACTCTCATGGGCTTTTTAGCCAGATCCAAATGCCCTAAGGGCTGATTCTGAGGCCAGAGTGCTGTTTCGGGTGTTTATCATTCCATGAGTCTGCTGTGTGGTCTACAGTAAGTTGTAGAACTGATAGACTCTCATACT
The DNA here is from genome assembly GCF_051225735.1 of Oryctolagus cuniculus. Classification (NCBI taxonomy): domain Eukaryota; kingdom Metazoa; phylum Chordata; class Mammalia; order Lagomorpha; family Leporidae; genus Oryctolagus; species Oryctolagus cuniculus. Next base: position 143,748,220 of record NC_142867.1, on the reverse strand, counting down.
GCATTTGGTGTACAAGTACACTGATTAGTTCTTACAATTTAGGTTTTTTTTGAAAATTTGGGAAGCAGAGAGAAAAAAAGCAATCCTGTGTGCTGGTTTACTCTCTAAAGGTTGGGCCAGGCCAATGGCAGGAGACTGTGAGTGACAGGGGCCCAACCACTTGAGTCATCACCTGCTGTCTCTCTGTCTCTCCCTCTCCATTTCTGTAACTCTGCTTCTCAGATAAATGAACAAATCTTTACAAAAAAAAAAAAAAAAAGAAAGAAAGAAAGAAAGAAAAACAAACATGCAGTTGAATTGTGTAGGTTGGCTCACTGTGATGATTTTGTTCATTCTTTTGTTTTTCTAATGGGGCATTTAATCAATTTACATTTATTTATTTTCCTAAGAGCTATCTATAACATTCCTGTACGATACACTTTGCCATCAATATGAACAAAAATACATGGGGCAGGCTGCTCAGAAGCACAAAGAGGTTTATTTAGTTCACAGTTTTGGATGCTGAAAGTCTACACAGCACAGTACAGGCTCTGGAGAGGGCCCCTTGGAGAACAGTAGGAGTCTGTGTGGGGAAAGCATCACATCTGGAAACCGGAAGGCGAGAGAGCCGGGGAATGCCACACTCCAGCTCTTATCACAGTCCGCTCCGGAGAACTAAGCAGGGTCCCACGAGAAATATCTTACCTCTTGTGGAGGGCACACCCAAGTTGACCTAAGGACTTCCCACCAGGCCCTGCCTCTTAAAGGTTCCACCACATTCCAGTCTTGACACCCTGGGACCAAGTACTCACCGGAGGTGTTTTGGGGGACCATCCATGTCTGAATCGTAACATTACTTTCTGTGTATCTTCTGTTTTTCACTACATTTCCTTCCTTTAGCCTGTCCACTGATTCAAATCCTGATCCCTCCCAAAAGCCAGCCCTATAGTCGATTCTTAAAGGCTTGTCTTTATTTTTAACTTGATGACAAATGCAGTTTTAATTAACTAAAAGATTTTCGTCTGGGGAGTGAACCAGAGGATGATTCACTCTAATAGCAGTTAGGTTTACCTAAACATGCACCTGTAGTATTGCCATTATTAAAATTGGAAGGGAGTTCAGCATTGTAGTCTAGTGGGTTAAGTTACCAGCCTGCAACATTGGCATCCCACGTTGGACTTCCAATCCAGCTCCCTGCTAATGTGCCTGAGAAAACAGCAGAGGATGGCCCAGGTGCTTGGGGCCCTGCACCCATGTGGGAGGCCTGAATGATGATCCTGGCTCCTTCGTTGAGGCCATTTGGGGTGTGAATCAGTGGATGGAAGGCCTCTCTCTGTCTCTTCTTCTCTCTCCTCTCTCTGTAAGTCTGACTTTCAAATAAATAAATCTTTAAAAAAAAACCTATAAGGAGCACCTGTTTTCAATTCTTTTGGAAATCAACATAGAAGTAGAGTTGCTGGATCATATAGTAATTCTCTATTTACTCCTTTGAGCCACCAAGTTGAACTCCTACCAGCAGTAAATGAGAAATCACTCTCTCTCCACCCTCACTAGCACTTGTTAAGAATTCTTTGTGTATTCGGGACACTGGACATTACCAGATACACTCCCTGCAAACATTTTCTCCCATGCTATTGCTTCTCTTTTTACTCTCTGCTTCTTTTTAACATTTTATTTATTGTAGTTTCAGAGAGACAGGGACAGGCAGAGATCTCCTATCTGTTGGTTCATTCCTCAAATACTCATATCAGCCAGCGCTGAGCCAGACCAAAGCCAGGAGCCAGAAAATCAATCCAGATAGCCCATGAGGTTGACAGGGACCTAAATACTTGAGCCATCACCTGCCGCCTCTTTGGGCACACATTAGTAAGAAGCTGGGACTGAGATGTGGAGGCAATGCTGGTATGGATGTAGGCCTCTCTAATGGAGCTTCACCAGTAGGCCAGAAGCCCACCTCTGTTTTTATATTTTTAGTTAGGTCCAGTTCATCTAGCTTTTCCTTGTGCTTTTGGTGTAAAATCTAAGAGCCCATGGGTAAATCCCAGATACCCATGTTTTCATCTAAGAAACAGTCTCCAACAAATACACATACGTGTTCACTGTGGCACCGTTCACAAGAGACAAAGGGCAGAAGCAGCCCAACTGTACATCAATGACAAACGCACGAACAAAACGCGGTGTGTCCACACCATGCAGTGCCACGCAGCCACCAGCATCGTAGGAGATCGATCCTTGCTGCATCGTAGTTGAAACTTGGAATCATGCTAAGTGACGGCAGCCAGATGCAAAAGGTGCAGTGTGACCCCAATTTTGTGAAATGTAGGGAATAAGTCCATTTATAGAGCCAGAAGCCAGACTGGTGGTTCCCAGGGGCTGGGAGAACTGGGGAGAGGACGGATGGCTTGGTGTGCACAGGGTTTCCTCCTGGGGTGATGAATGGGTTTTGGAACTAGTTGAAAGTGATGGCTGCATGCCATTGTGAATTTACTAAATCTCTCCAAATTGTGCACTTTAAAATGATTGCTTTTAAGTCTTATGAATTTCACCTAAAAAAAGATTGTAAAGGCCAAAATAGAATCCTTTCATTTCAACCCTGTAAGATAATAAATATAAATTGCTTTTAACACTTCCCTATCTGAACTCTTTCTTTCTAATTTTCCCTGACTACTTCGGATTTTAAAATACAGATTGTTACTTTTTAATATTATGTCTTCCATTTCAAGATGTATTCTTTTTTTTTTTTTTTTTTTTGACAGACAGAGTGGACAGTGAGAGAGAGAGAGAGACAGAGAGAAAGGTCTTCCTTTGCCGTTGGTTCACCCTCCAATGGCCACTGCGGCCATTGCACTGCAGCCGGCGCACCGCGCTGATCCGATGGCAGGAGCCAGGTGCTTCTTCTCCTGGTCTCCCATGGGGTGCAGGGCCCAAGCATTTGGGCCATCCTCCACTGCCTTCCTGACCACAGCAGAAAGCTGGCCTGGAAGAGGGGCAACCGGGACAGAATCCAGTGCTCTGACCGGGACTAGAACCTGGTGTGCCGGCGCCACAAGGCAGAGGATTAGCCTAGTGAGCCCCAGCGCCGGCCTTCAAGATGTATTCTTGATGTTTGTGTTATTCTTCCTGTCTGCATTAACAACTACACACGCTTGGTGAAGTGTTCTAATTTTGTTTCTGAATCCGAAGAAAACACGATGTCTTCCCTGTTCTTGAATGTGTGACGGCATTTCTTTGAGCATCTTTGAAGGAAGGGCATTTGCACAAGATTCTCTCTGAAACCTTCCACTCTTGAGGATGACTTTCTGCTGCTTTCCCTTATGGTTTATTACATTAAGAAAAAAAAGACTCCTAGAACACCTAGAAAGATGGAGTAGATATATTTTTTCCATGCTGCATCTGCCAAAAAAAAAAAAAAAAAAAAGAAAAAGAAAAGAAAGAAAAGAAACCCACAAAGAAACCAAAAAAAAAAAAAAAACCAAGTGAACCAAATAAAAACCTCAGACACTGAGATCCTATGTATATTTATGTATATATTTATAGATATTTTCAAGGCAGACGTACAAAGAGAGAGAGAGAGAGAGAGAGAGCAAGCTTATCTCATCAGCTGGTCCACTACCTCCTAAATATCTGCAATGGCCAGGACCTGGCTGGGCTAAAGCCAGGAGCCAGGAACTCAATACAAGCCTCCCACATACGTGGCAGGGCCCCAGCTGCTTCCTACATCATCTGCTGCCTCATAGGATATGCATTGGCAATGAGCTGGAGCTGCAACTGGAGCCCAGGCTCTCTGCTTAGGACACAACTGTCTCAACTGTCGATTAAATGACCAGGGGCAAACACCCACTCTTACAGACATAGATTTTAATGAAATATTTTTTAAAAAATGAAATTGATGCAAAAATGCATGATAGATAAAACATAAAAAATTAAAATGAAGACAGGATAAGTGGAAGATGAGATGAGTGAGACAAGTATAGTTTCACGCCCCTCCCTGAATTAGGAATTTTGATATTTTCCCCAGCATGGATTGTAATTCATTGATTTTTCTTTCTTTTTTTTTTTTAAATCTGCTTAAGGGGCTGGTATTGTGATGAGAGTAAGGCTGCTGCCTGCTATGCCGGCTTCCCATATGGGCACCAATTTGTGTCCTGGCTGTTCTCCTTACAAACCAGCTACCTGCTAAGGGTTTGGGCAAAGCAGCAGAAGATGGTCCAAATGTTTGGGCCCCTGCTACCCATGTGGGAGACCAGAAAGAAGATCCTGGCTCCTGGCTTCAGCCTGGCTCAGCCTTGGTCACTGCAGTCATTTGGGGAGTGAACTAGTGGATGAAAGATTCTTTCTCTGTCTTTCTCTCTCTGTGTCTCCACCCCGCCTCCCTCTTTGTAACTCTTTCAAATAAAATGAAATAAATCTTTAAAAGAAATCCACTTACATGTTGCTACCCTTGATTGCTGAATTTTCTGATGTTTTCTCATGTTTTACAGCTAAGAGCCTTATGATTTATTCTTCTTCCTCATGTCCTCTCCACATTTTTGCTCTGATGTGGCAGTGATCAAATCTGGCTTCATTTAGGAATATATATCATTAGATACATTTAATTCAGGACCCTATCCTCCGATCCATTAAGCCGGAAGCTTGGGCATCAGCGTTTTCCTAGGAGACCTTACTGTGCAGCAAGATTGGAAACAGCAGGCAGCGATCAAGAGCATTGGCACGCGGTGAACATTGCTTTGGGATGAGCTGATACACAGGGTCCCAGCCCATAGCATGATCTTTTTTTTTTTTTAGATTTTATTTATTTATTTGACAGGTAGAATTATAGACAGTGAGAGAGAGACAGAGAGAAAGGTCTTCCTTCCGTTGGTTCAACCCCCAAATGGCCACCACAGCTGGAACTACGCCGATCCGAAGCCAGGAGCCAAGTGCTTCCTCCTGGTCTCTCATGGGGGTGCAGGGGCCCAAGCACTTAGGCCATCCTCCACTGCTCTCCCGGGCCATAGCAGAGAGCTGGAGTGGAAGAGGAGCAACTGGGACTAGAACCCGGCGCCCATATGGGATGCTGGCACTTCAGGTGGCGGATCAACCAAGTGAGCCATGGTGCCGACCCCACCCATAGCATGATATTGAAAATGCAGGGAAAAGGCCCCCTACATCCCAGGTGCAGCACCGGGATCTTAGCCAACAGAAGTGCCTGCTGTTGTGCCAGAGCTGGTGCTGAGGGTGCACAAAGGGGTAAATAGCCTCTCAGACTGAGATTCGTGGAGGAGGATCTTTGGCCAGCCTGATATCCTCTCTGAATTATGAGTGTTTATGCAAGATGTGTCTCAGCATCCATCCTTGGTTAGTTGTCTCTTCTTACAGTCAGTGATCATGTTTATTCAATGAACACAAATACTCTTGGAATTCAGTAAATGTTTGTGATGCCTTTGATTATTTTTCTCTCCCTCTCCTTTGTTTTCTCCTTCTGGTATTATCTGTAGCTCTCTTTTCTACTGGATGTATACGGCTCTTGTCTTCTGATTTCTTGGAGAATGTTCGAATTCTTTTTAATGTAAAAATGTGTGTGCCTGGTTTCACAAATCAAAAGCTACTAGCTTTTGGGAAAAATGACAGTGTCCCATGCACTATCTGGTTTTTAAAGGTCTGTCTATCTATCATCTATCTATTTCTCTCTCTCTCTCTCTCTGTCTCAAAGGCAGAATCAGAGAGAGGGAGAGAGAGCGTCCACCTGCTGGTTCACTGGGCCAGGTTGATATCAAAAGCCCGAAACTCCATCCACATCTCTCATGCGGGTGGAGGGAACCCAAGCGCTTGGGCCATCTGCTACTGCTCTCCCAGGTGCATTTAAAGGGAGCTGGATTGGAAGCAGAGCAATGAGGACTCAAACCAGAGGCTTTGGTACGGGATGCTGATTTTGGCTGCAGCTGCTTAACCAGCCACAATGCTGCCTCTGAAACTACCTGCTTTGATTCTTTTCAGAAGCTGCTTTAAACATCATCTTTCCTCTAGTATTCCCTTCATATTTCCAAAGCATGAACGGAGAATTTTTATGGTTTCTGTTCATCTTTGAATTCTAAATACACTCACAGTGTTCTAATGTTAACTAAATACAAGTGTTGAATTTCTTGCTGTTAATCTTGGCAATGATTTCTTGGCTAGAGTGCTAAAAACATAGACAACAAAAGGCAAACACAGACAATGGGATTACAGCAAGCTAAAGGGTTCTGCCTATCAAAGGAAGCAATCAATAAAATGAAAAGCCAAACTGGATGGAAAATGAAGTTAGAAAGAGAAGTTGCATAGGATGTAGCAATCCCGTTACTGGGTATTTACCAAAAAGATGCAAAGTCATTGTATCACAGAGTTACCTGCTCCATCACGTCTATTGCAGCAGTGCGCACAACAGCTAAGAAATGGAATCAGCCAAGATGTACATCATCACAGGGATATAGAAAATGTGGTATATGTGCACAGTGGATTATTATTTAGCTATAAAAAAGAAATCCCATCTTTTTAAAAAATATTTCTATTATTTATTTATTTGAAAGGTAGAGTTAGAGTGGGGGCAAGGCAGAGAGAGAGAGAGCTTCCATCTGCTGGTTCACTCCCCTAAATGGCCACAATGACCAGAGCTGGACCAGATGGAAGTCAGGAGTGAGGAGTCTCCTCCAGGTCTCCCACGTGGGTGCAGAGGCCCAGGGACTTGGGCCATCCTTCACTGCTTTCCCAGGTGCATTAACAGGGAGCTGGATTGGAAGTAGAGCAACTGGGACTCAAACCAGTGCTGATATGGGATGCTGGCATCACAGGCGGTGGGTTACCCCACTATGCCACAATGCCAGCCCCAGTCCTGTCATTTGCAACAAAATGGATGGAACCAGAGAACACTCTGTCGCATGAAATAAGCCAGCCACAGAGAACAAATACTGCATGTTATCCCTCTAACAAGGAAGCTAAAAATACAATCTGAATGCAGTCTAAGGATGGATCTTCAGTGTTTTGGGGGATTCCTATTTATTTATTTATTTATTTATTTGACAGGCAGAGTGGACAGTGAGAGAGAGAGCGACAGAGAGAAAGGTCTTCCTTTTCTATTGGTTCATCCTCCAATGGCCGCTCCGGTGGTGTGCTGCAGCCGGCGCACCACGCTGATCTGAAGCCAGGAGCCAGGTGCTTCTCCTGATCTCCCATGCAGGTGCAGTGCCCAAGCACCTGGGCCATCCTCCACTGCACTCCCTGGCCACAGCAGAGAGCTGGCCTGTAAGAGGGGCAACCAGGACAGAATCCGGCGCCCTGACCGGGACTAGAACCCGGTGTGCCAGTGCCGCTAGGTGGAGGATTAGCCTAGTGAGCCGTGGTGCCAGCCTTGGGATTTTCCATAAACACTCAGATCATTGTAGGGAATCTGGAGCCTCAGAGAGTCTGCTGGGAATGGGGATGTCCGTAGGAGATCATAGCAGATTGTCTTCGGAGCGGCATCCACCGAGCCATCCTCTGAGAGACCCATTGTTCAGAACAGCCTTTTCTCCAACACGGAACTGGAGCCAGCTGCTGTCTGGGACACACCTTGTATGTCACCTTATGATCTCTGTTTGAAGGCCAAGTGTATGTGAAGAGGGGTGACAGATGCTGAACCTGGGCTACGCACAGGATGGAACTTATTGAATGAATGAAGAGCAGTTGACTTGAAAATTGGACAAATGGATTGAATCTCCTCTCTCTCTCTCTCTCTCTCTCTCTCTCTCTATTTCTCTCTCCCCCTCTCCCTCCCTCTCTCCCTCTCCTTCTCTCCCTCTCTCTCTTTTTCAATAGATTAAAAAAAAATAAATATTCAGGGCCTTATCCAATCAGTGCCTCTGTGTCTGAGAAGGATACACTTGAGATAGGGCAGCTAACTGAGATTTGAGTAGGATGAAATTTTTACCCAAGTAATTGTGGCATTTAATTGGGATAGCAGAAAAGGGCTCCAAGTAAGGAGGCATTTTAGTCCTGACACATTTTCCTTATAGTAACCAAATGATGCAAAGTGATGATTTTTCCCCCCCTAAAGCTTTTGGTGGTTCCCAAGCTTGGCTGCACTGTAAAATTACCCAGGGGAGAATTTACAAGCCAAAAAAATACCAACACAGATTCTACCCAACAGATTCTAATTTAGTTGGTATGGGGTGTGGCCCGAGCCTTGGGATTTTTGGAAGCATCGGAGGCCACCCCGCAGTGCCAAGTTTGAGAAGTACTGCAAAGCAGCCCCTCCCCCATCCCACTCTGCCGAGGCACCGGCTGGATGCCTGTTTTACACGCATATGTTTGCTGAACGTAAACACAGCCTGCGCACTGTTGCGCCCAGGAACCCAGGGTGGCATGTGCACAATCTTTGGAAAAGTCAGAATTTGTAAACTGATAACACATAGAATCCCACGGCCTCCATATGGTTCCTGTTACCCTGAGGGGAACTATACACATTTGCCTTGCTCCGGGATGGAAAGATAAATAACAGATGTGGATAATTTTTATCAGACTTGTACTAAACAATAATAGAAAAATAAGAAATGAAAGGAGGAAGCAGGAGACACAAAACTCACGACCATAAAGCTCAAACCAATGGTTATTGTAGGGGCTATCTTTGAGTTTTTAAAGTACAACTGTGTAACAGGTCAGAAATAACTTACAGTTTTGCAGTTCCAGGAACCATCGTCCCCAGAGTGACAAGGAATAACAGTACAATATCGATGCTGAGAGAGCAAGCTGCACCAGTGTTTTAATCGCAGAGATGAGTTCAGACCCACGTGTGATGCTCTATGTGTGGGCACCGTTTTCAGCGCTATGCACCATCGCACGTAATCCACATGGCAATGCTGGGATGAATGCTGGGATTATTCGCGGTTGACGGAGGCAGAAAGGGAGAGCCAGAGAATTTCAGTCATTTGTTCTAGGGTGTTTCTGAGGATGATGTGGTAGATTCACTAACGGAGCCCAAGCAGCCCAGTTTCAGATGTCGGGGCAAAGAGATTCTTGAGGCGTAGGCGACAACATCTTCACGGAAGGAGGACAGGGTCTTCTGCAGGGGGGGATGCTGAGGGCTTGCAGCCGAAGGAACTCAGTGATCACTTCTGAGAGCAGAGAAGTAATAAGAAGATATTAATACCGCTTGTTGACGTGTACTAAGTTCTGCTTTCTTTGTAAAACCATGGAGTTGAGTATTTGCAACAGAGACCATATGGCCCTTGGTAGAAAATACTTGATATCCTTGCGTTAGCTACTTCTTTTATTTTTTTTCTTTCTTGTAAGATTTATGTATTTATTTGGAAGGTAGAGTTACAGAGATAGAAGGAGAGAGATCTTTCACTTCCCAAATGGCCACAATGGCCGAGGCTGGAGCAAGCTGAAGTCAGGAGCCAGGATCTTCATCTGGGTTCCCCATGTGGGTGGCAGGGGCCCAAGGACTTGAGCCGTTGTCTGCTGCTTTCCCAGGCTCATTAGCAGGGAGCTGGACTGAAAGTGGAGCAGCCAGGACTTGAACCAGTGCCCTTATAGGATAGAGTATCACCAGCAGGGGCTAAACCTGCTGTGCCACAGCGCCAGTCCAGCCTTAGATACCTCTTGTGGCTTCCCTTCTTTTTCTGTCTCCAGGAACACTTCCCTGAATTCTGTGCCAATCTTTCCCTTTAATAAAAAGAATGATTGGTTTGGTTTTGCTTTTCTGACTTTACCAACAATGAAGTCATAGGGATGGCATCTTTGGCAATTTGTTCTTCTCTCTTAATATTATGTGTGTGAGGGGGCTGCCACTGTGGCTTAATGGGTAAAGCCACTGCCAGCAGAGCTGGCATCCCATATGGGTGCCAGTTGGAGTCCCAGCTGCTCCACTTCCAGTTCAGCTCTCTGCTAAGACCTTGGGCCGCTGTACCCACGTGGGAGACCTAGAGGAAGCTCCTGGCTCCCGGATTCAGATCAGCCCACCTCCGGCCATTGCGACCAATTGGAGAGTGAATCAGGAAATGGAAGACCTCTCTCTCTCTCTCTCTCTCTCTGCCTCTGCCCCTCTGTAACTCTGCCTTTTAAATAAATAAATCTTTAAAAAAAATATCATGTGTGTGAGATTCACTCATTTGGTGTGTGTGTGACTAAACGGCATTAGAGTAAAGCTACCATAAACATTCCAAATATGGCTTCTGGTGCCCATGTATGAGAAACCATTTGGGATAAATACATACTTATTGGATTTGATGGATCGTTGAGTTTAAGTAAACACACACATACCCTTGGTGCGTGCCCTATTGGAGCTATTTTTCAGTGTGGTTGAACCCATTATATCAGCGCACGCCACGTGTGAGAGCTCCTCTTGCTCTTCCTTCTTGTCAACACTTGCCCTTGTCTGAGGTTTCCAGTGTGGACCTATCTAGTGCGCAAATGCTCTCTCATAGTAGATTTTGTGCTTGTTTTCCTTCGTCATGAGATCAGGCACTTCCTGTTTACTTGTGCCCACCCCGTTCTCTATGACGTGCTTGGTTATGTCTTCTCTCAGTTTTTAACTTTTGCCTGTTTTCAGATTGATAAAATTCATTTTATACTCTGGATATATTTGCCAGTAACGTGCATGGGGGCTGGCGCTGTGGTGTAGCAGGTAAAGCTGCCGCCTGCAGTGCCGGCATCCCATATGGGCGCCGGTTCGAGTCCAGGCTGCTCCACGTTCCATCCGGCTCTCTGCTATGGCCTGGGAAAACAGTGGAAGATGGCCCAAGTCATTGGGCCCCTGCACCTGCATGGGCTCCTGGCTTCAGTTCTGCACAGCTCCGATCATTGTGACCAACTGGGGGGTGAATCAGCAGATGGAAGACCCCTCTGTGTGTGTGTGTGTGTGTGTGTGTCTCCTTCTCTCTATCTCTCTGTGTAACTCTGACTTTCAAATAAATTAATTAATTAATAAACCCTTTTAAAAATGTGTGATATGCGTCTTCTTTTTTTGACATTATTTTCATGTTTTATGGCTACTTTTTTGATTAACAGACCTAAAAATAGTACATATAATATATTCATTTTTTTCTATATGGCTTGGAAAATTTACATTTTTTTGAGAAATCGGTTTGTACTCTCTATATTGTCTTCTAAAATGATCACAATTTTGCCTTTCAGAATTAGACTTTGATATATCTTTTGTGTATGTTGTGAGGCTGAATTAATTGAACTTTTTCCATATGAATAGAAATAATGGTATTCACATTACTTATTGAAAAGCCCATCATATCCTTCAGTGAATCGCAATGCTGACTCTGTCATAAATCAAATTTTCATACATGCATTGATCACCCAGTGTCTTAATTATATAATCATGCAGTAATTCTTGGTATCTGGGTAGGTAAGTACTTACTCTCCTCACAGTTTGTCTTTTCATTCAGGGGTATTTTGGATGCCCTTACTTATTTGTACTTCCACAAAAATTTTTTTTTTCTTTTTTTTTGACAGGCAGAGTGGACAGTGAGAGAGAGACAGAGAGAAAGGTCTTCCTTTGCCGTTGGTTCACCCTCCAGTGGCCGCCGTGGCCGGCACGCTGCGGCCGGTGCACTGCGCTGATCCGATGGCGGGAGCCAGGTGCTTCTCCTGGTGTCCCATGGGGTGCAGGGCCCAAGCACCTGGGCCATCCTCCACTGCCTTCCCGGGCCACAGCAGAGAGCTGGCCTGGAAGAGGGGCAACCGGGACAGAATCCGGCGCCCTGACCGGGACTAGAACCCGGTGTGCCGGCGCCGCAAGGCGAAGGATTAGCCTACTGAGCCACGGCGCCGGCCCACAAAATTTTTTATAACTTTGTCATGTGCTTAAAAACGGGAGGTTATGCAGCTTTCTAAAGATTTACTTGGGGGGGGGGGGAGAGAGAGAAAGAGAGAGGGGAGAGAGAGAGAGAGAGAGATTGATTTTCCACCAGCTGGTTCACTCAGCAAATGGCCACTATGGTCACAGCTTGGCAAGGCTGAAGCCAGGAGCCAGGAGCCAGGAGCCAGGAGCCAGGAGCCAGGAGCCAGGAACTCAATCCAGGTCTCCCATGTAGGCCATTTTCCTCTGCTTTCCCCAACACATTAGCAGGGGGCTGGATCAGAAAGGGAGAAGCCGGGACTCAAACCGGAAGTCATGTGACGTCACAGTTGGCAGTTTAACTCACTGCACCACAGCACCAGCCCCAGGTTATGCATTTTTGGTCCTTAGATCACTTTCGGTAATATTTGCAGTCTTTTCTTGTATTAAATCTTTTAATCAATCAATAGGATATATTTTTCAAGAATTTATATCTCTTTCAATAACATTCTGTAATTGTAACCAAAGAGGTCTTACATATCTTTTGATCAGATTTATCCATAAGCATTTGATATTTTTGTGCTATTATAAATGAGAGTTTAAAAATATACTTTGCTTCATGTCTATGGGAATATAATAGATTTTTTTCAATATAGTCACATTCAACAACCTAGTTCAATTTTTCTAGCGTGCTGAGAATTTGTCTCTCAATTCTGTTGGATTTTTTAAATGAAATCATCTTGTCTCTCACCAGAGTGAGCTTTGCTTCTTCCTTCACAGTCTTAGAAAGTGTCATTCCTTTTCTTGTTCTTGTGCTCTGTATAAGCCCCAGTATTTGCAGTGTTCTGGTCTTGGTCTTTGATCTTGCTGCCGGCATTCATAATTGAATATGATCCTAAGTGTTCCATGGACACTCCTTATCAGGTCAAGACATTTGCCTCTGTCTCTCGTTTAAGAGATTTTATTGTAAATGGATATTCAACTTTATCACCTCTATTCTATTGCATCTCTAATCAGATAATCATTTTCCATGTATTTTAGTATGAAGATTTATTGTTTTAATATTTTAAAAATAATGCTATTGAGACATAATTTATATACAATAAAACTCTCTTTAAAAATACAGTTTAATGACTTTGGTAAAAGTAGGCAAACAACACAACAGACAGGTTATAGGACTCCTCCATCACCTCCAAACATTTCCCATTTTCCTTTCCAGTAAATGCTCTTGCCCATCTTGGACCAGTTAACCCCTGTTAGGCTCCCAGTTACTGTAACTTTTCCTGTCCTTTGATTTGTTTGCATGTTAAGCCAGCCTTGCATATCTGAGTGAACTTGGTCATGATATCTTTTATAAATATTCTTAGATGTAGTATGGTTGGTCCACAACTTTGCTTTCTTGTGTTGTCTCTGCCTGAGTGGTAGAAGGATTATACAATGGTTAAAAAACAAATTGGGGAAAGTTGCTCTTTTTTTTTTTTTACAGACTGGAATAAATTTATGTATTACTGGAATTACTTCTTCCAATATTTGGTTAAATTCACTATAGAATCATTTAATTCTAGACACTGTTGGAGGAAGGTTTTAAAATTCAGATTCAATTTCTTTTAATAGTTCTATTTCTGTAAGGAGAGTTTATTTTTTTTCTAGAAATTTTATTTGCATTTTCAAATTTGTTTCAAAGTTGTTCAACTCATTTTTTGTTATTTAAATGTGTGTCACTTTTCTCTCCTGATATTCCTATGTTGTTGTGTTGTTTAGTTTTTGTTTTTGTTTTTTGACAGGCAGAGTTAGACAGACAGAGAGAGACAGAGAGAAAGGTCTTCCTTCCTTTGATTCACCCCCCCAAATGGCCACTGCAGCCAGCGCGCTGTGCCGATCCGAAGCCAGGAGCCAAGTGCTTCCTCCTGGTCTCCCATGCAGGTGCAGGGCCCAAGGACCTGGGCCATCCTCCACTGCCTCCCTGGGCCACAGCAGAGAGCTGGACTGGAAGAGCAACTGGGACAGAACTGGTGCCCCAACCGGGACTAGAACCCGGGGTGCCGGAGCCGCAGGCAGAGGATTAGCCTAGTGAGCCGCAACGCCAGCCCTCCTATGTGTTTTTGATTCCACTGTGATCAGTGATAGCATGGTTTGCATGATTTGCACCCTGTTAAGCTGAGACTAGTTCCACGGTCTATGATGAAGCCTATCTTGAGCCCTACACAGTTATAAAGAATGTATTTTCTGCTGTGTTGAGTGGAGAAATCTATGAACTAGGTCAAGTTGGTTGGGAATGTTATTCAAGTCTTTTTATATCATTACTGATTTTCTGGCTATTCTTTGGTTAGTGAAACAGAAGAATTGATGTCTCCATATATACTTGTAAATTTCTCCATTTCTATTTGCGATTATTTTTAATGTACACATGATACATCTTTTTCCATTTTTTGTTAAATAATACATTCTTTATATTTATACTAAATGCAAAGGGATTATATTAAGTGCTATATCTTGCATGTAGAAATATAATTGGATTTTGCCTTATTTATCTAATCTGATAATCTTTGCTTTATAATTAGGATATTTACCCCATTTACATTTAGATGTGATTATTAATATGGACTATGTTAAAATCTGCCACCAAGGTATTTCATTTCTATTGGTTCTGCATTTTAAAAATATCTATCTTTTTGGAGTTGCTGTTGTGGCATAGTGGGCTAAGCCTTCGCTTAACACTGGTATCTTATATAAGGGCTGGCTTGAGTCCTGGCTTCTCCACATCTGATCCAGCTCCCTGCTAATGAGCTTGGGAAGCCAGTAGAAGATAGTCCAAGTACTTGGGCCCCTGCCACCAATATGAGCGATCCAGATGGAGTTTGGCTCCTGGCTTGAGTCTGGACCAGCCCCAGCCATTGTGGCCTTTTGGGAATGAACCAGTAGATAGAAGATATCTCTTTCTGTGTGTGTCTCTGCATTTTCCACACTGTCACTCTGTCTTTCAAATAAATCTTTTTTTTAAAGCCTCTCTTTTTCATTCTTTTGTCCTGATGTCTTTTTTCCATTTGAACTTTTGCTAGTCTATTAGCTTTGCTTTGCTAGTTTCTTGGTAGCTTTAGGGTTTGTGACTTACATTTTTACTTAATCATAGTCTACCTTCCAGTGGTATTAAATTACATATAGTACTCATATCAGAACTTTAACGTAGTAGACTTTTGTCCCCACCCCCCCAATACTGCTATTCTTGCAAACATTTTGCTTCTATTCATGTTATAAGTCCTTCATGTTTAAACTGTTGTTTAAACAATGAGATTTAATAATAAGTAACAAGAAAAAAATTATAAATTAATCACATAGTTACAATTCATAGGGATCCTCCTTCCTTTGTGTAGTCCTACATTCTCATCTGTATCCATTTTCCTTCTGCCTACAGGTTCTGCAATGAACTTTTTCATGTGTTGGATATTTGAAAAACCCTTCGTTTTCTTTATTTTTGAAAATATTTTTGTTAAGTATGGAATTCCAAGTTGACTTTTTTCTTTTTTAAAGATGTTGCTCCATTGCCTTCTTGCTATCAATATTTCCAGTAAAAAGATCTTTAAGATTTTTTCTTTTTTGAGTAATTTTATTATAAAATATGTTGGTATCATTTTATTTATGTTTCTTCCCTTCCAGTTGCATTGCGACTCTCAGATCTGTGCATTTTTTTTTTGATGTATTTGGAAACCTTCTTGTCTCTCCCCTTCCATATTCCTTCTTTCGAAGATCTTGATTTTGAGTGCATTGGGCTACTTGATGTATGCCGTGATCTCACCGTTTACTGATGGGATTTGTTGTTTTTGTTACTCTTGCTTTGCTTTGAGTCTTTGTCTTCTGTGTTTTACTTCATGTATGTCCCAAATTCATAGTTTTTGTTATTTTGTTGTGTCCCAAATTCACCATTCTGCCCATTTCCAATGCCTGATTATTCTGTTTTTGCGATATTGAGTCATTTGGTTGCTTGACTTTTCTCCTCATTATGATTTACATTTTCCTGCCTAGTAATTTTTGATTGAATACCAGACACTGTAGATTTTACATGGCTGGCGCTGAGTACTTTTTGCCTTCTTTTATATATGCTTGAGCTATTTTCCAGGATATTGCTGTGTTTCTTGGAGATGTTTTGATCTCTTTTGCTCTTGACTTTAAGATTTTTTTAGGAAGGACCAGAGAGCAGTGTTGTGTGCTAATTATCCTCACTAGCATGATAAGATCCTTCTGAATGCCAATGCTGGATGAATTATGATTATTTTCCCGATTGGTGGTGGAAACAGGCACCATTGTCAGTTTTGTGTGAGCGCCAGGCGGCTATGCCCTCTGAATCTTTTGGGAAGTTCTTTCCCCTCTGTGGGAGGTTTTCTGGCATATATGCACTGACCACTGCTGTGTTGAAGACATGAAAGGAAACCTCTCCAGATCTCTGGATCTGAAATAGAGCAGCTGGGACTCAAACCTGCACCCATATGGGATGCCAGCACTGCAGGCGGCGGCTTTACCCACCACAGTGCTGGCCCTAAGTCCAAAATACTGAAAACTTTTGTTGCATTTAATTTTTTCTGTTCTGGTTGTTTGTCATCTCAGGTGTTTGTTGCAGTTTGATCTTGAATTCACTCTGATACTCCCTCTTGGCTGAGACTGACACTCCATGCCTCCTTCCCCACCTCCTAGAACAAAATAATTTTCTCTCCGAGCACACTGCTCTTGTCTGGCCAACAGACCCTCCTTCAGCCGTGTTGCAGGAGAATCTGCCTGCACACACCTCTTTCCTCGCTCGAGTTCAGCGGGGACCCAGGGACCCGTGTCTGCAGCTCCCACGGCCTTCTGAACACGGGAGCTGCTGAAACATTGGTCCACGTGTGTCTGGGTGTTTCTTCCAAAGCAAGCCCCCTGCTGAGAAATAGAAACTGATTTTTGCTCAGCGCTGATTTTCCCATTCAGCAGCTTCCTTTCTTATACACCCCGGTCTTTAGAGAATGAAGGACAAGTGTCCATCACTCCCTGGCATTGGTACTGTCCATTTCCGTTTATTTTCAGGCGTGTCCATTCCATGTGTGAGTTCCCGCAGCGGGAGGGGCTAACGCCTCATGAGCAGTGGAGTTTGGCAGTTGACGGCAATACAGGTTCATCAGTCTGGTGGCCATGTGCTCCGCGAATGTTGGCAGTGTGACCAAGAAAGCAGAAATGCAAACCCAGGCCCATTACCCCCAAATTGCTGCTTTTTGCAGCACACTGGGGGAATTGCTGAATGTCAGCTGTTCCCCCAAATATTTAGGGAGGGACTGAGGCCAGCAAATTCTCTGGCCAGCTCCAAATCCATCTCCTTGAGTTTCAGAGATGTGGACCCTGATCTAAGGCTTTTCTGTTGCTGTGTGTGTGTGTGTGTGTGTGTGTGTGCATGCGCGCACGCGTGCACGTGCAAGGTGGGGGAGAGGGAGAGAGAGCGAGAGCAGAGGGGGCCCTCATAAGTACAGGCATGTGTGCAAATCCATCATGTCAAAGGCAGCACTTGCTCTTCAAGCCTCGTTAGAATAACCACATCACACAATGGTTGCTTTTTAAACAAACAGATGAAGCAAACCGGCCGATCAGGCACTTACAGGATGTGCCAGGCCAAATTCAATGCGAGGAGAGGCTCTGGATCGCAGACAAGCGCCCTTCTATGCGAGCTGACTTGGGAGAAGATATCATCTATCCTGTGCACAAGCTGCAAAATTGCATCTCATTCCTGACTCCTGCAAAATAATGGCTTTCTCCTCCCATGGTTTGCAGAACACATGGGGAGGAAATAGGATCTCTGAGCTAACTGGCCCAGAAATTCTAACCAGATGATGGAAAAACGTTTTGTCAAAGTAAGAGTTCCTGGAATTCTTAAGAGCCCCGCATAGCTTAATATACAGCTTTCTCCAGATAGCAGCCAGACTGGGGCAGTAAGATGACCCACAGTTACCCCAGTACCATGTCACCAGCTCTTACATTTCGAGGTACACAGAGTGGATTCCAAAATAAAACATTCCTTCTTAGTCGCCCGCTTCTCTTTTGGAAGAGGACAAAAGATTGCCCCCATCCCTCCAGCAAAGCCGTACATGACACAATTGCATCACGTTTCCAGCTTAAAGAAAACAAAAGAAAAAAACAAGGAAGAAAAAGTGAAAAAGTGTGGTTCAAAGAAGTCTATTAAAGCTACTGTTGATTTGAGGTGTTGGCTGGTCCGCTAGCTCCCTAAGTAACCGACTTCCTGGGTTTGTGCTTAGGATGTTTGCTTCCACACAGGCACTCCATTCAGTCCAGGGAGACACTCAAAGCTCTGAGGCTCACCACAGGTTGATCCTTTTGGTCAAGACCCTGGGGAGGGGAGCAGAGGGCTTTCCCTGAAAAACTTCCTGGGTGTCTCAGGACCAATGCAGGGATGATTTTTCCAGCATCCCAAGGAGCAAAGGCACCTGTTTTCCTACCTTGTATAGTTTACCCAGTTTTACAAATCTTTCTCCTGATCTCCTGAACGTTATGACCTGATGTCCAAACTTCGAGCCAGCTGGAGATGCTGGAGATGGAGCCTGATATTTCATGATGATCTATTCTTCGGCTACAAAGAGCAGTCATTTCACCGTCTTCCCCTAGTGAAAGCAAGAAGGTGATTTTATAATAAGACTAATTTACATTAAAGTGAGAATGACTGATACCATTTTGAGGGGTCTCACTTCAGTAATTTGGTTATATTTTAGGAATATTTATTTGAGTATTTTATTTCTTCTTTTTAAAAAAACATTTGTTTATTTATTTGAAAGTTAGAGTTACACAGAGAAAAGAGAGAGAGAGAGAGAGAGAGAGAGAGAGAGAGGTCTTCCATCTGATGGATCACTTCCCAGTTGGCTGCAATGGCCAGAGCTGCGCTGATCTGAAACCAGGAGCCAAGAGCCAGGAGCTTCTTCCGGATCTCCCACGAGGGTGCAGGAGTCCAAGGACCTAGGCCATCTTCCACTGCTTTCCCAGGCCATAGCAGAGAGTCGGATTGGAAGTGGAGCAGCCAGGACTCAAACTGGCGCCCATGGGCATATGGGATGCTGGTGCTTCAGGCCAGGGTGTTAACCTACTGCACCACAGCGTTGTGCTTTCTGTCCCTGTATCTCCAGGTTACAATACTATAAAATTTTCCCAAGGGATAAATCCTTTTTGGTATCATTCAAAGGACTTTTGACAGATAAGAAAGCTCTCTCCAAAATCCCCAGAGCATACCTTGTTGGGACTTGGTTACTCCAACAGTTCTCTCCCTATTCCTATATGTAAGCCAGAATCAAGGGACGAAAGCATTCCAGAAGAAAGAATGTCTTCTTTGCATGTAGTGCAGGGGACCAGTAGTGGCAGCTTGCTCTAAAGAATAAAATGAGCAAGTGCATAATAAGTTCCCACAGAATCCGTTCTGTGCTTTGTCAAAGGTTTGCCCAGTTTCTACCCTTTGACGCTGTATCTGTGAAGTGAAGACAGGAGGGGCTTGAGACAGCTGTTAAACCAGGAAGGGACCTTCGGGGCACTCTTGTAGCTCATGTAGAAGTGGATCTGCAGAAGGCAGAGGTCGAGGTCAGGGTAAGATGAGCCCCTGAAACCTGGAAGCAGTGGACAAGATAGCACGGGTTAGGGTTCAACACCAGCCAGATGCATCTAACTTTCTTGCAGGAAAACTCATTTATCTTGACCTAAGGCAGGAAGTGAACAGCCACCAAGATGGAAATGATCTTCCACATTTGAAGAGAGAAAGTCAATGGACTCCAGGTGCCTGGAGCGTAAATATTTCCAGAGCACTCCTGGCAGTTTGATGGAGCTCATGGGTGCAGATGGAACCGCGTTCTTCCTCCGCCTTTCCCTGGATGGCCGGCAAATCCCGGCGCAGGTTGTCATTCTGGTTAGACTCTGATGAGAATCATAGAAGAAGGATTAGAATCAGGGGGAAAGGAGAGCTATCTAGTTTCCAAGAACATTTTAAGCTGGTAGAATGGATGCCTTCAGCAAGGACCACAGATGGGGCGCGAATAGCACACAGCCTCAGAGTTCCCACTAGAAAGGCTAGGGCAGGGAAATCCAGCTCTGAATTTCCAGCCTTGCTTTTGGCTATTTCAAAAGACCTGCATCCGATGTCCCGTCACAACTGATCACACTCACGTTCCCTGCAAAAACCGTTGATGCATCACATACCGTGATCCTGTGCTCCCTGGCTCCCAGGAGAATTCTTCCTTTCAAAGGAAGGAAGTCACTAATGGAAATCTCTTTAGCTTTATGGGATAACAGATAGACTGCAGTTGTTCTTTCTGGAAGAATTTGCTTGAAGTCGTATCACTTAAAGAGTGTCTATAAAGAGCAATTACACATTGCAACTTGAGGTTTTTTTTTTGCAATAAGCTACAAATATGATGAGTTGTCAGTACCGTGCATATGTCCTGTCTTTCTCAGACCTATGAAATCTCCCTCCCAGGCCATCTGGCGTACACATTAAACCTTTAAGTGGATTTGCACTCACCACGCCGGGCCTTCACCCACACTCTTTCACGCCAGGAATTGTATTCTAGCATCGTTTGGCCCACCCCTTCTCCCTCTTCGTTCATATTTCTCGTAGCACCAAGATGCCCCTGAATCAGAAAAACTTCTCTTCCTTGATATTGTTTTTTCTCACTTAGAACCTCTACATATGAAATCAATCAGGCATCCAAATAGCTGTGTGTGTACTTTATCTGCATGGTTACTCGGGGCTCTCGGGTACTGTGTGCACGAATGGTTACGTGTTCACTGTAGAGTTACTCTCTTCTAGACCTTTTGTCAGTGGCATCCACTTTCTATTTCGTGGTGGAAATTAGATTCTTTAGCTGGTAGTTTACAAAATAGCTGTAGAGGAATACGCCCTGAGCTGCAGATAAGATATTGGAGCTCACATATTTATCTACATACACAAAACCCATATATTTAAATAAATACAAACAAATGTACATGGATGTGTAAATATATAGGAATACTCACGTATGCATGTATAAATTATATTCACACACATATATATCTGTTTTAATATCATCCTTTGTTTTTTATTTTGTATGTATTTCAAGATTTTTTGCATAGTGGTCCCTAGATACAATTCATGTTTGGAACGGTTTTGGTTGGGCTGCCTACTCCACCTTTGGCCAAGTGCTACCTGACAATGAAACTTTTAAAGATGCTTTGAGAAATTGCCATCGAATTATAATATGGTCAACTATACTGCTTTTAATAAATAAGAAATAACTTGCAACAGTTCCCCTTTGGCAAGCTCTTCCTTGAATCATTTCAGAGAAGTAAATAAGGAGAACAAAAGGTTTCCCTTGCTAGCTCAGTGCCTTAAAAATGAAGAGGCGGTGATAGTTAGGAGATAAATGGACAGAGCACTTCCCTCTGCTCCGGTTAGGTCTTCACTCACTGTACCACTGGAGTTCTATAGCTGGTATGGAACATCTTCAGTAGCCTCCCCTTAGACCGTGTGGGGGTAAGAAGGATGTGTTGGCTGGCACCGTGGCTTAATAGGCTAATCCTCCACCTGTGGTGCCAGCACACTGGGTTCTAGTCCTGGTCGGGGCGCCAGATTCTGTCCCGGTTGCTCCTCTTCCAGTCCAGCTTTCTGCTGTGGCCCGGGAGTGCAGTGGAGGATGGCCCAAGTCCTTGGGCCCTGCACCCACATGGGAGACCAGGGGAAGCACCTGGCTCCTGGCTTCAGATCAGCACGGTGTGCTGGCCGCAGTGCACTGGGCACTGCCGCCATTGGGGGGTGAACCAATGGAAAAGGAAGACCTTTCTCTCTGTCGCTCTCTCACTGTCCACTCTGCCTGTCAAAAAAAAAAAAAAAAAAAAAAAAAAGGATGTGTTCACACTGGTGACAGCTGCAGTAGAGCCCAGTACCAGAGTAGTGTATGGAAAGGTTGGGTAGAGGCGCAATGCATGCCTGGTCACAGTCCTCTCTTGGCCTGCATGACCCAACACCCAGGTGTGTCTGATTGAAACCAAATGAGTCTCGGTTGTGGGTAAGCAGCCAGCAGGATGCAAAGTTAGAGGGAGGCCAGGAAGGAGGCTCCCAGTTGGCCCTGAGCCCTCCTACAGAGACACGTCTACTGAAGACAGTGAACGTGGCAGTGAGACTTGCGTTTCCTAAGGCAAGCGGATGGTCTAGACCAAGCCAGGCTCCTTTTGCGTGGGAGCCTCTGCTTCCCTCCTTGTGGGATTTGCTACGTTAAGCTGCCCTGGCCCCAGTCTTCCTAACTTCACGAGCAACAAAGACAACAGTCTCCAAAAAGGAGGTTTTTAAGCCAAGATGAAAATCCTAGGATCTGTCTGTGAATTGATGGTTAGTAAAGGGGGCTGAGGACAAGAATGTAGGCAGGTCCTTAGAGGCAAGAGGGGTGATGATTTGGATGGAGGCTTGGTGTCACCACATAAACCTAGATAAAAAGGCCAAGAGGAAACAATGTAAACATGTCAACAGTGTGGTGAGATAATAGCTGATTACATTTTTTTCTCTGTAGCCTAAAATACAGATTTTCCACGATGAGCATGTATCTTTTAAGCCAGAAAAAAAAATAGATAATGCTAAAATATGCACCAAAAAACCCGTATACAGTAAAATACTTTGCAATAAGGATGCACTCATGTATTGGAACTCTAAACAAATCAAGGTTACCAGCAATCACCACAGGTAATTTTATTCCAATTCCAACTGTGAGACCTATTACTATCTCATTTTCAGATGCCCGCAGAATGGAGCCCGGGCCACACTGCGTGCAGGCAGAAGGGAAGACGGCTTTTGTTTGCTCTGGATCAGATGCTTTCTCTCTCTTTGACCAAGATTGCATTTCCAGAATCTCTGCTTCTCCGCTTCTCCTGTCTTTTAGTTTTCCATGGTTGCAATCTCCTGTAATTGCGGGAAAAAAAAAAAAAAGATTTTTCCTGGAGCAGCCTCTCTGAGATTAGTCCACTTGAAGCCAACCTGAGTATCCCCGAGGGGGTGCCGATAATCTTCTCTGCAGGAAAACAAGAATTTCGGATGTTCAGCTCTGCTCTAAGACTCAAAACAGCCGGCAGATGTATGCCTGGGGTTTACAGACGTGGCAGCATTTGAATTCTCTGTCACCAGTACTTAATACCTGTCTAATGCTTTGCATTTTGCTCCCTTATGCCTAAATATTCCTGAGAGTAATTAAAAGTGGTTATGAATCCTGCAGAGCACTTCCAAATACCTAATTCTAATGAGTCAGTCCCTTGCTTGGATAAACAAATACCAAAGGCTTTATTTTTGAAAAGCATCATCTTTACATTGCACGCCCTTGTCCTTGAACTGTATGAATTCACACCATTTTATGACTGTTTATTCCTCAATCCGATGAAGGTGCGTGGTAGCTCGGTGATGACCTATCTATTTAAGAAAAAGAGCTGATTTCCATTTTGTTAACATTTTAACTCTAATCTATGCTTCATGCTAAATATTTAATAAATACGGTCTTTGTTAATGGCCATTTCCTTCCTCCCTCCCTCCCTTCCTTCCTTCCTTCCTTCCTTCCTTCTAAGCCCTCTGAATTACATACAAAAGGAATGAAGAGACAACAATTATTTAAAAGCTTCTGTCTGGGAAAACGTAAGTTCTACTGCGTGAAGATAAATAAATAAGCAAAAAGCAAAACATGTAGTATTTTAGCTTCTATGGAGAGACAGAGAGAGAGGAGAGAGAAAGAAAGAGAGAGAGAAGAGAGAGAGAGGGGAGAGAGAGCAGACTGTAGTTTCAGAGCTGGGTGGTCTGGGCCAGTCTCACTGAGAAGATGACTTTCAGAGACTTGCGGAGCAATGTGGCACAGCCCAGCAAGGGAAGTGACCCTGGAGCCAGGGTCTTGGGGAGGGGGCAGGAAAGGAGACGTTGTTCAAGGAACAGCAGTGTAGCTGAAGGAGAGACAGGGAGGGGGCGTGAGAGGGTGAGGTCAGAGAGATCACGGGGTGGGCAGGTGCAGATGAGGTGGCGTTTCTGGGGACCGTGAGGGAAGCAGGCATTGTTCTAGGACTCTAAAGGCAGAAGTGGCATGACCTGTGTTGAAAGGCTCATTCTGGCTGCCATGCTGGGACCAGGTTGAGATCGGGCACCGGGAGACACAGGAGGCCATGTAGGAAGCCACGGTAGGACTTCTGACTTAAGGTGTTTAGAGAGAAGGTGGTGGGACTTTGGATGGACTCTGAGGCTCCACCCTACAAACATAGTCTGCTGAGGGGTTGGAGGGGGTGTGAGAGGAAGGGCGGGACAAAGAAGAGAGAGCTGGGTTTGTCTTTGGTTCTGGGAGTCAGGAGTGAGTTTCTAGAAGCCAATGATCAGTGTCTTGTGTTCTTTAGACTTCACAGAATGAAGAAACAGAGTAAAAATTATGTTTACACATAAAACAGGTTGAACAGTCTCATTTACCTGTGATAGTGCAGGGAGTTCTGGCTGTGCCACCCCACAGGGCTGCCTCAAGCCTTTGGGGCCAGCCAGCCACGGCTCTGCTTCCTCTGCTGGGTTGGTGCGGGGAGGCAGAGGTTTCTGGGTGCCCACCCGTTCCCCAGCAGGGTCTCAGTGAGGCCTGTGGGTGGCCATGGGGATGGGTGACTTCTTACCTGTTCTGGATATTATTTTATCCCTTGAACTCCTTGTGGATCCAGGTATTTTTCCAACCACACAGGAGACTGAGAAAAGGGTGGAGGTGGAGGGAAGAGTTCAAGTCTCACTCATGGTTGAACAATCTTGCTCTGTGCTATGATGAGGCAGACTTAGTCTACAGGACATAGGAGAGATATTTTTGAATTTTCTTATAGGGGTCAGGTCCAAAACAAAAATGCATAGGTGGCCAGGCAAAGGCAGTGGAGAGTAAGTGATGTTGACCATGACAACCCCAAGTCACGAGGCTGCAGCTACATGGAAATGTAGGTTCAGTAAACAAACGTGTGTGTGAGTCAGTTGCAGTCAAGACCCTGCTCCTTGGCCCCTGGCCTGGGCCATCAGGGCAGTCCCATTCCCTGGGTCCTCTTTTAAAAGCTCCTCAAGGCTCCTTATTCTTCTGACTCTGCCACTGTCCCCTTCTCAGAGCCGTCTCTTGAACCCATTCATGGCTGGCAGTCCCCACATCTCACTTGATAAGACACCTTGATTCTTGCCGTATCCCTCCAGAAGTACTCAACTCCCAGTTCCCATGTCTTGCCAAAAACACTGTCACGCATGCCTAGAAGTGCTTGTTTATCAGAGCCATGCAATTCACACATCGTACACTTCTGCACTTACTTACAAAAGTTTATCGGCGAACATGGCCCACAGTAGGCAGCAAAGGAGTCTGTGGCAGGCCGACACTTGACACCCACGGGATTCTTCATTTTTTGCCAGACAGCTGGGCAGAGGTAGTGTCTTGTTTTTCTTTCTCTCTGCTTTCCTAGCTGTTGGTGGAGCTGAGTTATCTCTCCAGGTGAAGTGGGTCAAACCACTACTTGGGACATCCAGGCGTCATATTGGAGCGCCTGGTTCAAGCCCTGGCCACTCCACGTCTGGTCCAGCTTCCAGCAAACGTGCCTGAGAGTCCGCGGGTGATGGCCAAATGCTTGACTCCTTGCCACCCCTGTAGGAGACCCAGTGGAGCTCTTGGCTCCTGACTTCAGCCTGACCCAGCTCTGGCTTTTATGAGCATTTGTTGAGTGAACCAGTGGTTAGAAGATCCCTCTCTGTCTCTCCCTTTCTGTGACACCATGTCACTCAAATCTATATATTAAAATAGGTCTTTAAAAAAAAAAAAAACAAAGACAATTCTTTGAATACATAGAAGGATATCAAAAGTATTGAGACAAAAGCATCATAAAATTTTGATTGGAAAGTGAGCTTGTGTGTCTTGCAAGAAAAGGGGGGACCTACCAGGGGAGCATTTTTATTCCAATTCTTTTTTTTTTAAGTGCATTTATTTGTTTTAAACTACTGACACCTGTAAGGGTCCAAAGGCAAAGTCCTCGAGTTCGTGGTCCACACAAACACTGTCTCAATCCTGTGGGAAACGCATCTGTATTTTAAGAGCATATGTTGGCTTCTTGCCCAGTGTAAGGGAGTAGCTCAATGGCCTTGGGACGTGGGCTGAGGACAAGGCAGGGAGCGATCCCCTGGGATATGTGTGAGCTTAAGAGCTCTGGCTTCAGTGCTTGCAAGGTCTGGCTGCTCTGCAGTGCACCCCTGCCTCTTTTTTTTTTTTTTTTTTTTTGACAGGCACAGTGGACAGAGAGAGAGACACAGAGAGAAAGGTCTTCCTTTTCTGTTGGTTCACCCTCCAATGGCCGCCGCGGCCAGTGCGCTGCGGCGGGCACACTGCGCTGATCCGATTGCAGGAGCCAGGTACTTCTCCTGGTCTCCCATGCGGGTGCAGGGCCCAAGCACTTGGGCCATCCTCCACTGCACTCCTGGGCCACAGCAGAGAGCTGGCCTGGAAGAGGGGCAACCGGGACAGAATCCAGTGCCCCGACCGGGACTAGAACCCAGGATGCCAGCGCCGCAGGCGGAAAATTAGCCTAGTGAGTTGCAGCACTGGCCACCCCAGGCTCTTAACCTCCTTACTCCACCCAGTAGGAAATCCAACCAAATACAGAAAGGCAGGTAGGTGAGTGACATCCGCAGCGGAACAGAGCATCTGGGCTTGTCAGAAGGAAAGGTGTGGGGAAGCTCCGAGGGTATTGAGGGGATCTACCAACTGCAGACCAGGAGCCAGTGACCGAGGCCTCTGTCCCGTGGTGAACCCCGCAACTTCCTACCATTCTTCCCCCACGGTGTGAGTGCATCCTCCAAGAGGTAGGATCCTTGGTGACTAAGGAAGCCCATTTGTTCCTTCTCATTAACATATTCCCAATTCTTTTGAGGGATCTAAATGCGAGTGAAATTTTCTGTGTTTGCAAAGCCGTTTAAAACCTTCTCTTATGCTGCTGAGTTAAATGTAATCCCCTAATTTATGTTTATTATCTCCTGGAAGGCTGAGTTTAATGGCTCTTTCAGAATGTGGAAAAAGCCTTTAGAAGGATTCTTTTGGAAATTCTTGGGTTAAAGTGGTGTTCTCTTTCTGTGTAGTTCACTATTCCTGGGTGCTTTTTGGAAGTTGACTCAAGTTGCTAAGTCCAGATACACCTCCTTCACCCATTTGCTGTGCCCTCAAGACACCCTCAAGGGTAAAGCCAGTGGATCCTCCCTACCTGCCAGTTTCACCTACCGCCAATGAAAAATATTTGGAGAGAGCGTCAGGCTTCAGCCTCGTGGTTAGGATGTCTCAGTCCCACACCAGAGGACCTAGGTTCAATCCCTGACTCTGCCTCTGGACTCCAGCTTCCTGCTAGTGCACACCCTGGGAGGCAGCAAGTGATGGCCCAAGTAGTTGGGTCCCTGCCACCCACATGGGGGATCTGAATTGAGTTTCCACTTCCTGGCTTCCACCTGGCCCAGTCCCGGCTATTGCATATATTGATTGAGGGAGTGAACCAGCACATGAAAGATTCTCTCTCTCTCTCTCTCTCTCTCTCTCCCCCTCTTTCTCCCTGTCCAATAAAATACAAATAAATTTCAACATAAAAATTTTTCAGAAAAGAAAATCGCAACGGCACAAAACATACACAAACTGTTCTTTCCGGCACACGCTCTGTAAGATTCTCATGCTTCCTAGTTTGGGATTTTGGATGCTCTAGAGATAAAAATGCAGTCTCAAATCCCTTAGAGCAAATGACCCAGATTAGAGGGCAACAGGGGGAGGGAGACAGGAAAGGACAGAAAGAAAGTATGCGGCCTGTCTCTAGTATGTCCGTTTTAAGCCCAAATCATTAATCATTTCTCGAAATGTTCCTTTGGGTGGGTGGGTGGATGCGGGGTATACTTATTCTTTTTTTTTTTTTTTTAAGATTTTATTTGTTTACTTGAAAGTCAGAGCTACAGAGAGGCAGAGGCAGAGGGAGAGGTCTTCTATCTGCTGCAACGGCTGGAGCTGCGCCGATCCAAAACCAGGAGCCAGGAGAGTCTTCTGGGTCTCCCATGTGGTTGCAGGGGTCCAAACACTTGGGCCATCTTCTACTGTTTTCCCAGACCATAGCAAAGAGCTGGATCGGAAATGGAGCAGCCAGGACTCGAACCGGCACCCATATGGGATGCCGGCACTGCAGGTGGCAGCTTTACCTGCTATACCACAGTGCCAGCCCCATTTACTAATTTTTTGAATAATTCTTCCTTTGGTGTCCTTCAAATCCTATTGCTGGCTCATCACTCCCTGGCACAGAGGGAGGCACCGAGTTCCATGCTCTGTGCAGACGACAAAGGCGACGCTGCCACGTACCTGCATGTCAACTCTGCATTTCGCTTCTACCTTCATTCACGGCTCATAACAGCCATAGAAAATGAGCCCGGGGAAGCTCGCTGCACGTTACAATAGCCAGCAGTAAAGCTCAGCATACCGGGAGCAGATGATTCCTCTAACACCAAATTTTATATTTTTAGTTGAGGGCTCCCACAACCCAATGGATTCAGCGGCTGCGCATCCTCCAGGCATTCCCGCAAAGCAACTTGGCGCTGAGCCGCAGCGCGTCGCTGTCTGTTCTTTGCAGCCCGTGCTCCTGGAGGTGTTTTTTTGTTGAACTGCTCCAAGAGAAAACAAAACTCTGCAGGGCTAGCAAACAAAGGCCCCTTGCTGGAGGCTTTGCTGCAAGGCCATTCTAGCGGTGTCTAGTTTCAGGCTAGAACACTGAGATCATAATTTCAGGCCATCAATGGTTCCCCCAGATGTCTCTGGTCAAGTTAATCGCAGTTTGCCTGAAAGCTGAGTTTTCAGGTGATCCATCATGGTGTAATTGTAAATCAAGAGCGCCTTCCTCGCTGAAGGTTGGCAGCTTTGAGCTCAACCTGAGACTGAGGAGACGGCTCGGGGCCTCTCTCGTGCTCAGTTGTTTAACTGAAGCCCGCAAGGACTCTCCCACAAGCGCTGGAGAAAGCTCCATCACGCGGGAGTGGATGGGCGGCTGGGGTGCAGGAGCACCTGGTGTTTTTTGAGGACTAAGTGAGGCCGGGCCTGGCCATGGGACCCCCTGCTGGCTGCAGGTTTTAATCCTGATGTAAGCAAAGAGGTGGTGGGAGCCCAGGTGGACCCTGCAGCCCTGCCCGCTGTGGTCCTGCCCACCTGGCCCCATTGGGCAGCCCAGCCTGTGAGGCCCAAACACTTCTCACTTTCCCTGCTTCTGTGCACCACCCAAATCCCTTTTATTTTATTTTATTTTTTTGTGCACTGCCTTAACCTCTTGTTGCACTTTCCAAACCCCCTTCTGTGCACCACCTCAATACTCCCTTCCAAGTAGCAGAAAACGGCAACTTCCATGACTTTGCAGCTCAGAGCGGGTGCCAGCTAAACGCACCCTGCACGGCTGGCTACAGGCTGCATCCCTCGGACGGTGCGTGTATTCCCTAAGGTCACAAAACCACGTCACTCTCTGCTAGGGAGGAAACGGCAGTGGTCTTCACATCACCGGAGAGTATCGCAGTGAAGACAGTGAACTCTGCGAGCGAAATGATGTTTTCTCTCCATCTTATCCGTGAATACTTGAAACTCTGGAGCTCCCGCGGAACTCCGTGTCAATTCCAAATCCCACCTCGCGCCTCCCTTTTTTCCCCTTCTGTCTGCAGCAGTTTGCCAGTGGAAGTCCCCTCTGCACATGCTCTCCTCCCTGGAAAAGGAAACATTTCTGCTCAGCATCCCACCCACATCCACTCTGTGGAGGGAAGGCAGGCAACACATCTCCTCCTGGCTCTGGCCTTGCCAGGCATCATTAATTGATCGCTGCACACAGACTCACCAGTCAACCACTACAGTCTATGAGATCAGATGTGCCAAATAAAACGGAGTTTTCACCAGATGCCTAGGGAGATGCAAATATCAATGGCACACTTGAGAGTTATCTTTTTAAATGAATGTTCTGGTCACTGCTGTCCCTGGTATAGTTCCTCTTTTCTGAATCTGCTTTTTAAATTTCTTGAGTAGTTGAGTCAAACGACTACAAATGGTCACACTTAAGAGAGTTCAGGGGTGGCGTGGGGACCCAGCTACCCACCCCTGGGTCTCAAGGAACCCCTACTTCTCAGTCCTTGTTCTTTCAGTTAAGCCTCTATTGTTTGGTGACTATTGAAAATATATTCCAATGAGAGAGCATTTTTTATGCACAAAAAAGCAGGGTCTTTCTCCAAACCATACAGGTACTGCTTTGAAATAATGCCTCCCGATTCAGCGCCCTTTTACTGCTCATCAACTCAGAAATCAGGGGCACTTCAACTGAGCATTTTCTTGATGTGATGATTTGGATGCTGGTCCATTGGGAAATGCGGTGGAAAACCGTCTCATCTTGATACTGAGTTGGAGATATCAATAGGTCAGTGTTCTCATAGACAGAGATGTCTTCTGGGATAGTGTGTGTGTGTGCGTGTGTCTGTGTGTGTGCCCGTGGCTCACACAACTGTTGAGAGAGTAGGCAGGGGGGTTGGATGCACTGAGGGGTGAGGGGAGTGGCCTGCTGTCTGTGTGTCCTTCCTGTCACCCTTCCCCCTAATTTCAAAAGAACACTGTTGGAGGCCGAGGGCTAAGGGGAGCTCTATTCCTTATCATCTACCTCTAGCCGGAGTGGAGCAGACACCAAGTTGGCTACTGTCCCTGATTCAGGCTTTCTCTCACAGCATCAACAGAAAGTGAGGAAGTAGCTAAATGCAAGAATGTCTCACATTGAAGCTTGCTAGGGTGTTTTTGTCTCTTCTTCTTGTCTCTGCAAAACAACAGCTACCCTCTCTTAATGCAAACACTTAACAGCCTAGGAGTAGAAAGGGATTCCATCAATCTAACAAAAGCCACCTGTGGAAAACCCACAGCTGACCTCACGCTCAGCACTTTCTTCCTAAGATGAAGGAGACAAGGATCTCTACTCTTTGACACTTCTTTCTTTTTCTTAAAGATTTATTTATTTATTTGAAAGTCAGAGTTACACAGAAAGAGGAGAGGCAGAGAGAGAGAAGTCTTCTGTCTGATGGTCATTCCCCAGATGGCCGCAATGGTGGGAGCTGTGCCCATCCAAAGCCAGGAGCCAGGAGCTTCTTCCAGTTCTCCCACATGGGTGCAGGGGCCCAAGGACTTGGACCATCTTCCACTGCTTTCCCAGACCATAGCAGAAAGCTGGATCGGAAGAGGAGCAGCTGCGACTTGAACTGGCGCCCATTTGGAATGCTGGCACTTCAGGCCAGGGTGTTAACCCACTACGCCACAGCGCCAGCCCCTCTTTGACACTTCTGTTCAAGGTTGTACTGGAAACTCCATCCAGAGTTGGTAGGAAATGAAAAGAAATGAAAGATAGCTATATAGAAATGGAAGACGTAAAACCACATAGAGTCCAAGATTATATAATCTTACATATATAAAATCGTAAGGAGTCCACTGAAACACTACCAGGACCAGTAAAAGTTTTCAACATGGTTGAAGGATAGATCAGTATACAGAAACCAATTTTATTTCTATACAGTAACAAGGAAAATCCAAAAGTGAAATTATGAAAACAATTTTATTTACAATTTTTTTTGAAAAGCAAAATGTGTAGTAAGAAATTGAACCAAGGAGGTGAAAGACTCATACAATA
The DNA here is from genome assembly GCF_051225735.1 of Oryctolagus cuniculus. Taxonomy (NCBI): domain Eukaryota; kingdom Metazoa; phylum Chordata; class Mammalia; order Lagomorpha; family Leporidae; genus Oryctolagus; species Oryctolagus cuniculus. The sequence goes on along the minus strand of NC_142867.1, from coordinate 143,716,764 downwards.
AAAACTACAAAACATCATCAAGATAAATTAAAGAACCTTAAAAAGAGTTCTTGCTGAGGTTTCTTAGGTACGGATGATTGATTGAAACACTGGTCACCCCGTTGAACTCATTTCCCAGCCTCCCTTCCTTCCTCAAAGTCAGTTATCACATAGCATAGAGTCCCAGCCCTCTAGCCATATTAATGGTCTTTCTGTCTGGCCAGCTCCATCCTGAGTCATTCCTTTACCATCAACTGTCTAAGACCTTACCTTGGGCCATCTCCTTAGCATAACCTATCAGGTGTGGTCCAAGGGCCCACGATGAGTAACCAAGACATTTCTATTGCTTAAGAAATTCCAAGGGCTGGAGTTGCTGCTGTGGTACAGTGGGTTAAAGCCATGGTCTGCAGCTCTGGCATTCTATATGGTTGCCAGTTCAAGTCCCTGCTGCTCCACTTCTGATCCAACTCCCTGTTACTGCGCCTCGGAAAGCAGCAGAAGATGGCCCAAGTGCTTGGGCCCCTGCACCCACATGGGGGACCAGGAGGAAGCTCCTGGCTCCTGGCATTGGCCTGGCCCAGCCCCAGCATTTGTAGCCATTTGGGGAGTGAATCAGCAGATGGAAGATCTCTCTCTCTCTCTCTCTCTCTCTCTCTGTGTGTGTGTGTGTAATGCTGCCTTTCAAATAAATAAATAATTCTTCAAAAAATATTTGAAGGGCACAGAGGTTTTCTACAAGGAACTGAGGACACATGAACTCTTTCTCTTTGATTTTTTAATTAAAAAGTCAGCACACACATAAAAATTGTACATATCAATAGGTCATCATGTGAAGATTCTATTCATGTAGCCGTGTGTGTGCTGACTTCTACAACAGTCTGCCTTCAGTAATGGTCATGTGAATGTAAGAGCCGTACCACTGCCTCTGGTCACTTCTCCGACAGGGACACTGGGAGTGGGAATGGTTTTGGGAACTGGATGATGAAGAAGAGGAAGAGGAGGAGGAGGAAGAAGAAGAAGAGGAAGAGCATCAAAATCCTATAGTACATACATTATCTACAGTCACCCTACCATGCACTAGAACCCCAGAACATCTTAATGCTATCTAAATATAACCTAGCAATTGTTAATCAACCTTTCCTCATCTCTTTCTCACCCCTTCTTTCTGCAGCCTCTAGTAAACACCCTTATAGTTTTAACTTCCATGAGATCACCTCTTTTTCTGGACCTAAGAAATGGGTATGCTTGATATAGAACACCCCCAAAACTCACTGGAGGAGTTACTGTAGAATCCCCAGAACTGGGTGTGTCTTTCCAGCCTGCAAAAAGCCAATCACTGACACTGGAGAGGTGAATGAAAGGAGGTATTTACTGGAAAATGCAGAGCAAGGAACTGGGCTATTAATTAATTAAGCTGCTGTTTAATTCCCAGGCTCCCTGGGGAGCTGGGTGTAAAGTTGGGATGAGAGGTTCATGTTCAGTTTGTGTCCCAGTTGCTGCTTGGTTTGCCACACTCATGACCTTCCTTCGATTGCTCAGTGATACTGTGTCCTTTGGGGAATTTTGTGATTGCAAAGTGGGCTTCAGTGAGTCTGGGGGCTACGTGCAGGTGGTGGTTACTTTTTACCCTGGACTTGGAGTTCCTGGAAAAGAAACGACTGGAGTCAAAACTGCACATCAAGATGTCAACCGTGGCCAGCGCTGCGGCTCAATAGGCTAATCCTCCGCCTGCGGCGCTGGCACCCTGAGTTCTAGTGCCGGTCGGGGCGCCGGATTCTGTCCCGGTTGCTCCTCTTCCAGTCCAGCTCTCTGCTGTGGCCCAAGTGCTTGGGCCCTGCACCCGCATGGGAGACCAGGAGAAGCACCTGGCTCCTAGCTTCGGATCAGCGCAGTGCACAGGCTACAGCGGCCACTGGGGGGTGAACCAATGGAAAAAGGAAGACCTTTCTCTCTCTCTCTCTCTCTCTCTCTCTCTCTCTCTCTGTCCACTCTGCCTGTCCAAAAAAAAAAAAAAAAAAAAAAGATGTCAACCATTGGAGAAACAGATGACCTCATGAGCCAGCTGATTGAACCCTGGAGGGTCAGCTGCACCACTCCCTCCATTCATTGAGTTAATTTTAGCAAGTGGTTGATTTGTGCTCATAAAAGCAGGGCAAGGGAAATGTCAGCTAAAGAAGAGAGCCTGGGAGACGGGGACAGGGAGATGTCTACAATCTTCCTGCAAAGCATCAGGGGCTTGGTTTCAAAAACCATGGGCTACTTCTCTTCCTGTGCTCTGCTTATGTCACTTAATTCGACGACCTCCATCTTCCTCTACTTTCTTTATTATACAGAAAGGCAAAAAACACATAATATTCAAAACAAGGTTGAAAGAGAAGAACAAAGTTAAATGACCCACCATTCTTATTTTCAAAACTTACCTTAAAACTACGATAATCCAAACAAATGGGATACTGACTTGATAGATGTAGAATAATATTGAAAACCCAGGAATAAAAAATACCTTACATCTATGGTCAATTGATTTTCTGCCAAGATTGTCAAGGTAATTCAGGAGAGATATAATAGCCTTTCAACAAATGATGCTGGGACAACTGAAAAATCCACATGGAAAAGAATGAGGGTGGGCTCCCACTTCATGCCAGGTAAAACTTTAACTAAATCTAAGAAGTAGAATTAAAACATTTAGAAAGAAACATAGGGACCAATTTGTGTGACTTTCCATTAAGCAAGAGTTTCCAAGGTATGACACCAAAAGGAAAAGTTAAAATGAGAACCTGAAGCCAATCAAAAAAAAAATAAAAAACACCACAACACCCCAAAGTTCAAACAAGAGCGTCAAGGAAGTGAAAAGGAAGTGGCAATATACCTGAGCATCATATACCTGATGAGAGAGAAAGAGGCTTGAATGCACAATGCAGAAATAACCCTTGCCATCGGACAATAGAAAGACAAAGAACCCAACTGTAAAATTAACAAAGGCGGGGCAGGCATTGGGTGCAGTAGTTAATTTGCCACTCATGATGTCTGCATCCCAGATTGGAGTGCCTCGGTTTGAATCCTGGCTCTTACACTTCTTTAGTTTTTTTTTTTTTTAAGATTTTATTTATTTATTTGAGAGGTAGAGTTACAGACAGTGAGAGGGAGAGACAGAGAGAAAGGTCTTTCATCTGTTAGTTCACTCCCCAATGGCTGTAATGGTCAGAGCTGTACTGATCTGAAACCAGGAGCCAGGAGCTTCTTCTGGGTCTCCCACGCAGGTGCAGGGGCCCAAGGCCTTGGGCCATCTTCTACTGCTTTCCCAGGCCATAGCAGAGAACTGGATTGGAAGTGGAGCAGCCGAGACGCAAACCGGCACCCATATTGGGATGCTGGCGCTGCAGGCAGAGGATTAGCCTACTGCACCACAGCACCGGCCCCTTCCACTTCTAATCCAGCATTCTGCTAATGGGCCTCCTGGGAGGCAACAGTGATGTCTCAAGTGCCTGGGTCCCTGCACCCATGGGAGAGACCTGGATGGAGCTCCTGGCTCTCCTGCCTTCAACCCAGCCCTGGCTGCTGCAGACATTTGCGAAGTAAACCAACTAACCCAGCTGATGGAAGATAACTCGCTCGCTCGCTCGCTCGCTCGCTTTCTCTCTCACTTTCTCTCTCCCCTCCCCCATCCCAGCCCTCCAAATAAAATAATAAAAAAGTTTAAAAACAAAGAAAAATGCCATAGATATTTCTTCAGAGAATATACACAAAGTGTCGCTCCCCCAATTCGCGGAGGAACGACACTAGACCCTGCGCTGTTCTTTCTGCCCGGCTCTTCCCGGGTTTGCTGCCAGCCCTCACTCACGGAGGAACGACGCTGTCCCGGGTTAGCTGCCGGCCCCTCCACCTCCGTGGAGGGGCGGTTCCCCCTGCCACTTTCCCCGCTTCCGCGGGGGAGCGGCACACCGCCGGCCGGCTCTCTCCGGGGCTGCACAGGTGTTCCTTCAGATGTTCCTGGTGCATGTTGTCTCTCTCCTCCTTTATAGTCCTCTTCCACCAATCCCAACTCTGCTGCCCACACGCCGAGCACGCTGCTCTCCTCCAATCAGGAGCAGGATCAGCTCCTGCAGCTTATCAGTCAAATTGGCAAGAGGCAGCTGCGTAGAAGTTTACTCCTCCCCAGCGCCATATTGTGGGAGAGCAGATGCATAGAATAAGTCTTAATTCCAGTAACTTAGTCTAGTCTCAGTTGCTCCCCACACAAAGAAGATACATAAATAACCACATCCCTCTTTCCACATGTAAGTGACACATCTCACACACACACACACACACACACTACACACGGGTCTGTGGCATTGCCTAGGTGGAGCCTAGAGCCATTCTAGAAGTTCTTGGATCTGTGCTCCCCCACAGCTCGACTCCAGCTGATCAGAACGAGGTCCTGTGACAGAATAAAGAGGAACCGATTGCAACTGTCCTGCTCAGGAGCTGCACACTTGCTTTGGGAGTGGTCCTGTCGCACCCCCCATGCCACACAGCCTGTGCCCTGCTTTGTCTTGTCCTGGGCCCTTCCTTTGCTGCTTCCTTTTTGCTTCTTTCAGGACCTGCCTCCTCTGCCTGCTCTTCCTCTCCCTTCTGCAGGGGCCCCATGGGAGGCCAGCGTGTCTGCCTGTGTGTTCCCATTCCACCTGCCTTCTGGAGAGGACTCTGGGAGCAAGCCAGTAGTTCAGTTCCCTTTCCCCTACAAGTCTGGAACCAGAGTATTTTACAAAATAACGTATCCGTGTTTGTTAAAATTAAATCATTAGGAGTCAGCGCTGTGGGTTAAGACACTGCCTGCCATGCCGACATCCCATATGGGTGCTGGTTCATATCCTGGCTGCTCCACTTCCGATCCAGCTTTCTGCTTTGACTTGGGAAGGCAGTGGAGGATGGCCCACGTTCTTGGGCCACTGCTGCCCATGTGAGGGACCCAAATGAAGCTCCTGGCTTCAGCCTGGCCCAGCTCTGGCTGTTATAGCCATTTGGGGAGTGAACCAGCGGGTGGAAGACCTCTGTCTCTGTCTCTGTCTCTAACTCTCACTTTCAAATAAATAAATAAATCTTTAAAAAATCATTATACATAAACCAAGGGAAAATAGCATAGAAAATACATTTAGCAACATAAAACTCATCAATTTCCATAAATTCTATCAGTAATAACTTTCTGAGACCTTCTTTTGGTTGTTGTTCTTTATTTTTATTTATTTGAAAGACAGGGAGACACAGAGACGAGAAGAAATTCCCAGTCTGCTGGGTCACTCCCCAAAGGCCTGGATCGGGCTGAAATTAAGGATCCAGGAACTCCATCTCCTCGCTGCCCCCCCGCCATGAGTAGCCAGGACCTAACCACTTGAGCCATCACTTGCTGCCGCCCAGGGTGCAGCACTGGGGCTCAAAGCCAGTCCTAAGCAAAGTCAAGCTCTACGCTACACACAGCCCTCTTCCAGGTTCTTTAGAGAGAAGGAGCAGTACACTCTGGATGTCACAGCTTGTTCCAGAGATATATGGCTTGCGCTCGTGGCCGATGGCCTTGTGTGAGCCCCAGAGAAAGGCAACTTTCTCTGTCTAGGAATGGGCGTTCCTTCTAACACTCCAGCACATTCTTCTAAATATTTACAGGAGAAAAGCACTCTCCGGGTGCATTGCCCTTCTAGCCGCAGGAGACAGTGTGGGGAACGAATATAACTCAGCAGGTTGATAGGTTAGGGTGAGGACTTAATACCAAGGGCTGGGGAGAGGCCTGGTGATTTACGGCGTGAGGTGTGATCTACCAGGAAGAAGCCAGACGGGAGTCAGGAGGGCAGTGCGGGCGTGCAGGCCGTGCCCCCAGCCAGCTGCAGTCACTGGGGTCATCCAGACTCTGTGGCTCTGCCGGATTATGCCGGCTAATCCCGGCATCTGTATACTCCTATGATCCGTGGGTATGAGTCCCAGAATGTTAGCTCCGTGACCAGTCCCTGTCACTACGGTGAAGCCAGGGGACAGGGCATCTAGGCAGCTGGACGCTGGGACAAGGACAGGATCTGCATGTCAGCAGAGCGTGCCACGAGGCACTGCTCCTGCGTCTCCCAGGGAAGCAGTGTCCCTGTTTATGTGAGCAAGCAAACATGCCCTGAGGTTGAATTCCAAGGGAAATATTTCCTCAAAATACCGATGTTAGGTCAAAGACTGCATGCATTTGTCGTTTTACCAGATTGTTGTCCAAGTCTCCCCCAAAAGTACCGATTCGAGATGCAAGGCAATCTGGCTTCCCAAGAGCCTTTGGAGCAGCGCTGGGCTTAGGGTCTTGAGCCGTTTCATTGCCACCATGACTGCGTATGGGAAATGGAGCCGTGGACTGACATCCTGTCTTCCTGGAGTAGGTCTCTGGCTTGAAAAGTAGAAATAGATGTCACTCAGTGGGAGAAGGAGCCTCTATTTGATGCTGCAACTTAGAAACACCCCAAACGACTGTCGGGTCCTACAAGTGTGCCCTTTCCTGTCGCGTCCCGGAGACACAGAATTCGATGGGGTTCTGTTCATGTGTAAACAGAAACAAAAGCATCTACCTTTTGCTCATTTACTAAATCTAACCCAAATTCAAAATCTCTGGCAAACTTTTTGGTTTCTTGTGACCATATGATCACTTTTATGAGTTCAATAAAAATCTGCTCTCATAATAGGATGCACCCAAAAACCTTGGCATATCTCAGGCAAAACAGCTTTTGTGACTATACTTCCTATAATAGTTAATCAGGGGCCAGCGCTGTGGCGTAGCAGGTAAAGCCACTACCTGCAGCGCCAGCATCCCATGTGGGTGCCAGTTTGAGACCTGGCTGCTCCATTTCCGATCCAGCTCTCTGCTATGGCCTGGGAAAGCAGTGGAAGATGGCCCAAGTGCTTGGGCCCCTGCACCCACGTGGGAGACCCAGAAGAAACTCCTGGCTCCTGGCTTTGGATGGGTGCAGCTCCGGCTGTTGCAGCCAATAGGGGAGTGAACCAGCGGATAGAAGGCCTCATTCTCTCTCTCTCTCTCTCTCTCTCTCTCTCCTCCTCTCTCTGTGCAACTCTAACTTTCAAATAAATAAATAAATATTTTTTTAAAAAAATAAGTAAATAGTCAACCTCAAACTGCAGGTTGAGGGTCCCTTGTAAATTTTCATGGATTTTTCTGAGCAAAGCCATAAACTTGGTGGGGTGGGGGAGAGACTCCTAACCAGGCACCTTGGCTTGTCACCACATGGAGGCACAGCACATTGCCAACCAAACTCCAGGCTGTCCCAGAAAACACGACCCCCAAGCCAGTTCTAGAGAAGAAGGGAGGGGCAGGACAGAACAAGCAGGACAAGATTCATGACCTGACTGAGCCTTCCGCATTCAAGAGTTAGACTTCATAACACCGGCATGGGGAGGGGGGAGGACTGGGTCTTGTGCCAACACTCGAACCGTAGAGACTTCAAAAAGAGGAAAGAGCAGAAAATAGTAAAAACAAACAAGGGAGCGCGTGCAAGTCGGCAAACAAACGCATCCCGGCGATGAAAGCCGATGTGAGATGCATTCAACAAAGCCCTTTGAGATCAATTAATGCCTTTGTTTATTTAATCTCCACACGCCATGCCATGTGGCCGGCCCCAGAGTTGCTCTTCTTTTCAACTGAAACAGTGCAAAACACAGCCGGGATCCAAGGAAATCTTGCCAAAATCCCTGGCAATGGCCCACTTTTCCTAAGCCCTGTTTTATTTTTGTCCTCATGGTAACGTTCGCAGCTGTCCCGAGCGTGGCTTCGGGCTGTCGGACTCCCTTGAGAGAATTTATGTGTTTTTCGACTTCTTTTCCTTATTAGGAGGCAGGAATCTGTGACACCTATTAGAACAAGTATGCATAAACGGTAATGGCCACACAATTTATTAGTGGTCTGTTCTTCCTCACATGAGCCCTCAGCCCCCAGCACCACGAGGGCTGGGCTGCGTCGGATTCCGCCTCTGCTTGTTCGGCAGCAGGTGGGCCAAGTGGCCTGAGTCAAGGGGTTGAGAGAAAGCTCTTCTTTTTAGTTTCCTGGGTATTTCGTGCTTGTGTTCATTTTTGAAAGAGAAACAGCCAGATGGCCAGACAGAGATCTTCCATCTTCCAACTCATTCCCCAGAGGCCCACAACAGCCAGTGGTGCACCTTCCCGAAGCTAAAAGTCAGGAACTCAGAACATATCTCCAGTACTTGACTCGCCACCTGCTCTCTCTTAGGGTGCCAGGAGCCAGAGCTGGGACTTGAACCCAGGCCTTTTAATAAGGATGCTGGCTTCCAGGAAAAGCTGATTTTTTTTTCCTACCATGGTCAAACATGCAATAAAGAGCGGAGTCTTAGGATTTGAATGCAAGCGATGGGAGAGATTTGTGAACTTTGGGGTGAAAATGAGAACTACAAGCATTTTCACAGCAGCCTTGCAGGCAGGAGCAACATTCTTGCAGGTTTAGTCTTCTCTTGACAACGGCAGGGCTGGTAGGAGGTGGAGCTTTTGTGGCTTCCAGGCCTGGGCTAGGGGCAGGAGACTGGTTTCCTTGGGGCTTCTGGGGGCTGTGGGATAGGGTGGGCATAGGATTGGAGGACAGGGATGGCTGAGAAGCTGAGGATGGGCTCACCTGGCACCAACCCTCAAAAAGAGTTCTCCAATTCCAGAGGCAGGAAAGGAGCTCCTGATACTAGTTTGTACTAACAAAAAGCTTCTAATAAAAAAAAAAAATCCCCCTATCAGACTGGAAGCAGCCAGGCCAGGCTCCACCCCTTCCCGGCAACGAGCTCAGGTTTGGAGTCCAGGCTCCAGAAAGTTGAGAGCACAGTGCCCAGGGCCAAGTTCATTTATTTTCTGTTCAATCGCAAGTACATTTCAAGAAAACAGAATGTGTGTGTTTTTGATGCATTCGGGTTTAGCTCAGCAAAACATCGCGATGGATGCCCACAAATCTGCAGAGCTGGTCACAGAGGGTGGCTCTGAACCCCATGCGAGGGCAAGTTTAGCTTGAAACTCAGGGTCTACAGGTGTGAATGGGCTTGAACTTGGAAAAACCCATCAGCTCTACTGAGAAACGTCAGGACAAGGACGCGCATGCGTTTCCATGTGCAGTTTTCAGGGTGGAAATAGTTACAGGGGCAGCCATGGGCCGGCGTTCTTTCAGGCTTGTGAGCAAGAGCTGTCTGTGAAATAACGCAAGTCATTTCAGGTCTTCTAACCGATAAATGAGTTAAAACGCAAATTCTCACGATCAATTCAGTTTATTCTCATGAGCTCCGAGAGATACAGAGAGAGAGAGAGGGAGAGACAGAGACACAGAGAGAGGTCTTCCATCCCATAGGTCACTCCCCAAATGGCTACAGCGGCTGGAGCTGCACCAATCCAAAACCAGGAGCCAGGAGCTTCTTCCAGGTCTCCCATATGGGTGCAGGGCCCCAAGGATCTGGGCCATCTTCTACTGCTTTCCCAGGCCATAGCAGAGAGCTGGATGAGAAGTGGAGCAGCCGGGACTCGAACCAGCACTCATATGGGATTCCAGCACTGCAGGCGGAGGCTTAGCCCATTACATCACAGCACCGGGCCCTGGAGGCGCAAGCATTTTTGCAACCCATGCATAATTCTTTCAACCCAGGCGTTGCTCAAGAACTTTGCAGCGATCTGTTCTGTCTTCCATAATGGTGTGCAGGCCAACCGAGATGTGCCATGGCGCAGTGCCCTGACAAGCAGAGCTGAGAGACAGAGCATGTCACCCAGGGGGCAGCTCCCAGGGAGCTGTTGGGAAGACAGGGGAGCGGGTTCCTGGTGCCATGCAGCCTTTGGAGGCGACCCTGGGGCCCCGCGGACCAGCGAGCATTTCCCTGGGGCCCGGCTCTCAACGCAACGAACACGAGCCCCCACCACGTCCAGCCCGAGCGACATAAATCTCTCAGTGAGCCCTGTTTGGGTTTCTGACGAAACTACTGGCTTCTTTCCCCAGGTCGCTGGGCCGCGGCACGGGGGCCTCGCCAACGCTGCTAATTAAAGCCGGAGTGATTTATTTCATAACTTCGCTTTCCCCTCAGGAAACATAACTCAACGTCAGGCACGGGGAGCCTACCTTACCCTCGTCCATAAATTACACCCGCCTCATTAATAGTTAATTAGAAAAGCTGAAAACCTCGCGACGGAACTGCCAGGAGGGAGGCAACAGCCCTGCGGGAGCCCTGTCTTCCCTCTGCCTGGGACACTTTGCCTGGAACCTTCTAGAACCTTCTAGAACCTTTATAAAACTAAATGCAACATTTTGGATAACAAAGTTGTAGAGTTCCATTGACTTTCTTATTTTATTTATTTGCTTACTTATTTATTTTTGACAGGCAGAGTTAGCGAGAGAGAGACAGAGAGAAAGGTCTTCCTTCCATTGGTTCACCCCCCAAATGGTTGCCACGGCCAGTGTGCTGCACCGATCAGAAGCCAGGAGCCAGGTGCCCCCTCCTGGTCCCCCATGCGGGTGCAGGGCCCAAGCACCTGGGCCATCCTCCACTGCCTTCCCAGGCCACAGCAGAGAGCCAGACTAGAAGAGGAGCAACCAGAACAGAACCGGTGCCCCAACCGGGACTAGAACCCGGGGTGCCGGTGCCGCAGGTGGTTGATTAGCCTAGTGAGCCGCAGCACCAGCCAAGATCCATTGTCTTTCATTGTGCAAAGGAGCTTCAAAAAGTCTGTGAGGAAGGGAATTAAAAACTGATGGTCCAAATTGGTGAAATCCATGAATTTGAGGGATTTCAAAAACTTCTTACACCCAAAGCAGCTTATCGTCTAATCCCATGTTTCTTGAGGTTTTAGAAGCGCTGTCATACGCATTTCTCCAACGATGAACACACCACCAAGGTTTAACTTTTAAGAACAAGACGCTTTCTTTTTTCCCCTTTGAATAAAAGACAGAGGCCCCACAGCTTATACACCGAGGACTTAGCCCATCCGTATACAAACGGTACCTGGAGGCGCGCCAGCTCCTGCCTGCCGCCCTGGCTCTCTATATATGGGAAGTCACTGGTGCAATGCACACAGCCGGGCACGTGTGCTGAGAAGTCCACGTCTGATGTCCACGTAAGGTACATCGGGTTTTACCCCACTGATAGGCCACCTAACAGAGGTATTCCTTAAACCGATGTTCACGTAGCCCTTGAAGATCTTGTTCAAAGGCAGGTGTTATAGGTCTAGGGCGAGACCCACAAAGTCTGCATTGCAAATGGGGGTCCAGGTGATACAGATGTGGCCTTGCTCTGTGGACTGCGTTCTGAGCAGCAAAGGGTTCAGGGAGCATTGCCCACCCTCCTCAGTTGGCTACTGCAACTCAGAGGACCAGGGTGGGCAGTTATAAAATCCCATTGCAAGGGGCATTATATTCCTCCTCTTAAAAAAAAAAATCACCTAGAAGAGGGATTGGAAAACTTTTTCTTCGAAGTGTCACTTAGTAAATATTCTGTTAATATTCCATTGTGACTCAGTGACTACTGTAGTGCAAAGGGAACCTGAAAAAGTAGGCAAACAAATTGGGATGTCTATGTTCAATAAAACTTTACTTATAAAAGCAAGCAGCGGGCTAGACTTGATTCCTGGGCCATCCTTCGCTAACTCTTCTTCTAGAACAATGGCTTCCAAAATTTTGAGGCTGAGCACAGAGTGGTACGCCCCCTCCCCCATGCATGTATGTTTACTTGTACATTCTGTGTGTGTCCTACCCTACTACTAGAAAAGCGAAATACAAAAGAAGGAAAACTGACATCTAAGGATTTCTTTGTTCCTCCAATTGGAGAATCTTTGCAATTCCTTTTGGGTATACACTCACCTTAGAAGCCTTCTACTGATGCATTTTTAAAAATTTTTTTCAACAAAGTTGATCACGTCAGTAAGACTAGACTTTGGGGCTTTGATGGCCCTTGGAGTTTCATGACACAATAATTATAAAATGATGATCTGATGATAAGCAAAGACAGGAGGAGCTCTGCATATGACTGCTTTATGCAGATCAATATGGCGAGGCCATTTCTCTGATCCCTCTGGGGCTCCAGTGGGCAGTCCTAGGTGCCTGGTACTGCACTAAGCACTCAATATGTGCTATTTCATTTAATACTCACACAGCCCTCTGGTGGAAGGGTGAATGGTATTTGTATCATGCTGAAGAGAGTACTTAGACTCTGTAACTTTGCCTCAAATAAATAAATAAAAACTTTAAAAGATATATTTATTTATTTGAAAGAGTTATAAAAAGAGGCAGATAGAAAGAGAGAGAGACAGAGACAGAGATCTTCCATCCACCGGTTTACTTTCCAAATGACCACAATGGCCAGGGCTAGCGAAGGCTGAAACCAGGAGCCAGGAGCTCCATCCAGGTCCCCGACATGGGTGTGGGGGCCCAAGCACTTGGACCATCTTCCACTGCTTTCCCAAGTGCATTAGCAGGGAGCTGGATCAGAAGCAGAGCAGCCGGGACTCCAACAGGCATCCATATGGTAACTTAACAAATCCATATGGCAACTTAACCCACTGAGCCACAGCGCCGGCCCCAAAGCCTTTATTCTGCCATTTATTTCTTCATTAAGTAGTGCCCATTTTCCAAAAGTTTAATATGTATTCATTATATCTATAACAGCATACAATGTATGCTGTAAGAATAGTATACAACAGTATATATTCATTTACATACTGATGGAAAACCCCTTGAGTTGTAGTGAGTGGGTTTTCTTTCCTACACGCCACAGACTCCTTCATTCTGCCAGAGAGGTGGCTCACTGGAGAGAGTAGCTGTTGTGGGTTTGTGTGCTGGCAGTAACTGCTGCCTGTTCTCAACAATATCATTGATTTCTCCCAAGAGATTGCTCGCCAGCCACTAAACTCACTGTGAATTCATGCTCATCTAAATAGTTATGTAATGAGAAGCGATTTATGATCAAACTCAATCCGAGATGACCAAGTGGGACACATGTCTAAGACTGCTTCTGTGCAAGGTGGGGTGGATCTGTGAGGTTAATTGCTGCAGTGCCGGCAGCCCACATGGGCGCTGGTTTGAGTCCCGGCGGCTCCACTTCCCATCCAGCTCTCTGCTATGGCCTGGGAAAGCAGTGGAAGATGGCCCAAGTCCTTGGTCCCTTGCATCCACATGGGAGACCTGAAGGAAGCTCCTGGCTCCTGGCTTCGGATCAGTGCACCTCTGGCCATTGCAGCCAATTGGGGAGTGAACCAGTGGATGGAAGACCCCCCCACCCCTCTCTCTCTCTCTCTCTCTCTCTCTCTCTCTCTCTCTCTTTCTCTGGCTCTACTTCTCTCTGTAACTCTGACTTTCAGATAAATAAATCTTTTTTTTTTTTTAAATAAAGAGTAGAAACAGAGAAAAACAGAGAAGTTTAAGGCAAGATATAGTATGGCTAGGACCCGTGTGGATGAAGGTAGAGGAGAAATGCCCGGATCTGGGATATGATTTGAAGGCAGACCTAGAGGATTTGCTTACGGATTGGTGCAGATGGGTTCCTGACCAAAGCATGAGTTCTCTCTCTCTCTCTTTCTCAGGCCCCTTGGCCCTTCTGCCTTCCACCATGGACGACACAACAAGAGGGCCCTCACTGGGTGGCAGTATCTTGCTACTGGACTTCCCAGTCTCTAGAATTATGAGAAATAAATTTGCATTATGTATAAACCTGTCTATGATAGTCTGGTATAACACCACAAAGCACGTGAAGACAGGTGACAAGAAGGACTCCAATTTTTTTTGGGAGGGGGGGCAGGAGATTTTGGAAGGGATGGTGGTGCTGCCATTGAGTGGGATCTGAAAGCCAAAGGTTGGAGTTAGGTCTGTTTGTTTCTTACTTGTTTAGGGAGTGAGAAAGAAATGAAGAGACTAGTGTAAAAATCTGGATAGATAATGATAACGGAATCAGAAAAGATGTTTCCGGTTGGCCAGGAACTGGTAGGACTTACAGGCGCATAGGATGTTGGGGGAAAAGTCGTGTGGCGTGAGAAATCGAGAACACCACTGGGTGGATGTGCAGTCACAGCACGACTTGTGGCTTTGCGAGCACCCTGGCTTATCCTGGTGGGAAAACTCTAGATGATCTGGTTTTCAATGGAAAGCCTCCCCTTACGCTCAAGGGAGGGATTTTTGACGGACTGCAGAAATGTAGGGAAATCTCATCAACAATGAGGGAGGGATGCGACAGTCTGAGAATTTAGGTTCTGAAAATGAAAAGAAAGGATAGAAGACTGAGGGCAGGGGCAGGAGGACTGCTGACGAGGCCACAGCACCAAGTGTCCTCCTGATTGTCCCCTGTGGTAAAGACCGCATACAGGGGCTGTCTACCCACCCACGTCCTAGACTTTCTGTGCCTTGCTCCCCATCCCCCCTTTTAAAAGGAGAGAGTATTGATATTCTGTTTTTAAAAGACTTATTTGGGACCAGCACTGTGGCGAAGCAGGTAAAGCCTCCACCCACAGTGCTAGTATCCTATTTGGGTGCCAGTTCAAGTCCTGACTGCTCCACTTCCGTTCCATCTCTCTGCTATGGCCTGGGAAAGCAGTGGAAGATGGCCCAAGCACCCAAGACCTTGAGGGGTAGTGTAAGGTCACCTCCAGTCTTGGGCAGGGAGAAAGAGAGAGAGAGAGAGAGAGAGACAAAGGAGAGAAGAGGAGGGAGGGAGAGAAAGAGAGAGAGAGAGAGAGAGAAGAAATCGTGCTGACTTTGCTGTCTTGCCTAGGGTTAACCTTTAAGCTGGGATGACAGGTGACATTATTTTGTGGGTGCTTCTCAAACTGTTCTTTGAAGTCCCCAAGACCCACCAATTTAGAATCTTGTGGAGCAGGCCAGGGAATGATGCTGCTGAGGTCCCAGATGCCAGGGAGGGTGTCAGATCTTCATTCCAGGCACGTGGAGGCTCTGGGCTTGTAGATGATGCCACAAAAATCCAGTGAGTACTGAAAAATCATCTGGAACCCTTGTTAGATACCTGTATCCAAGCCAATTCCCTAGAAGTTCTGATTCAGCGACACCTGGGTAGTTAGCAAATCATCCCAGGTGACTCCCTCAGCCCTGCAGGAATGACAAACACTGCTTAAGTCAAAGGTTGTTTTTTATTTTATTTTATTTTATTTTTGTCTTGGATGTGAAAATCTAGGAGCAGATCAGAAGCAAAGGGCAAACAAACCCCCAGCTGAAGAAGCAAAGGAATTCCCAAAGTCTTCCAGATGTTTCCCCAGTTGTAAAGTGAATCCTGGTGTCAACAGCTGCCTCGCTTTCCTTTAAACTTCTGCCCTACGCATTCAAATGCAAAAGAGATAGCACTTACCACTTAGATTATCCAACGCAGGGGAGGCAGAGGGAGGAAAGTAAGTAGCAAGTTCTAAAAGCAACTCATTTAAGAGTAATGAGATAATAACATCTAGGGGCCAGAGCCGTGGTGTAGTGGGCAAAACCCCTGCCTGCAGTGCTGGCATGCCATGTGGGCGCTGGTTCGAGTCCTGGCTGCTCCACTTCTGATCCAGCTCTCTTGCTATAGCCTGGGAAAGCAATAAAAGGTGGTCCAAGTCCTTGGGCCCCTGCACCTGCGAGGGAGACCGGGAAGAAGCTCGTGGCTCCTGGCTTCAGATTGCTGCAGCTCCAGTTGTTACAGCCAATTGGAGAGTGAACCAGTAGGTGGAAGGCTTCTCTCTCTCTGTCTCTCCTTCTCTCTCTGTGTAACTCTGACTTTCAAATAAATAAATAAATCTTTAAAAAAAAAAAAAGAAAGAAAGAAAATACGGGGCCTGCGCTGTGGCTCACCTGGTTAATCCTCTGCCTGTGGTGCTGGCATCCCATATGGGCGCCAGTTCTAGTCCTGGTTACTCCTCTTCCAGTCCAGCTCTCTGCTGTGTCCCGGGAGTGCAGTGGAGGATGGCCCACGTGCTTGGGCCCTGCACCCACGTGGGAGACCAGAAGAAGCACCTGACTCCTGGCTTCGGATTGGTGCAGGGCCAGCTGTAGCATCCATTTGGGGAGTGAACCAACGGAAGGAAGACCTTTCTCTCTGTCTCTCTCACTGTCTATAACTCTACCTGCTAAATAATAATAAAAAAGATAATACATCTAAGCATAGAGTTCCTTCCTCATCTCCTTTGCCCAAATACTTTTGCAGCTTTCTTCAAGAGTTACAGATCTTTTCACTAATATACAATTCACTGCCCAAGACCATTAAACAAAGGGATCTATTAAGCCTTCTCAAACGTAGAGTATTTTGCTCCAACATTCCTTGTCCCCCATGAAATACACATTGGAACATTAATTAAAATATCCATCTCTTACCAAAATATTCCGTTCCTGGCTCAGATATCAAAGTTCCACAAGTGAATTGGAACAGCCAGGGAGGTAGAACCCATTGATCCTGCATCCTCTTGGTTCCTATGCAGAGCAAGCAGGGAATCTCTGCTGGCAGGAAATGTTTCCAAAAGTGTCTTGTAATTGCTGTCTCAGTAGAGAGCTCAGCTGCAGAGCCCGGGTGAAAAGTCTGGAGAGCAGCAGCTGAGAGAGGACAGCCAGGGCCGCCTTGCTGGCAGCGTCAGTGAAGCAGATAGCCACGCATGGTAAAGCACTCTGCATAATGTTAACACATGAGACCCGAGGTGGATTTGTAAGCTGGTAGCTACCTGATATCTGGTTCACTCCCCAAATAGTGTCTTCTCTAACGTCTGTTTTCCCCTTAATTGCCGCTTTAACCACCAGGCATTGGATGGTTCTAAATATGAATAAGCAAGGAAGGAAAACATGGGTATTTGGCAAATTATGCCCCCAGCCTGCCTGTCTGCGGCATTGGCAGCAGCCACAGTGCAGAGTGTGCTCCTGATTGTCCCTGTGTTAAAGACCGCATAACCCACCCACGTCCTAGACTTTCTGTGCCTTGCTCCCCATCCCCCCTTTTAAAAGGAGAGAGTATTGATATTCTGTTTTTAAAAGATTTATTTGGGACCAGCACTGTGGCGTAGCGGGTAAAGCCTCCACCCGCAGTGCCGGTATCCCATGTGGGCGCCAGTTCGAGTCCTGGCTGCTCCACTTCCGATCCAGATCTCTGCTGTGGCCTGGGAAAGCAGTAGAAGGTGGCCCAAGTCCTTGGGCCCCTGCATCCATGTGGGAGACCTGGAAGAAGCTCCTGGCTCCTGGCTTTGGATGGGTGCAGCTCCAGCCATTGCGGCCACCTGGGGAGTGAACCATTGGATGGAAGACCTTTCTCTCTCTGCCTCTCCTCTCTCTGTGTAACTCTGACTTTCAAAGGCAGCAGGAGCTGATCCGAGTACTCTGGTCTCTGCCATCCACGTGGGAGACCAGGGTGGAGCTCCTGGTTCCTGTCTTCAGTTGGCTGTATTTCACAGCTTCCCTGACATGCGGAGTTTCTGTTCCAACCATGAATAGTAAAAGGAAGTCTAGAACAGGGCAGGGAGAGAATTCGGAGCCGTTCACCCCGCCTTGGAGAAAGCAGAGAGGGTGTCACCAAGGCTCTTAAGCATAGAACATATGCAAAGAAGTATTCCAGCTTTGGGAAACTGCCTGTCCTAAAATGTGTGTGTGTGTGATTGTGCGTGTTCAATTTGGATTCTTCAAGCAATCAAGTTTCTGTTCATGTGTGATGTGATTGATTCATGTAGTCGCTGTTTTAGAATATCAAAATAGAGGCAGGAGTCAGACTGCCAGTTAAGATGCCTGCATTGCACATCTGAGCACCTGGGTTTAATTTCCAGCTCCTGACTTCCTGCTAACGCAGACCCTGGGAGGCAATGGCCGTGATGGCTCCAGTCTCTGCCACCCACATGGGAGAACTGGGTTGAGCTCAGGGCCTCCAGGCTTTGGCCTGGCCCAGCCCCAATTCTTGGGGGGCATTTGGGGAGTGAACCAGCAATTAGAAATACACGCTCTCTCTCAAATAAATCAGAAAAAAAATTTCAGAATATAAACATTGTGGTTGGCAGGGGCATGGCGGACTGTATGTATCCGTGTTTCTCTACTGACAACAAAACAGCATCGTCAAAATTTGGCTGATGTAGCATGAGCCACAGCAACCCTTGAACACATGTTCAAGGGTGATTTAACTATTAATTGAATGTCAAGCAGTAAAATCTTGTTTGTGTCAGTGATGGAAATGGCCAAGACTCAGTCTCACAAGGTCGACCATACTTATTCATGTGGAGTAAGTCAATGCCATTTTTATGTGAGCTGGTCTCTGAACCTCCCTACACCTCTCCCTTGAGTTAACTCAAGTGAGCAGTGACTCACCAAACCATCAAAGGGAGTCATAAACTTTCAACCATGAGCCATTCATTAAGGTTACTCTGTATCAACTTCAAACTGATTTTTTAAATCTTAGTTGACTGTTTGGCATTCAAGCCTAAAGCAAAGACATCATCATGTCTCTTAAAATAGATTCTGAAATCAGACCTGGCTTAATTTCAACCTAAGTTTGGAAAATCGAGGAGACTGGAACTAAGGGAAACGTGCTAGTTGTTAGTTGTTTGTGGATCTGAGAATGAAAAAGTTAACAGTTTTGAGTTTATTCGAGACTACTCCAAATTGGCTTATTTATACCTTAAATTCCTACAAAGTCGCTGTGAAACCCATTCTTAGTCCCAAACTCTCCCCTTTGCTGCTGTTCCCAATTTTGCAGGATTGTCCTGTAGCGTCTGGATGAGATGTCGTTTATGGAAGTGCTTTGGGTATTGCTTGATACAAAATAGCAACTTTAATACAGATTCATATCATTAAATGTGAAGACCAGTCTTGAAGCTTTTCCTAGAACCCTTCAGTGGGACCTCAGCATCTGTATATCAAATCATTCCCATTTTACGGATGGCAACACGCAGTCTCAGGTTCAAGGTCATTCCCGATTATCACGGCAGTTATCACAGAAGATCCTGGTGCCAAATTGTACTAGCTCCTTGCTTGTTTTTTGACATTCAGAAACCCTAAACTGCACTTTCTGTAACATCTGCTAGCTCTCTGTCTTTCCTTTTTAACTTGAGTGCCCCAGAGGGAAGGGGCCATGTCTGTCTTGTTCATGTCTCCACTCTCAAAACTGGGTCAGGGTTTGGAACACACAAGGCTCTTGGTCTCCCTCCAATAAAATACTCTTTTACATCAGTTTGCCCATACCCAAATATGCTAGATTTTCTACTATCCAAAAGTTTAACAGTCAGCCAATGCGTGTTTATACCGTGATACCTGTTACCAGGCTGTAGCTCAAACAAAAAGCAGTAGGACCAAGGGTTTGGAGGGGTTGGTTGGTTTTCCACAGATGTGAATCAGTGTGTGTGTGCACACTGAGAAGTCACCATGGTTCTGGGAGCTTGAGCTGCATCTCCAGGCAGGCTTGGAGAAAGAGTTCTGAAAACCTTGCTTCAATTCCACCTGCCTGAAGTTTGCAGCAATGGCCCCCGCCACCCCCTTTTGACCTTTGGGGTGCCTGCTCTAGCTTGGAGGCAGGGTACTCAACCAGGAGCAAGGGCCTTCTGTGGTCCTGGGGGAGCGATCCCAAGGCAGCTGTTCATTTAGAGACTGCCTCACGCTAGCAACGAAGGAAAACAAGCCCTGAGCCATTCCCTTTCCATTTGGAATGCCTTGGATCCTTTTATTTTCAATGAGATTCCTCGATCCTTGGCAGGGATGAATTTAGCTACAAATCACTTCAGGATTCTTTTCTATCTCGGTTTTATTTTTTGAATCTGTCCTTCCAAGGATCAGAAAATAAGAAACAGAGAGCGAGGGAAAGAGAAAGAGAGCGAGAGAGGTCTTCCGTCTGCTGGTTCACTCCCCAAATGGCCTCAATGGCCTGAACTGTGCTGATCCGTACCCAGGAGCCAGGAGCTTCTTCCAGGTCTCCCACATGGGTGCAGGGGCCCAAGAATTTGGGCCATCCTCCACTGCTTTCCTAGGACGTAGCAGGGAGCTGGGGCAGCTGGGACTTGAACCGCTGCCCATATGGGATGCCGGCATTGCAGATGGAGGCTTTACCTGCTACGCCACAGCACCAGCCCCATGGTGTATTTATTTTTAACCACCTGGACAAGGGGATCTACTCTCCCAAAATATACACGCACAAATGTGCCATGAGCCATACATAGCAGGAAAACCTCCCCAGTGGATCTGTGACTGAATGCAAGGGTCCCCCCTGCTGGACTGGGAACAGGATAACCATGTCACACTTCCCCCGCGCCAGGGACCCTGTTAAGCCTCTCCCAGCACCGCTGCACAAGTCCTTCCATGTTTTCCACTTTCAAGATCTCAGTTTTGCATCTGAGAAACTGAGGCAAGAGAGAGACAAGAGCATCCCCAAGGTGACCCCGGGCACAAGGGGCAGGGCAGGAGCTGGGTGTGCTGGGAGCTTTGGAACATATTTCACGAGGAGTCTCTGCGCCACTGTCTCTCTCTTTTTTTTTTTAAAGATTTATTTATTTACTTGAAAGTCAGAGTTACACAGAGAGAAAAGGAGAGGCAGAGAGAGAGAGAGAGAGAGAGGTCTTCCATCTGCTGGTTCACTCTCCAGTTGGCTGCAATGACTGGAGCTGCGCCGATCTGAAGCCAGGAGCCAGGAGCTTCTTCAGGTATCCCATGTGGGTGCAGGGAACCAAAGACTCAGGTTATCTTCTTCTGTTTTCCTTGGCCACAGCAGAGAGCTGGATCGGAAGTGGAGCAGCTGGGACTTGCACCAGCACCCATATGGGATGCTGGCACTGCAGGTGATGGCTTTACCCACTACGACACAGCACCGGCCCCTCCACTGTCTATTTAAGTGTGCATTTCTCAAAAAGCAGGACATGGAAGAGACAATCCCATGACTAATTACACTCTCCATCATCCTTATCACCCTCATCTTCATCATCACAGTCATCATCATCTTCACTACCATCATAATTTTTGATAATGGCTGACATCTTGAAGCACTTGACTCTTGTTGGTTGCTACCACCCCCTACAAAGGGGTCTTGTCTGTCCTGGTTCACCAAAGGGGTAAAACGTATAGGACAAAACTGCTGGGATGACCGCAAAAGCACCTTGGCAGAGAAGCGGAGCCATCACAGTAGAAGCTGGCTGCATTCACTGGCGGAACAGAAAAGCCTTACATTTGGGCTCAGAGAATCTGTGTGCGCATCCCAGCCCTATATGTTGGGAAAGGCCCTTAACGCCTCCAGACCTCGGTTTTCTTATATGTGACATGGGGCAATGATACTTATTCTTTCATTTAAATATTTATATATTTATTTGAGAGGTAGAGTTACAGAGAGAGAGAGAGAGAGGGAGGGAGAGGTCTTCAATCTGCTGGTTCACTCCCCAAGTGGCTGTAACAACGGGAGCTGGGCCAATCCAAAGCCATGGGTCAGGAGCTTCTTCCTGACCTTTCCACGTGAAGTCCTTGGGCTAAGTTCTGCTGCTTTCCCAGGCACAATAGTAGAGAGCTGGAGCAGGAGTCGAGCAGCTGGGACTCAAACCAGTGCCCATATGGGATGCTAGCACTGCAAGCAGAGGCTTAGCCTACCATATCACAGTGCTGGCCCCTACTTATTCTGTCTTACTTTTTCCCTGTTCTTGGGAGGGTAAAGAGATTGTGGCAGCAGTAAACACCAAAGCCTAGATCAACCCATTCATTCATCAAGTACTGTGAGGTCTGTGCTCTGCCACAGGCCCCATGCTAGGTCCTGGAGCTACACAGTCTGAACTCTAGGGGGAGGGAAGGACATTGTGGATCAAAACTCAGCTCGACTTGTTGGATGGCTAACGCCAACTTTGTTGGATTTCTTTTCAGGACTCAGCAAATCGAGGGGGTCTTCAAGTATTCACGGAAAATATTTATTAAGAGAAAGCATGCATAGATTTCAAAAAATGTTTACACAAGAACAAGCTTGTGTTTTGATTTGATTTTTTTTTGACAGGCAGAGTGGACAGAGAGAGAGAGAGACAGAGAGAAAGGTCTTCCTTTTCCGTTAGTTCACCCTCCAATGGCCACTGCAGCCGGCACATCACGCTGATCCGAAGCCAGGAGCCAGGTGCTTCTCCTGGTCTCCCATGGGGTGCAGGGCCCAAGCACTTGGGCCATCCTCCACTGCACTCCCTGGCCACAGCAGAGAGCTGGCCTGGAAGAGGGGCAACTGGGACAGAATCTGGTGCCCTGACCAAGACTAGAACCTGGTGTGCCAGCACCGCAGGCAGAGAATTAGCTTATTGAGCCGCGGTACCAGCTTGATTTGATTTTTCACAAGGTGTTTTTTTTTTTTTTTTTTGAAGAGATGGAATATCTGGGGAAACTCTGAAACTCTCGCCTTATCTTTGACCACAGCTCACATGCAGCAACTAAAACGAACACCGTAGATGGGGCAGATGAAAGGGAACTGCGATGTCAAGAGGGTGGCAGTTCCTGGGACAACCACACTGGTGTTCAGCGTGGAGCAGAGGAGAGCCCCTGCCACATGAGCTAGGTCCTCCGTGGCTGGCACCAACCCTGTCTCTCCATTCCCTGTGTATCCAGGGTCCATGTCCTGGATCCCCATGGTCCATGCACCGAGTACTCGGGATCCTTGCCCTTTGTCCCCAAGTCTGTGCCTGGCCAATGAATAGCCTGCCAGGTGGTAGAGGGGGTGCACAATCTCAGGGGCCCTCTGCATGCCCTCTGCCAGCTCCAGCCCTCCTTGAACCCCACCATTCTCTCCCTTTCTGATGCACCACTTTTCACGCCCACAGTGAATTTTCTTGTTTCAGTAGTGTCACTGGAGGGAGGGAAACACACTCCAGGAAAGTAACCCTTGCAATAAGCATGGCTGTTGGCTCCCTTAATCAGGGACAGTGGCAGCTTCAGGGGCTGTAGTCAGAGCATTGCAGAGTCTCCCCCCAGCCCTGGAAGGACTGAGCGCAGGTGTCAGAGTTCTGATGCTGCCATCTTGAATTCCCAATGGTCTAACGGTTGACTCTATATTTGGTTAGCGAAGTAGAAGGGGCGTCGGAGCATGTGTTGGGGTCTGGGGCTCGGAGGCCTGGCTCACACACGGTTCTGCTCCCCAGGGACATGCTTTTAAAATTCCCCCCACCCTGCACCCTCTAGAGTTCTGGGCCCTGATTGGCCTTTTCCTCCCTGCTGCCACCCAGCAACTGCTTTTGGCAGGATCCCAGGCACAGGCGTGGGATCGATCAAGCTGTCTCAGGGCAGCAACACCACTGTGTGGTTGGTGGGCACTGTGCCGCTTGCCCATGCTGACTGGGGATGCAGAAGTGGCAAGACTTTTGGGGTCATCCATCTGCCTTGTGCCAGAGCAGTGGGCCCAGGAGAAAGGGAAAGAGAGGACCCGGCAGTCAATGTAGCAGCACAGCTTTGAAGGCTGTAGGAGTCTCCACTGACCTCAAAGGCAAGGTCATTACACTGGCAGAGGAGAGAGAAAGAGAGTGTTCCCAGCCACTGGCTCACTCCCCCCAGAGACTCACAACAGCCAGGACCCGGCCACGCTGAAGCTGGGAATCAGGAACTCAATCCAGGTCTCTCACCTGGATGGCAGGAGCCTACGACTTGAGTCCTCATTCACACCTCTCTGGATTTCCATTAACAGGAAGCTGGAGTCAGGAACCAGAGGAACCAGAGGTGGATACCACACCCTGGCACTCCCATGTGGGACATGGACATTGTAACTGCTAGCCCAACACCTGCCCCAATCTAATTTTTAAATATGTTTCCTGGAACCCTGTTTCATTTTTTATTTGGAAGGGAAAGAGGGGTAGAGAGACAGAGACAGAAACAGGAAGAGATCTCCTATTGCTGGTTCACCCCCCTAATGCTCTTGGCAGACAGAACAGGACAACTCTGAAGCCAGGAGCCAGGAACTCCATCTGAGTCTCCCATGCACACAGTAGGGACACACGTACATCATTGGCTGTTACCCAGGGTGTGCATCAGCAGGAAGCTGGATTGGAAGCCAAGAGTTGAACCAAATACTCCATTATGGAATGTGGGCATCCCAAGTGGCAACTTCTAAGCCTCTGCGCCAAGTGCCTGCCCCACATCTGTTTTTTTTTTTTTTAACAGAAACCCCTAATTCCATTTTACAATGGGCCTCACATATTATAGAACCATCCCTGATGGGGAGGCTCAAGATTTCTTGAATTATAAGCACTTGACTCTCATTTTTAAACTGGCAAACAGTGTGTATTTATAAGGCAAGCTACAATGTTTGATATATGGATGCACTACGGCATGATTAATACAATCTAATTAATGTATCTGTCACGTCACATACAAAGGTACTTGTAAACTTCAAAAAGTTTACCGAGGGGCCAGCGCTATGGCATAGCAGGTAAAGCCTCCACCTGCAGTGCCGGCATCCCATATGGGTGCCAGTTCAAGTCCCAGCTGTGCTACTTCCGATCCAGCTCTCTGCTACTGCCTGGGAAAGTAGTAGAAGATGGCCCAAGTGCTTGGGCCCCTGCACCCACATGGGAGACCTGGAAGAAGCTCCTGGCTCTTGGCTTTCAATGGGCTCAGCTCTGGCCATTGCAGCCAACTGGGGAATGAACTAGCAGATGGAGGACCTCTCTCTCTCTCTCTCTCTCTGCCTCTCCTTCTCTCTCTGTGTAACTCTTTCAAATAAATAAATAAATCTTAAAAAGTTTATGGAGAACAAAATTTAAGAGTAAATTTATTTTTACTCTAAAATGCTGAAATCGTTGCAAAGGTTTTTTTTTTTTTCATAATACACATTTTCGTCAACTCTCTAAAGATCCCTTGCATGCAAGGATTTCAGAAAATGTTGACAAATAATTAAAGTTGTCATTTAATTCCATTTTCCATGAACTTTCTGAAGTCTCGTCACACTTCCGTTGTTATAGTGGGAGCATTTTGAAATACATAGTACATTGTCATTGTCAATCTTTTTTTTTAAGGCATGCATCGATTTAAAGCAACGCCAGAGAAACAGAATGCTGATGAGAAGCACCTGTCTCCCTGGGGAACCGGCAAGGGAAACAAGAGGGAAGTGCATGCCGTTCTCCAGCCAGGAGCAAGGCCACTGCTTTCCCCAGGTCTGGCAGATCCTCCTTGTTGTTTGCTTGCACTTTCGGTGGTAGACAGGGATCAGCTTTGTTTCACAGCAGAGGGAACACAGAGCCTGCAAAGCTAACTGGTTCACCCAAGACGCCGGCTGAGCTGGTGGCTGCTGCGCATCCGGCTGCAAGCTTTAGTTGAAGGATGCTAATGCCCAGGCCGCCCGTGTTTCTCACTCCTTGGAAAAAAAGGAGAAACCTGCTCTGGACCCCCGGTTCTGCCTAAACTCATCTTTATTATAGTGTCACTTAAATATGCCAGAATCTAAACTCTGCAGGCTCCCTGGGCTTATGCAAAAAATCAAAATAAAGTCTCACATTAAATGCAAATGAAAGCACAAAATTCATTGCATTCAGATTCATGATAAGGAAATGGGTGACAATTTGCTCACATTAAGTCCAGTGAATGCAACTAATTTGAGTGTAACTGCTATTGTGCACAACTGTGGAAAACATGCTTTTACGGCTTGTCCTCTATTAAATAATTCTGAACTTTGACTCTGCTTCTGGGTCTCAGAGGAACTTCTAAGCCCAAGAATGGATAGCATACAATGATGTCACTAATGTCAAGGTACTTTCTAGCATTTTATTATTGTTATGATATTTCCAGTTCAAGATGATCAGAACTCGTGCTTAACAAAGATTGCCACTTCTGATGGTGAATTGCCGGGTCGCTGTATGAAGCTGTGCTGCTCACTTGGAGATAAATCTGATCGTGGCTCTCCCACACGGGTGCAGGGGCCAGAGGACTTGGGCCATCTTCTACTGCTTTCCCAGGCCTTAGAGAGAGCTGGATCAGAAATGGAGCAGCCGGGACTCAAACCGGTGCCCATATGGGATGCCGGCACCGCAGGCGGCGGCTTTACCTGCTACGCCCAGTATTTCAATATTTTAACACGAAGGTGTGGCTGCCCAGATACAGCCAATGTCAGCTCTGCCTCTTACATAAACTGGTCCTGCCCTGGCCAGCGCAGCGGCTCAGTAGGCTAATCCTCCGCCTTGTGGAGCCGGCACACCGGGTTCTAGTCCCGGTTGGGGCGCCGGATTCTGTCCCTGTTGCCTCCCTTCCAGGCCAGCTCTCTGCTGTGGCCAGGGAGTGCAGTGGAGGATGGCCCAAGTGCTTGGGCCCTGCACCCCATGGGAGACTAGGATAAGTACCTGGCTCCTGCCATGGGATAGGCGCGGTGCGCTAGCCACAGCCCGCCCGCCGGCTGCAGCAGCCATTGGAGAATGAACCAACAGCAAAAGGAAGACCTTTCTCTCTGTCTCTCTCTCTCACTGTCCACTCTGCCTGTCAAAAAATAAAAAAAAAAAAAAGAAAAGAAAAGAAAAGAAACTGGTCCTGCCCTGAGTCACAACCTTTCCAATCACTGCTCAGGGGAGAATGGACATAAACACGTGTGAGACTAGTGTGCTGTGAGCATGTTGGCTGTCACGCTGGGGGCCACATGAGACCCTCGACCCAAATCAAGCGATCAAGAAATTTCAGCCCTCCTTCACTATCCACGGGGGACTGTTCCAGGACCCACTGGGAAACCATTATGCCAGTGCTTGACTCCCTTGTGTAAAGTGGTATAGTATCTGCATAGAACCCATGGACATTCTCCCCGTATGTGTGTATAGAGGGGTCCTTTGACAATTCACTGACAATGGGATTACAATGGGATTATTTTAATGTGAAAGGTGTGTTTATGAAAAAAGTTTGAAAAGATTTTTTTTGCAAGTCATGCAAATGAGAGATCTTGTAAAACTTCCTGAAAAATGTATTGTGGAGAAACGGGGTTCTCTCTGTAACCCTCACTTTCAAACTACATCAGTCTTAAGCACAAAAATCAGAAAGCCTCAAGATGTGACTCCAACAGCAGAGAGCATCCTCCTGAGACACTCCCTGAGTTTCTTCCTCATCCAGTCTCCCTGGGCTGGCCCTGCCTCTCCCCAGCAGGCTGCCCACCTCCCCTGAGACTCCCCTGCCCTGGGATCTTCGTCGTATGGCAGGAGGAGGAAGCTCCTCCTCCTCTTCCTTCCTTTTCTCCTTCTTTTTTTCATTACTTTGGCTTAGAATTTGTTTGTTCACTTACTTATTTACTTACAAAGGCAGAGGGAGAGAGACAGAGATGGACAGATACATAGATCTTCCATTCACTAGTTGGGTTAAGTGCCAGGGCTGAGCCAGGCTCTGAAGCCAGGAGCTTGTAACCCAATCCCAGTCTCAGACATGGGACCCAAGTGCTTGAGGCACCCCCTGCTGCTTCCCAGGGTTTGATTTCCAAGGCTGCCCTGTGGGGAGGGGTTGAGATTTCAGCAAGGCACTTTGGAAGACACAGTCAGCCCTGCTGTGTGCAGATGCCACCTGCCATGGGTCGAAAGTATTTGTGAAAAAAACCTCATCTGTACTGAACAAGTACATACTTCTTTTGCTTTTCATAGTTCCTAAACAATACACTCTAATAACACTTTGCATAGCAATTCTATTGTGTTATTAGGTATTATAAGCAATCAGGAGCTGATTTTTTTTAAAAGATATATTTTATTTATTTGAAAGAATTACAGAGAGAGGTAGAGACAGAGAGAGAAGTCTTCCATCTTCTGGTTCACTCCCCCAGATGGCCACACAGTTGAGCTGATCCAAAGCCAAGAGCCAGGAGCTTCCTCCAGGTCTCCTATGTGGGTGCAGGAGCCCAAGGACTTGGGCCATCTTCCACTGCTTTCCCAGGCCACAGCAGAGAGCTGGATTGGAAATGGAGCAGCCAGGACTTGAACCAGCGTCCATATGAGATGCGGGCACTGCAGGACAAGGCTTTAATCTGTTGCGCCATAGTGCCAGCCCCTCTGGAGCTAATTTAAGTATATGGGAGAATGTACATGGGTTCTATGCAAATATTACACCACTTTATACAAGGGATTCAAGCACCTGTGGATAATGGTAACACAGTGGGTCCTGGACCAGTCCCCTGTGGATAGTGAAAGACAGCTGAAATTTCTTGATCACTTGATTTTGGTAGAGGGTCTCATGTGGCCCCCAGTGTGACAACCAACATGTACATGTGATTCCAGTGTGGTGCACACAGGGCTACATGCTGTGCTTGGCTCTTTGCTCTCTGGCTGTTGATGGCTCTGTGGACCCTCCTGCCTTGCCTGCAGATAAAGGAGATGAGGATTAGGGAATCCCAGAGCAGGCTCAATATCCTAACTAGCAATCTAAACCAGCCAGGAAAGTCAGAGAAGGAACTGATTCTCTCTCTCTTTCTCTCTGACTGTAGAATGCACAGAAGCCCCGTGAGCATAAGTAGTATTTTGGGTAAAAGAAAGGAGAGATAAACCCAGGTAAATACTCAGACTAAGGACAAGAGATGCACATATTTAGCATAAACTTAGATTTTAGTGTCTTCAAGCATACAACTGTTCACTATGCTTGCATCACAGGGATCCCCTCAAGGGGTCCCCGAGGGAATTACAATGATTAAAATAATGCAGAAGAGCAAAACTCTTCTAAGGGGTGGTGGCTCAGCTCACATGAAACAGTCTTTAAAGAAAGGAGAAATCTGCTATATAGGGGATTTTGTAACACTGACCTACTTATGGAGAATCATAGACACACACACACTCACACACACACACACAGAGAGAGAGAGAGAGAGTGAGTGAGAGAGAGAGAGAGAGAGGAAATATTCTGTTTGCTTGTTCACTCCCCAAATCCCAAATGTCTGCAATAGTCGAGGCTGGGCCAAGACAAAGCTAGGAACTAAGAGTTCAGTTCAGTTCAGGTCCCCACACAGGTGACAGGGACCCAAGTACTCCAGCCATCACCTCCTGTCTCCCAGAATGCCCATTAGTAAGAGCTGGGATTGAGTATTGAACTAGAACTTGAACCCAGATACTCTGATATGGGATACAAGTGTTGCAACTAGCATCTTGTCCACTAGGCTAACCACCCACCCCTGTTACAGGGTGTTGAAGGCAGAAAGCTTAGGGTATTGTGTGTTTAAGCAGACTCACTTTAAATAAAACCATCAGGCACTATAGCAGTGGAATTCCCAGTCCCGATGAGGGAGTGACTTTTATGCCTGCTCTGTTGGAGCAAGGGACGCCCGGAGCCTCCTGCAAAGTTTCTCCCCGAGACAGTGATCAACGAGAGATTATTTGGTGACTAAATAGAAAAGACAGACATAAAATCACCCACCAACTTTCCAGAACAGTCTGCAGCTGAGATTCACGGCGAAATTGAAGCAAAGCCCAAACAGCGCTCGTCTCCTGTATGAACCCAAATGACTTCCTGGCTTCCCGAAATGAGGCCTCAGACATTTTTTCCTGGCAGTCCTGCTGAGAAGAAGAGATAAATTGGAATTCCTGAGATGATCTGGGATGCTTATCAGCAGAAACAGCTTCGAGGGAAAGGCCTGCTCTCTGTCTCCCAGATGGGAAGAAGCCATTGACAGGAAGACCTTTGATAAGAAGGCAGCAGGTAGGGCTCATCTGTTCTTCACAGAAAGAAGTTTATCTGCAAAATAACCAAGAGTCCTTAAACACCGCCCCCTGATCCCTCACCCCAGCCAGCCCTTGCTCCTTCTGCCTCATTTGTGGCCGTGGCGGTGGCTCTGGTGGTTGGTGGTGGCCGTGGTGGCGGTGGCCATGGTTACTTTCTTCTAAACCTTGTCCCTCTTATGGCTCTCACAAACGCCAGGATTCTTCTCGGCGGCCAAGGGGAGGCGGCCTCAGCGTGACTGCTCAGGGGCTAAGAGGATGCTCCATAGTGACGGCAGTGTCTGTTCCACTTTCTGGACTGCAGGGTGCCTGTCCCCCACTGCCCGCTCTGACCACCCCCGGGGCTCCCGTTGGCAGTGCCCCACATAGACGATGTGCACTTTCTGGTTCTTCCCCAGGGTCAAATTCAATCTCCAAAGGCAAACACTCATTGCACTTCCTCAATACTAACGCTCTTGCATGTTTTCCTGCTGCAAGATCTCAAGGTTTTATTAGTCCGGAGGGGACCAGAAAAGGCACAGAAAGGCCCCGCCTTGCGTGGCAGCACCAACTTCAAAACCCGTGAGCTAAAAGCAAGAAAAGCCCCAAACATCAAATGGAGACTTGCAAAGAGGATTTTGACTTAGGAAGAGTTTTGAATGTGCATTTCTGCGGGAATTCTGATAGCAAGGTGAACACAGTTTGCGTAGGGAAGACTCTGCTAAAGGTGATTTTGAGATGATTTTGCCTATTTTCAGTGGCAATGTTCGGAGGCTATTAGGGAAAATACGGAACTAGTCTGTACCACTCTCCCATTTAAACCTATTCACGTGCCCCTGTGGCACTACTCCCATCCACCAGAGTCCTACTAATAGAAAAGCACAGAAATGGGGACTGGTGCTCTGGCTTAGTAGGCTAAGCCTCCACTTGTGGCGCCCGTATCCCATATGGGTGCAGGTTCGAGTCCCAGCTGCTCCACTTCCGATCCAGCATCCCTGCTGATGACCTGGGAAAGCAGTGGAAGATGGTCCAAGTGCCTAGGCCCCTGCACCCACACAGGAGACCCGGAAGAAGCTCCTGGCTTCAGATCCACTCAGCTCTGGCCATTGTGGCCATTTGGGGAGTGAACCATAGGATGGAAGACCTCTCTTTGTCTCCGCCCCCCAACTCCACTCTGTAACTCTGCCTGGCAAATAAATAAATATATTTTTTTTTAAAGAAAAGAACAGAAACCTAACCTAAAAAGGCTTAGGTAGGGGCCAGCTTCGTGTGGCTGTGGGCCAAGCCACCACTGGCAATGCTAGCATTCCATGTCAGAGTGCTGGTTGCCACTTGGGGAAGCAGTGGAAGCTGGCTGTTGGTGCTTGGGTCCCTGCCACCTGTGTGGGAGACACGGATGGAGTTCCAGTCTCCTGGTTTCTACCCAGCCCAGTCCTAGCTGTTGCAGCCGTTTGTGCAGTGATCCAGTGGATGGAAGATTTCTCTCTCTGTCTGCCTTTCAAATAAATAAATATTTTTTAAAAGAATCTCTCTCTGTTTCTCTATTTCTCCCTTTCTCTCTGTTTCTTTACCTTTCAAATGAAAAAAAAAATCCATTTTTTTTAAAGAAAATGTTTGGGTAAAAAGTAAGCTTCCTGTCCCCTGATCTTATCTCTACACACTATAAACATCTACTGAAACGTCACATCGTATGTCACAAGCGGGTACAATTACTAGATGTCAACTAAAATGGAAAGTATATTTTATTTATTTATTTTAAAGGTTTATTTATTTATTTGAAAAGAACAGTTATGAAAGAGAGATCTTCCATCTGCTGGTTCACTCCCCAAATGGCCACAACAGCTGGAGCTGGGCCAATCCAAAGCCAGGAGCCAGGAGCTTCTTCCAGGTCTCCTACATGGGTGCAGAGGCCCAAGGATTTGGGTCATCAGCAGTGAGCTGGATGGGAAATGGAGCAGCAGGGACTCAAGCTGGCACCCATATAGGATGCCAGCACCACTATGCCATAGCGCTGGTCCCCAAAAATATATTTTTTAAAAAAGAGGCTGATTGGCTCACATAGCTGCAAATTCTAGGATAGATCCAGGATGTTAAATGCGTCCCTTGATCCTCAACGCTTCCCATGTTGTTTTATTTCCCAGGTCAATTCTTCCCATGCAGCATCGCTCAGTGCAATGGGCTCCCGGAAGGATTTCTCTTTCCTCCTGCATTGCATCCCCCAGGGCCTTTGCATCCACTTCCGGTCATGTGACCAGTTCTAGCCAATAGACTAGCCCATCTACTCCAGACTGGAACAATTGCCAGTGTACTTCCTCTTCAGTCAGTCACTGGCTGGGCACTGAGAATTTTTTTTTTTTTTTTTTTTTTTGACAGGCAGAGTGGACAGTGAGAGAGAGAGACAGAGAGAAAGATCTTCCTTTGCCATTGGTTCACCCTCCAATGGCCGCCACGGCCGGCGTGCTGCGGCCGGCGCACCACGCTGATCCGAAGTCAGGAGCCAGGTGCTTCTCCTGGTCTCCCATGGGGTGCAGGGCCCAAGCACTTGGGCCATCCTTCACTCTCTTCCCCGGGCCACAGCAGAGAGCTGGCCTGGAAGAGGGGCAACCGGGACAGAGTCCGGCACCCCAACCGGGACTAGAACCCGGTGTGCTGGCACCGCAAGGCAGAGGATTAGCCTAGTGAGCGCAGCGCCGGCCCGGGCACTGAGAATTTAGCATTAAAAGGTTAACCAAGGCTCTAAGGGACTCTGAGGACCCGGGGTGTGGCAGAGCCAGTCGACAAAGTGAGCCCAAGTCCCCTAGTTAGGAACCCCTGGGTGAGCAATGGGTTTGTTTCTTGAGAAAGAAACCCGCTGCTGGGATTCAGGGGATGTTTGCTCCAGCGGCTGACGGTACTCGCCCCGTGTTTCCGTCGTGTTCCCGAGTCCATTACTGCTGTCAGTCAAGAGGGGTTTGCTAAGTAGCTAAATGTGAGTAGTCCCCGGCCCAGCCTTGAAGCTCCAAGTGCAATAGAGCCCTCTCCGGAAGCACAAAGCGTCAGACCGAGCAGCAGCTTCCCACAGGAAAATCAGGAGGCGGCTGCCAGAGAGAAGGGGAGCGCTTGATGGACAGACAGACAGACTAGTCAGTAAAAGCAGACACCCACCGCAGACCAGCTCGCTCTCTACGAACTTGAGGCTCCCTTTGTGCACAGCGTGGCTTCCCCGGCCCTTTCAATTCCTGTCAACCTGTCTTCCTGTTCACCTTCTTCTGCAAAATTTCTACATACATTTTTAAAAAATATCTATTTATTTATTTGAGAGGTAGAGTTACACAGAGAGAGAAGGAGAGACAGAGAGAGAGAGAGAGAGATCTTCCATCTGCTGATTCACTCCCCAAATGGCCACAATGGCTGCAGCTGTGCCAGTCTGAAGCCAGAAGCCAGGAGCTTCTTCCAGGTCTCCCACATGGCAGGAGGTCAAGTGCTTGGACCATCCTCTACTGCTTTCCCAGGCCACAGCAGGGAGCTGGATCGGAAATGGAGCAGCCGGGACTCGAACCAGTGCCCATATAGGATGCCAGCACAGCAGACAGTGACTTAGCTTACTATGCCATAGGGCCAGCCCCTACCATGTACTCTCAAAGCAACAACATGTAGCTACTCCCTTCTTCACGCCCAAGGTGCGTTCAGTACTCTCCTTTTTCTCTCATGGGGCCCTGAGATTTCTTCCTTTTGGCTTATCGCATTAGTTATAAATTATTTCACTGTAAAACACTAAAAGCACAGATAAACCTAGTCCTTTTGTCTCCAAAGAGCAAAGAAAGGAAAACAGTCCAGGTACCCCAAAGGCGGCCAGATCTACTTTTCAGAGGGAAGTCCATAGGATGTCTCCATCCATGTTCCTGGTCCTGTCAGTAAGGAGAAATCTAGAATCAAAAATGGACAGTTGCATGGTGGCTTCTGAAATCATTGGTCTACTTTACACATCTTCTTGTGTTAATAAATCCAAGAGTGACATTTGGGGTAGGAGAACGCTCTTATGATCTATTTCATATGGGAGTTATTTTAAGAACTTAGCTATAACAAAAACTCACCTGCTCCATTCGTGAGTCTATCAAGGAAAAAGCAAGATGGTAAAATGATGTGGGAGTGAAAACCACATTGTGGGAGTAGAATTTCTTTTTCACTTTTACTTTTCTTCCTCCTTTCCCTTGCTGGGGACCCAAAGAGACTCAGAGCCAACATATGGCTGATAGGAGGCCAAAGCTCTAAGAAATGGCATAGATTGTGTTGTGATCCTCTGCTCCGTCTCTCTGCACATAATGTCCTCATTGTCTCACTGAAACCAAAACTTCCCACCTCCCTATTAAAAAAAAAAATAAAAAGCCCTAACCAGGAGATTTCTGGAGCCTCCATTGATAACACACAATGGCCTGTTTTTACAGGATGCTCCAGGGCCCTGGAGTAAGTCACTGTTAGCCACTGTGATGAAAGGGTAAGAGATGAGAGAGGGAGCTGATGGCTCATCAGCCAGATCCTGCCCTGAAAGGGAGCTCTGGGCACAGTCAGGAATTCGTAGCAAACAGGCATCTGAGAGAAGCCAGATTTATGCCTAAGGACAAGAATGAAGGGAATAGTCCCTAGCATCCTTTAGTTTAGGAGAGAAGGGGACAGGAAAGCAGAGGGAGGAAGCATGGAGGGGCAGGACTGTGACCAGAGCCAGTGCCCAACGTTGAGCTGGCCCCTTCCTCATCCGGGTCTTTCCGAGAGCACCCCTCCCAATCGTTGGCCACAGCGCCAGCTGTTTTTCTTGTTGCCGCAAGGTGAAAACTCCCATGGAGCTGTGTAAGCCTGCAGGGGTTCATCCACTGTGCATGCCCTCGCTCAAATCTCTGGACCCTGTGCAGGTGGCCCCTGCCATGGCACTAGGGAGTCTGAAGATGTGAGTTAGGGTCTCCACTCTAAAGGCCTGAGGGTCCTTCTAGATCATCCCGATGCAGCCAAGGAGAACACGTCCCAGCAGTGGTCAGAGAGAGAGGTCAGAGAAAAAGAACACTCGAAGGTCAGAGACTCGTGATGTCACTAATCTAGAAGACAGAGGAGAGGGCTACAAGCCAAGGAGTGTTGGCAGCCACCTGAGCAGTGCACTGAGACGTGAGGAAGCGGCATCCTGCAGCACCTTGATCTCAGCCTTCCAGACCCTGGAACCGAAAGAGCATGCTGATGTAAGTTTAAGGCACCCAGTGGATGGTGATTTAATATGGCAGTCCTAGGACACTAGTGCATTTAGGATTATTAGCTAAGCCATGCAAATAAAAAGCCTAAGTAGAAATGGTAACACAGATTGAAAATCCCTTACCCCAAAGTGCTTTGGACCAGAAGGAAGTATATTGGATTTCAGATTTCTTTTTCAAATTTTGGAGTATTTGCAGATGTATAAAATTACTTCTGACTGTGTAAAAGATATCTCTCAGACAAAAACTAATTTCATGTTCCGATTTATTGCCATCTCCAAAATATTTCATTATGATTCTGGAAATAGCATTTTTGGGAGGGAAGCCTACCTTTTGATGGCAACCATCACATGAGGTCGGGTGTTGAATTCTCTACTTACGTCATTGTGTGGGTGCTCCAAATGTTTGGATGTTAGAACATTTCAGATTTAGGACTAGTATGGATTTTGAAGTATTTCGGATCTGGGGGTTTGGGAGGACCAACCTGTATAGTCTTTCATTTATTAGTGCTATTACTTTGCCCGGTAGCATTCCCATGTAGGATTTTGGTTTTGCTATTTGCATGTGAGGCCCTAACCTGACTTCAAGTTCATGACTGAGTGGTGAGATCCTTGAGGATTCTGCCATCTCCTGGTGCCCCCAACCCTGTGGGGCTAGGCACCAAATAAGTGCCCACGAGGGAATAAATTCAATCAACGAGGGGCTCCTCAAGAACTCAGAAACGTAGGATCACTATCTTAGATCAAAAGCTTGACCCTGTGGGACCCCAGCCAAGCCTTTTCATGGTAGTTGACCGAATTCTCAGTGGAGACCTAACCCAGTCTTGTAGCTTACAAGTCATCTGCGACACTCAGTGGACCCTCCACAAATGTTTTCTAACTAATACAGAGAATATGCAAATGTCATAGAGTCAGTCTAGAGACCAAAGTCAAGCTGATGCTGCCAGAGAACAGGACCAAGTTTCCTAGGTGACGGGGCTGTGGATTTACCCATCCTGCCTCCGAGGGGAGCCTGCTGGGTCAGGTTCCCACCATCCTCCATGCAAACCTGAGTCCCCTGGCACTGTGACCTGGAGAAGACTTCTGATCTTTGCATTGCCATCTTGTGCACTTCTGGAAAATTCCAGAAAGTTCCTAGAAATTTCCAGAAAGTCTCTAGAAATAAGGGTTTTCAACAGAAGCTTCCCGAAGTCGTTTTCTGGCTAGCTTGGGCTCATCTCCTTCTGTCACAACCACTTCTCTCCCAATCAGCATCAACCATCTGCCCTCAAGGCTGAAGGGCCAAAACAAATAGGATTAGCAGCTGCTGTCCCCAGAGTGTGGGCAGCCTCCTGGGTGTTGGAGGAGCAGCCTGGCGGTTTCTAAACTGTCTGCCAGCCAAGGGCAGCCGGCGCAAGTCACTGGCCCAAACTCCATCCTCAAGGGAATTTGCAGAAACTGCACAATGAGAGAGGGAACCATATACAACTAGGTGGGAAATACACTTCCATGGGCAACTGTGCCCCCTACCCCAGTGCCCCAGTACAGAGAGCCATTAGAGAAGACTGTTGATTCCGGGTTTGGTAATTCCTCATTTATCACTGTGTAGTCTCATTCCACCCAAATAGGGCCGGGAGTCAAATGCCCAAGTCCCTTGTCTCTCTCATGGATGAAATTAATCATTTACTCAAATGAGATTTTCTGTGCTTTCTTGGCGCGGCCACTCCTGCCCAGGCTCCTACTGCCCCAGACCAGAGAATGGCTCTGTTGTTCTCCCTTCTCGAAGCCCAAACAGCGACTCTGCTCCCCCCGGCCCCAGTAGCAGCCTCAATACTGTCTGCATTTGTAGGTCAGAAAGTCTATTCGTTCTTTTGATAGGACCGCTTCCTCTTACGCTGCGGCATTTAATGTTTCTAGTCCGTCTGTCTTGTCAGCAGTGCCATTCATGGGAACTGGGTTATCCTCCATTCTGTTCTACACGTGAGTGTCTTCCGTTGAGTAGAGAAAGCAGCAGTTTCTGCCATCTCAAGCCCAGGCACACTAGTAGAGAGCCCATTTGATTTTTAGTGGCTCCAGCTTTTGAGCTGAAGTTGAAAGCACTTTAGAAAGTAATTAGGGGACCAGTGCTGTGGCGTAGCTGGTAAAGCCAGCACCTGCTATGCTGGCATCCCATATGGGCACTGGTTCGAGTCCCGGTTGCTCTACTTCTGATCCTGCTCTCTGCTATGGTCTGGGAAAGCAGTGGAAGATGGTCCAAGTCCTTGGGCCCCTAAACACACGTGGGAGACCTGGAAGAAGCTCCTGGATCTTGGCTTTGGATCAGTGCAGCTCTGGCCGTTGCTGCCAACTGGGGAGTGAACTAGCAGATGGAAGACCTCTCTCTCTCTCTCTCTCTCTCTCTCTCTCTCTCCCCCCCTCTCTGTGTAACTCTAACTTTCAAATAAATTAATTAATTTAAAAAAAGAAAGTAATTGGTCCCTGAATGTCCATTTTCATGAGCAAATCAAGAATTCTTCCAAAATCAAAAGCTTGCCTGTGACCGAGCAGGATTTGCAATCAAATCTCCAATGGTTCACTCGAAGCTCTTCACACTATTCCAAGCCATTCCCTGAAGGCCCTTAGCCATTCTGTATCTGTTTGACAGGAACCCCATGCCCTCTACTCCTCCTGGAAAATTTCAGAGGAGAGTCCTGAGATCATCCGTCATGAGCCGCAGGACAGCTCACACCCATCTCAGAGGTGGGAGGCATATTTTTCTCTAAGCATCTACCCTACAGAGTTCTGCAGACTATGGGTGGGGCAAGCTATGAGCAAGTGTGACGTGCTCTTCTCTGGGGTGAATGCAGAATTCAAATATCTTAAGACAGCAGTTCCTGGCAAGCTACGAGGGAACTACAAAATGTTCATGGAAAATGAAATTAGAAAATAAGTTAATATTGGTGCAAAAATATCGAAGTAGCTGCATGTAAGACGTCTTCAAAATGGTTAGGAAAAAACTGTGCATGATTTTTTAAAATGTTTTCACCAAAATAAACTCATCTTTTCATTCTATTCCCATGACTTGACGAAGTCGCCTCTTACAAAATCCCCTTTTACCCTCCAAATAGTTATGATGAGGATGGAATACCAATGTGATATTTGATAGCACACACAAACTTTTCACCCATAAAAATCCATGTGGTCAATAAGTAATCTTTATTTTACTTGCCTCTTTGCAAATTTTTTTCTTGAAAACGTGGAGAAAAAAATTGCTCTCTATCTTGTAGTACAACATAAATTATCTGAGAAGAATTTGCTAATCCTTCTATTTTGACCAAATGATTCCCGCAGATGGCCGTGGAACCAAGACCCAGATCCAAGACAGACTATGCCAAATGAAGAAATGGAAATAAATTTGAAAGGTGGAAACTTTGGATGGAAACTTTTTTCCCCTTGCTTTCCCACTTAGGGTCTTCTCTGAAGTGTGAGATGGCTCCCCGATGCCACAGTGGGAGAGTCCATTTTCAAATGGAAAGTTTTGTTCTAAGTGCCAAGAGCCGCTTAGCCCTAGAATAACCTTTTGTTTTTCCTTTCTGACTTCTGCCTCTCCTTGCCTGCACTGTTTTCTCATAGTTTTATTTTGTTTATCTGCCGCAACAGACACATTTTGGTTTAGGTTTTCTATAGGTTTCTGTGGGCGTGTTAAGGAAAGGGAGATCTTTGGCTTTGTAAAATTTGATCAGAATATGGTCCAAAACCAGACTTTAAAAAAAAAAAAAAACTGGGAACCTAGTGAAGAAAGCAGGCTACATGGTATGGCCTCACCTTCCTGTCACTGTCTTACTTGACCCAATTCAAGTTTGATTTTCAGTAGATGTTTGTTTTTTTGCTATTGTTTTCCGAGCTCAGCGTTTACCTGTGAGTTGTCATGGTTGTGTAGGTCCATTTTGTTTGGCTCTTTGGTGTGTTTTATGGGATAAACACTGCAGGCTCGATTTCAGATTAGCTGGCCTCAAGCACAGTGACGTTTCTGGGTAAGTATGAGAGAACCAGAAAGCCTTCAGTCTTATCTTCAGCCTTGTCCAACCCATACGATTGATGCACTGAGAACAAAACCCATGCCCTCTCACTCCCTGGAGTCTCAGGCGTGAAGTTCTCTCTTGCTCTCTGATAGGCCGCAAGTTGTAACTTCTCGTGAGACATTTACCTGGATTTCACGGTGGCTTCCAAGTAGACCTCCAGTGGCCAAGGGTGAGAGAGGCTCACGGACCAGATTCACATCCCGAGTCACGTGGTTTATTAAATCAATGTAGAACCTAGAGCCGGAAGCCAGGGGAAAGAGTTTGGAAAAGAAGTTAACACAATGACATTAAAGGTGTCCCAGAACTTTGTATCATGCACCGTTGACTCATCCCAACTCCCTCTTCCTCTCTGCTGCCTGAGTCTTCTCACAGCCAGGCCTGCTCGTTGGACGAGGGTTCAGGCTTCAGCAAGAGGGCCAGTGCCTGCGTGGACCTACAACCTACACACACACTCCCTCTTTTGGAGAGATGCAAACTACAGCTTGCCAGTTAGCCTGAGAAATATCTGTGGATTTTTATCTGACTTTCTTAGTGATGGTACTTATCAGGCCAAATTAAACATCCCTCATGATTGGCTATTGTAAGACTTTGTGAATATTGAGTACCTTGTACGCCTCATGAGTGTTTATTTGATGTGTTGTAGTTATTTAGTCTCAAATATATCATGATCTGTTGCCCTATATATGTCAAGAGAGGAGAACTGATGGGATTCATGGATGGATGGATGAATGGATGGGTAGAGAGACAGACAGAGATATACAATATGTGAAAGAGCTCTTGGGGGAATTAGTTCATGAAATTATGGAGCCTGAGAACTCCCACATTAGACCGTCTGCAAACTGGAGGTCCTGGGATGTTGGTAGAGTGGCTCAGTCCAAATCTGAAAGGCTGAGAACCAGGGAAGCCAACAATGTAGCTTTCAGTCCAAGGCTGGAAGCATGAGAACCCAGGGGGTGAAGAGGCTGCTGATGTGAAGCCCCCACATTTGAAAGCCAGAAAGCCTAGAGTTTTGACGTTCAAGGGCAGGGGAACAAGGGCATCCCAGCTCTAGGAGAACGCAGAGAGAGAAGTTGGGCCTTTCCCCTACCTTTCTTGTTCTATCGATGTCCCCTGTAGACTGGATGGCATCCACCTACAGTGAGGGCAGATCTTCCTCCCTCAGTCCCCCAGGCTCAAATCCAGTCCCTTCTGGAAACATCCTCATAGAGACACTCGGAAATAATAGCTTACAAGTTCCTGGGTATTTCCTTTTTCTAATTTAAATGAAAATTAAAGATTCTGTTTATTTATGTGAGAAATACTTATAGATAGAGAGCAACAGAGACAGGGAGAGAAGTCTTCCATCTACTGGTTCACTCCCCAGTTGGCCACAATGGCCAGAACTGCACCGATCCGAAGCCAGGAGCCAGGAGCTTCTTCCGGGTCTCCCATGTGGGTGCAGGGGCCCA
This sequence comes from Oryctolagus cuniculus, assembly GCF_051225735.1. Lineage (NCBI taxonomy): Eukaryota > Metazoa > Chordata > Mammalia > Lagomorpha > Leporidae > Oryctolagus > Oryctolagus cuniculus. Next base: position 143,676,556 of record NC_142867.1, on the reverse strand, counting down.
AGGACTTGGGCCATCTTCCACTGCTTTCCCAGGCCACAGCAGAGAGCTGGATTGAAAGTGCAGTAGTCAGGACTAGAACTAAGTGCCCATATGGGATGCCAGCATGTTAGGCAGAGGCTTAGCCCATTATACCACAGCACAGACCCCATTTCCTTTTTTATGAAACATTTATTCATTTGAAAGGCAGAGGAGAGAGAGAGAGAGAGAGAGAGAGAGAGAGAGAGAGAGATGTTCATCTGCTGGCTCACTCCACAAATAGCCGCAATAGTCAGGGCTGTGCCAGGCAGAAGCCAGGAACCTGGAACCTCTTCTGGGTCTCCCACGTGGGTGCAGGGGCCCAAGCACTTGGCTCACCCTCTGCTGCTTTCCCAGGCACATTAGCAAGGAGCTGGATCAGAAGTGGAGCAGCCAGGACTGGAACTGACACCTACACAGGATGCCATCATTGCAGGTAGCTGCTCTACCCACTATGCCACAATGCTGGCCCTGTGGATATTTCTTAGTTAGCCAAATTGACACCTAAAATTAACCATTGCAACCCCCCTCCCCTTCTGTCTTTCTTTAGCACTGATGAATTCATTTCACACTGTCCATGGCTAGCATGTCTCCCAGTTACTCACTTCTCTGTACCTAACAAATCATGCATTCCGTATATTTCTCATAAGCTACTTGCCTGTGTGTCTTATATGACTCGCACCTGCCTCATTCTAATGTCTTCTATAGCCTGGTCAAATGTCTTAAATCATACAGCAAATGCAATACAGATTAAATTCACAACTGGTTGTGTGGTATAGTAGGACAAAATAGAACTAGTAGACATTCAACAAAAACTCTTCCTTTTTATTGGGAAATATTTCTTTTAATTAACACCTCTCTTTGTCCACACCAAGAGAACCCTCAAAAAATTTTTTTAAATTATCATTTCAGTTGATAGCACTATGTATCATCTAGTTCCTGAAGTCCAAAACCAAGGGAACAAATTGAGTTCTCTTGCCCTCAACTCCGCCTACTCCATCCCCGCCCCCAATAGGCCCTAATGAACTGGCCTCCTACACTCATTCTTCTCCCACCCACTTCTCTCCATCTGTGAGATGGTCACTCAGCCTAAGGCGAGTCTCCGGTCTTAACCATGCATGCCTACCAAGCAGTATCTCAGTGCTCCTCTCTGTCTCTCTGCAGCTCAATTTTTTCCATACAGCAAGCACAGGGGTCCTTTAAATCAGTGTGAATGCCCCCCAGCTGCTTCCAGGCCAATGTCAATCAAAATATGCTCAGGGAGGGAGGAAATAGCCCAAATGTCTATCCATGAGAAACAGACAAGCAAAATGTGGCCTAGCCATGCAACAGAATATTATAGTTACATTAAAAAGGAAGTTCTGTTTTGTGCGAGAGCATGGGTGAATCTGGACATGGAGCTACATGGAAGAAGCCAGCCACAAAGGACCGTATAGTGTATGATTCCATATATATAGCAAATGTCCACAATAGCACATCTACAAAAACAGAAAGTAGCTTGATGCTTATATAGAGCTAGGGAGGGCTGGTTGGCAGGATGGAAGTAACAGCTAAAGAGTACAGGTTTCTCCTGTAGTGATGAAAATACAGAATGATTGATTATGGCGATGACTGCGTGTGTCTGCCAATACTTGCAAACCAAGAATAACTTCTCCCCTTCAAATGGGTGGATTGTGTGGCTTGCGAATTGTTTCTCGGTAACGCTGTTCTGTTTTTGTTTTTGTAGAGTAGCCAGTTGGCAGGCTTCTGAATCCTACGTGAGCTTGGAGTCATTTTCGTTCTTAGGCTCCACCCTTGACATACTAAAGAGTCTCTGGGGGTGGGTCCAGTAAGCTGCACTTTAACAAGCACTGAAGTTGGTGAGACACAAAAATAAATTATAATTCAGATGCCTACAATGCTTGCCTCTGAAATCTTTGTATGTTTGACTCCTTTGTACCATTCAATTTCATCTTAAATATTTCCTCCCAGAAGCTGTCCTGGACCATTCTACCTAAATTCGCTTACCATTCACCGGGTCCCGTCACCATTACATCTATTTAACCACACTTATAATAATTTGGTACTTTCAATCTTATTTGCTGGTAGGCTGTCTACCTGCCCCCTGGAGCATCAACAGACCCTTCCATAAAGTAGGCACTCAATAAATGTTGAGTTAATGAAGTAATGAAGAAGAGGCATGGACCCTGAGCTCACGCCCTGAAACACCTACCCTGCCACTCACTAAACCCTGGGACTCTGCTCAGCCCTGTGTATCTTGCCAAGGGACTGGCTTGCTAACCATCCCACACCAATTAGCACCATCGCCTTGCAATGCACAAGACCACCCTAAGCTAAGGACAGCAGAGGGAGACAGGCAAAACGTAGGAGGAAGCAATTTTTCTTCTCTACCAGATCCAAAATTCCTCAAGAATGGCCCCAATGCCTGCTACAAATTAGAGGCCAAAAAAATGTTTGCTTAACTCTTGAACTAAATGCTTAGGAGGTAAAAAGGAATTTGTTCTGGCTCTCTAAGAAACCAGACCCCTGAGAGATGCCCCCTCTACTCCCACAAGTCCTTTGAGGCCCACCTGGACGTTCAATTCTTTGGCCTTCCCTGTCATTTCTGTTAAATGAGATATCTGTGTTTGAAATGAACACCATTGTTTAGCCATCATTGGTGGAAGCCAGTCACTGTGCATGCATTCCACCCGTAATAAGAAATAAATCCCTTAAACCTGTAATTTGCCCCTGCTGGTTTAGAATTTTGAAGTCCAAGAATGCACTTACCATTGAGGAAGTTAGTTCTGGGACTGGCTGGCTCTGCAGCTATGTATGTAGCCATTGTTCATGGCTGAGGGACGGCGGGGGCGGGGTGGGGTTGGGGGGACTCGGTGCTCCGTTCGCATAATGAACCTTATGTTTCTAAACACAGGTGCGTTTGGATGTAGACATCTGTGCCATTATGGGTGGTGGGGGGAGCACACAATGGCAGCTCTGAAATGGGCCCCTCTGAAATGTGAGATGGTGTTACGGTAGCGGCTCTTATCAGCGATGTCATTTCTTTGATGCTACAGCACGGTGCCAAGATGCTGGTGATGAAGCTATTTATCATCCCATCACGTTTTCAACGGATTGGATGCTCTCTACCGGTGTTTTCAACATGTTGCCTCCCACTGGCGGGGGCTGGGCAGGGGGTGGGGGAAGGCTCTTGCCTGAATTCATTCATTGTCATTCTATTGAAAAGGGTTGTCCCAGGACCCCTGTCCCATCCCCCTTATCATTTCAGATTGTTTTGTATGCCAACTTCGCATTTCATCCCTGCTATTTGATGTGTAAAAATGAAAGCTCCTGGGAAATCCTCCCTGCCCACTGCCCGATGGATGGCTCCGATAAGGTCCTGGGAAATCATCAAAAATATGCAAGACAAACAAAGAGCGCCTATCAGATGCCCCACGGACTGCATAGACATGAGTTCCTTATCTTGGTTACAGGAGTGTCCCCCCCGCCCCACCCCCGTAATTCAGGTATCTACAGGGATGGATTCAGGAGGGTTCAAGTCTTATAGAAATTGCTATTCTTGTCTTTTCACAGGCACATAGGTCCTGGAAATTTAGATTTTAGATTTTTTGTTATAGTTAGGCATATGGTACACTATAATTTGTGCTTCTCCTCTAAGAATGAATTTTTCAAAACAATCATGACAAAAGTGCACTGCTGTCCGTAAGTAGCCAAGGGGAACTGGTTCCAGGACCCCTGGAGATACTAAAATCCTTGACTGTTCAAGATCTTTGTATAAAATGGTGTTGAACCTACACATATCTGTCCATATACTTTAAGTCCTGTCTAGTTTACTTATGATATATTGTGTTGTTGATAATAATGTGCTATATTGTGTAGTTTACAGAATAACAAAGGCAAAATCAGCCTGCACTGCTCAGTTCAGGTGCCATTTTTGCCCGGCACAGTCATTTTAATCTACAGTTGGGGGGCTGATGCTGTGGCACAGAGGGTTAATGCCCTGGCTGAAGTGCTGGCATCCCATATGGGCAACAGTTCGAGACCCGACTGTTCCACTTCCTATCCTGCTCTCTGCTGTGGCCTGGGAGAGCAGTGGAGGATGGCCCAAGTCCTTGGGCCCCTGCACCACATGGGAGACCCAAAAGTAGCTTCTGGCTCCTGGCTTCGGATGGGTGCAGCTCCGGATGGAAGATCTCTCTCTCTCTATCTCTCTCTCTCTCTCTGCCTCTCCCCTCTCTCTGTGTAACACTGACTTTCAAATAAATAAATAAATCTTTTTAAAAAATCTATGGTTGGTGGAATCCCCAGATGTGGACCCTTGATACAGATGGCTAACTATACCTCAGTGTCAACAAACAATTTTAGTTTATATTTTTTCATGTTGATTAATCGAGGTATGAATGATGTATAAAAGTCTATCCAGACCGGTGCACGGCTCAATAGGCTAATCCTCTGCCTGCGGGTTCTAGTCCCGGATGGGGTGCCGGATTCTGTCCCGGTTGCCCCTCTTCCAGGCCAGCTCTCTGCTGTGGCCCGGAGTGCAGTGGAGGATGGCCCAAGTGCTTGGGCCCTGCACCCCATGGGAGACCAGGAGAAGCACCTGGCTCCTGCCATCAGATCAGCACGATGCGCTGGCCGCAGCGCGCCGGCCATGGCGGCCATTGGAGGGTGAACCAACGGCAAAGGAAGACCTTTCTCTCTGTATCTCTCTCTCGCTGTCCACTCTGCCTGTCAAAAAAAAAAGTCTATCCAGGGCCTGCAATGGGTTAAGCTGCTGCTTGCAGTGCTGGCAAGTGGTATAGTGGGGTGAGCTACGGCTTAACACAAGCCTGCCATTGCTGCCTGTTAACAGAGATCACACTTGAGAAGAAAAAACTGGATGCTAAATGGGAAGGAACAAGAGTGAACTGAAATCCATGAGGACAAACTCCAGCTCTCTGGTGCTAGACAGGGGAACATAGGTAGATAGACAGTTGAGAGATGATAGATACATGGATGGGTGGATAGATAGATATATGGACAGACAGACAGATGTACATGGATGGATGGATGGATAGATATGTGGACAGATAGATGTACATGGATGGATGGATGGATGGGCAGAAAGAGAGATAGATTTTCTCCCTCTCCCCACCTCCAACCTCAATGATGTTGGTGACTTACAGTAAGAACCTACCAGCTTTGGCCACCAAACTGCAGGTGCACACAGCAAAGTAGACAGAGGAGATGGGGAGGAACTAAGCCATCTGAGGCTCACCTGCTGCCCCTGCTGCCAACAGGAGCCATAGATCAATACTCACATCCAGTGGCACCCAGTGCCCAACATGGACCCTGAGGGGTGCGATGGTCTTGGATTGCTTCACTGTCACCTTCCACAATTTGTGCAAATTTCTCTTACAGCCGATCCTGACCCACAACCAAATGGTAAAGGGAGCTATGGAAAACCGGATCCAGCTTAACTAACTAAAAAGCCACTGCCGCCTGCTGCAACCTGCTCATGTATTCATGGATTTTTTTAATGACAAATAGAGAATAACTTAAGTGTACAAGAGAATATGTGTCTAGAAATCTCTCCTTGGTGTTCTCTATGGAATTACTGATTTTCTGACACCTTGAGGACTCGGTAGCCCTGCACTGTTGCATGTTTCTTGGGAGGAATGCTAACCATGGATTTGTCAGCGTGTCCCTTAGATACAAGATGGAGAGTCAGGCTGTTCATCATGCTTGGAGCAAAAACAGGTCCTGTGGTATTCTGTAGGTCAGGCCAAGGAGGACCAGACAGAATGCAGGAGTCATTCAGTGTTACTGTTTGTAGATTACGTGCTTACATATTTATGGAGGTACTTCAAAAAAATTTGTGGAAAAATTTTGGTACAAAAGTGTCCTGCATCGTCTTTTCAGGTTCTTCATGAATTCTCTGAGGCTCCCTTGTATGTAGCTACGCACGTGTCATCCACCTCATCTCTCTCTCTCTCTCTCTCCCCACCTATTTACTCAAAACCACACAGTGCTCATAGACCTAGGAAAAAAAATTTTGACGAGCACACAGCCAGATATCTAAAGATGGAGAGCTGAGAGACTGAGACATTGGTTTTGTCACTTCTGACCAATTATTTCAGCTACTAAATACCTGTCACTGATCTGAAAAGCAAAAAGAATCGATGGTTATGTAAGCCGTTGCTTCACTTGTAGAGAAGAAACACAGAGACTAGAAAACAGCCAAAAACACTGAACTATACACGTGTATCAGGAATTTGTTAAACTCTCAGACTCTCAGCTTCTGACTTTCTGAGCATTTCTTAGATTCGCCAGTCTTGTCACTTATTTTCCCTCTTAAAGCCAACCACAACAAGGCTCCTTTTCTTTGCCCTTTCCATGGAAAAAATAACAAAGTTAAAGTGTAGACAAACAAATGCGCAAAGGAAAATAGCTCCTTAGAGATGTTGACTTAGCACACTGAGATTATGAATTGAACCTTCCCATCTTTACCCCTCCCCAAATGGAAAAGGTGAGACAAATGGCTTCCCTGACACTCACTAAACCACAGAGAAATTATTTTTGCATAGAAAGAGCCATGATTTTGGACGCAGATGAGTTGAATCCAACACACTTTTCCATTTGTGACCTCTTAAGCATTATAGAGTGTGTGTTTCTCCTTTTGCAAAAAAAAAAAAAAAATGGCTATCCACCTCATAATTTCTTGATGAAATCATAGAACTACTAGTATTGCAAGCAAGACTCTAAGTGAGATCCATTATTTTTAAATGTAAGAGGATTCAGTTTTGGTAGGCAATAGACGTTTTCAAAGAGTATATTTCTTAGGCTAACATCAACTGTTTATTGTACTTAATTGAATAGACTGATCTTGAAAAGTATTTATGTCAGGAAATAAATGTGATAGAGTTTTGAAATGGGCAAAAAGATTACTGGATGTCCTGTTTCAAGTACTCTTCTAAGATATTGGTCTCTGAGCTACTTTACAATTCGTAAGTGATTCTTCTCTAAACACACAAATGCAGTCTCACTGCTCATAGAGGTTATGTTCTCTGAAGTTCTATAAGGTTCCATGAATACTGAATGAACGCATCGTGAGCCACTGCTCTTAGGGAAGATCCAGGGTTGGTTTCCTTGAAGCCTTTGGTATCACATGGTCACCAATCAATGAACGCATAGCCTTGATTTATGTATGTCTATTCAAAGGTGTCTTATTTAATGTGCCTTATTGATTCATTAACATTGAACTCATGGTCAACTGCTCTACAAAAGTGCCGTTTTCTCTATAAGACACCTCACGCCTTTCTTGTCCTGAGAACGTTAGACAGCACTCCAGGACTATGCTCTAGATATTTTAAATGGCCAAAACGCTAACAAAAAGCAGAAAAATGTGGCGCTGAGCAGGTTACAAAAGGGCCACTGGTTTACAGCATGAGAGCTGAGATGTGAAGGCAGAGTGCCGCATTGTCACTTCAACTGGGAGTATACGCGGCACCAAGATACACCTGTTCTTCACCCGCTCTGCACCTGTGCAGAGCAAGAATGTCTACTATGTCCCCAGAAGGATGGATCTGGGGGTGACAAATAACTATGGGCAAATTCACAATCTCACGAGTACTGAATCAGTAAATAATGAGAATCAGCAGTACAAGAGGATGTCATAAAGACCATGGAAAATGAAATTAGAAGATAAGCTTATTGTGGTGCAAAAAAAAAAAGTTGAGATTCATGCATAGTTTTTCATGATAGGCATTTTCTGTGACTTTTTTTATGAAGACCCCTTGTATGCATGGATTTCAAAAAGTTTTGCATCAAAATGAACTTGCCTTTTCATTCCATTTCCATGAACTTTCTGAAGTTTCCTCACATTGTGTTCAGTGGAAACAAATGATTTCTCTCCCCATCTGCACACCACAGAAGATTTCTTTGCCACCACAGAAGAAGCCATTTGTGCAACTAGAAAGCAACATATTTTGGCCATTCCTGACCCTTATACAAGCTATGTGTTCAGTCTGGATTTTCCTGTGAACATTTTTCTGGTTCCCTCCCTAATTAATAGAAAGATAAAGATCTGAGCCATGTGTTCATTTTATATTTAGATGAAAGTCACATTTTAATTTTTTTTGACAGGCGGAGTGGACAGTGAGAGAGACAGAGAGAAAGGTCTTCCTTTTGCCGTTGGTTCACCCTCCAATGGCCACCGCGGCCAGTGCACCGCACTGATCCGAAGCCAGGAGCCAGGTGCTTCTCCTGGTCTCCCATGGGGTGCAGGGCCCAAGCACTTGGGCCATCCTCCACTGCACTCCCGGGCCACAGCAGAGAGCTGGCCTGGAAGAGGGGCAACCGGGACAGAATCCAGCGCCCCGACCGGGACTAGAACCCGGTGTGCCGGTGCCGCAAAGTGGAGGATTAGCCTATTGAGCTGCAGCGCTGGCCAATCTTTTTTTTTTTTAAAGATCATTCCTTAAAATTGGAAAGTTGCAGGTTGAATCATTATCTTCCACTTGGTATTTGGGGGTGCAATTTTGTGTGGCTCCAGGAGAGCATCTTTTAGAAAAGATTCCAGAACATGGCTTTCAGTGACTCCTCACTCCTTTTAAGGAGCCTTGCAATTGCCATCTCACGGGTCTGATACTAGAAAAATCTTCAAAAATGAAAAGCCTGCTGCAAATGTCCTATTTCCTTAACTTTGGCCTAAAGGTTTCTCCATACCTAGTAAGCTGTAACCTTGCTTAGTGTGAAGCAGACCCCAAGCTACCCTTACAACAGAAAGCCGGGTCTCAGCCCATCACAGCAGCCTAGCCTGCGTCAACCCACAAGCAGCCAACTGTTCAAGCCAGGATCCGATAGGCAGAAGTCAAGAGTGGAGCCATCTCTGTGGCTCCCCTCTGCCTTTGCTGTCCATAAATATTACCCAGCTGCATGGCAGCCCCTAAATCACTCTAAATGTCTCTCGGCTCTGGGGGTGGCTCAACTCACAAATCCATGCTCAGGTGCACAAACCAGTTCAATGTCCTGTGCCTCTTGCTTTACTTTAGGATTTTTAATATCTCATCTATGCAATGGATTACTGTTTTCCCCATTTATGACTGAGAAAATTCACTTTCCAGATTCTGCGACTTGCTCAAAACACATAGAACATGAGTTTGTTGTCAGGAGTTCAGACGGGGCTGGCACTGTGGTGTAGCTGGTAAAGCTGCTGCCTGCAGTGCCGGCATCCTATATGGGCGCCAGTTCGAGTCTTGGCTGCTCCACTTCTGATCCAGCTCCCCGCAGTGGCCTGGGAAAGCAGTAGAAGATGGCCCAAGTCCTTGGGCCCCTGCACCTGCATGGGAAGACCCGGAAGAAGCTCTTGGCTCTGGCTTCAGATTGGCACAGCTCCGGCCTTTGCAGCCATCTGGAGAGTGAGCCAGTGGATGGAAGACCTCTCTCTCTCTCTCTCTCTTTCTCTCTCTCTCTCTCTCTCCTCTGCCTTTCAAGTAAATAAATAAATCTTTTTTAAAAATGAGCTGGCTCTGGAAGCAGGAGAGTTAATATGAAAGGGAACTGCTAAGCCAATGCTGTGGCTCAGTAGGCTAATCTTCCACCTGCGGCGCCGGCACACCGGGTTCTAGTCCCGGTCGGGGCACCGGATTCTGTCCCGGTTGCCCCTCTTCCAGGCCAGCTCTCTGCTGTGGCCAGGGAGTGCAGTGGAGGATGGCCCAAGTGCTTGGGCCCTGCACCCCATGGGAGACCAGGAGGAGCACCTGGCTCCTGGCTTCAGATCAGCGTGATGCGCTGGCCGCAGCACGCCGGCCATGGCGGCCATTGGAGGGTGAACCAACGGCAAAGGAAGACCTTTCTCTCTGTCTCTCTCTCTCTCGCTGTCCACTCTGCCTGTCAAAAAAAAAAAAAAAAAAAAAAAAAAGAAAGAAAGAAAAGAAAGAAAGGGAACTGCTTTCTGGCAATGGATGGAAACCTTAGGTTCCGAGCGCTAAGGTTGATCTTGAGAAAGGAACAAGAAAACTAGAACATGACAAGTGAAACACAACTCATGTTCTGCTTTCAGTTCTTCAAATGTCTAGAGGGAAGTGAGTGTAGGAAAACACTTTGCTTTGTTTTCTGGATTTAGTAGTTAAAATAAAATAGAGTTTTAGGGGTGAGAATTTAACCTAGTTATAAAGACGTCAATATCAGCCCAGTGCTGCGGCTAGTAGGCTAAGCCTCCGCCTGCAGCACCAGCATCCCACATGAGCACTGGATCAAGTCCCGGCTGCTCCACTTCCAATCTAGCTCTCTACTGTGGCCTGAGAAAGCAGTGGAAGATGGCCCAAGTCCTTGGGCCCCTGCACCCGTGTGGGAGACAGGGAAGAAGCTCCTGGCTCCTGACTTCGGATCGGCTCAGCTCCAGCCGTTGCAGCCATTTGGGGAATAAACCAGTGGATGGAAGACCTCTCTCTCTGTCTCTCCTTCTGTCTGTCTGTAGCTCTACCTCTCAAAAAAATAAATAAATAAAATCTTTTTTTTTTTTTGACAGGCAGAGTGGACAGTGAGAGAGAGAGACAGAGAGAAAGGTCTTCCTTTGCCGTTGGTTCACCCTCCAATGGCCACCACTGCTGGCGCACTGCGGCCGGCGCACCGCGCTGATCCAAAGCCAGGAGCCAGGTGCTTCTCCTGGTCTCCCATGGGGTGCAGGGCCCAAGCACTTGGGCCATCCTCCACTGCACTCCCTGGCCATGGCAGAGAGCTGGCCTGGAAGAGAGGCCACCGGGACAGAATCCGGCGCCCCGACCGGGACTAGAACCCGGTGTGCCGGCGCCACTAGGCGGAGGATTAGCCTATTGAGCCGCAGCGCCGGCCCAAATAAATAAAATCTTAAAAAGAAGACACTAATATTCCATATCTGAGTGTCCCACCTCCAACCCCCCACTTCTGCTGGGAGGCACCAGTGACGGATCAGGTAATTAGATCTTTATCACCCACATGGGAGACCTGAATGAAGTTCTCAGCTACTGGTTTCCATCCTGGCCCAGCTTTTGCCATTCCACAATTGCATTTTGTGAATGAACCAGAGATTGCAAGCTCTCTCTGCCTATCTGTTTCTACCTCTCTTTCTCTCAGATAAATAAATCAAGATTTAAAAAATGGTTGCCATAGAGGCTGGCATCTGGTGCAATGGTAACGTACCATTTGGGACATGCACATTCCCATAATAGAGTGCATAGGTTTGAGTCCTGTCTCAGCTTCCAGGTCCAGCTTCCTGCTGATGTGTACTCTGCGAGGCAGCAGTCGATGGGTTAAGTACGTGGGTCTGTGCCATCCACATGGAAACCTGCACTGAATTCTCAGCTTCTGGCTTTAACATGGTCCAGTCCCGGCTATTGTGGGTAACTGGGGGAATAAACCAGATGAGGAAAGACCTGTGTGTGTGTATGTGTGTGTGTGTGTGTGTGTGTGTCTGCCTTTCAATTAGACAAAAAGAATTTTTATAATGATTGCTTTAGTCAGGTAGGAATTTCAAAATCTTAATCTTTCCAAGGAAGTCCCAATTTTCCCCCTTTTAGGTTAAATATTCGAATTAAACTGGCCATAGATTAACAAGCAGAAAAGCATATAGATTTATTTACATGCCAGTGTATAAGGGAGCCATGCAAAACACGTAACTCCAAGAAGGGCCAGAAGGTTGAAGCTTAATACCCTTTTCACAGGGAGAGGGAAGTTGGGGCTTAAGATACTTTTGAGGGGGAGTAAATTGTGGGGTGGGGGGATGAGTCCAGAGAATGGACAATGGCCTTGGGCAAAGTTCCTCTGGGCACTGAGTGTGGTTTGGATGGCTTTGATTTTCAGTCTTTTCCTCCAGGATATGAGTTTTCTCTTCCTTGGTTAATGAAATTTCAATGAAATTGGAAGGCAGTTGTGCCCCTCCTGGGTCATTCTGTCTCGGGTTTGATAAGGGAAATTCAGAGAAAGCCCTTCTTTGCATTTGCTGCTTCTGGGTTCTGTCGGTGTGGAGTTCAAAGTGGAGTATTAGGGGGTATTCTTTGCTGAGCTTCAATGTCTTTTAAACTTTGAAATATACATGTAGGGGCTGGGGCTGTGGCATAGCAGGTAAAGCCACCACCTGCAGCACCGGCATCCCACATGAGCGCCGGATCAAGTCCCGACTGCTCCACTTCCTATTCAGCTCTCTGCTATGGCCTGGGAAAGCAGTGAAAGATGGCCCAAGTCCTTGGGCCTCTGCACCCACTTGGGAGACCCAAAAGTAGCTTGTGGCTCCTGACTTCGGATCAGCGCAGCTCTGGCCATTGCAGCCTCCTAGGGAGTAAACCAGCAGGTGGAAGACCTCTCTCTCTCTCTCTCTCTTCCTCTGTAACTCTGACTTTCAAATAAATAAATACATCTTTAAAAAATACATACATGTGACTTTCTCCCTCTCTAACTTTGCAGTAGAAACTTTCTTCTTGTCTTATATGATAAATAAGAAAAGTTAGATTTATGGATCCTCACTAAATAAAAATATAAAATTTGCATTGTTAACTTGCAAACACACACATGTGCATTCATTTGTGAACATTGGTGATAAGGCCAGCACCATTCCTTAGTTTTGAGGACACTTGGGAGTTCTGCATTATCTTTCTTTTCAATTTTATTTATTTGAGAAGCAGACAGATCAAGGAAAAGACACAGACAGACAAAGAGAGCTCTCATTTGCTGGTTCACTCCCTAAATGCCTGTAAGGGCTGGTGCTGGGCCAGGGCCAAAGCTGGAGCCAGAAACTCAATTCAGATTTTCCGTGCAGGTTGTAGGAGCCCAAGTACTTGAGCCATCACCCATGCCTTCCAGAACCTGCATGAGCAGGAAGCTGGATTGGGAGCTGGAGGCACCCGAAGCAGCATGCAGCCGTCATAACTGACGTATTCACCTGTAGGCTAAAGCCTGTCCCTGCATTGTCTGTCATGTCTGCACATGAACCACGGTCATAATATTTTAATATTTATATTTTTATTAATTTTATTATTATTTTATTTTTATTTTATTTTATTATTATTTTTATTAATATTAGGTTAGGGTTATTAATTTACTAATATTAATATATTTAATATTTATAATTTCCAGGGTGCTTTTATAGAGTAAGATCTCAAATCAAAATCAATGAAATAATGAGATCAGAATCCCTTTGTATTTTTTCTAAAATTTATGGTTCTCCTATATCTTCAAAGCATTTAGCTTCATTTTTATTAGAGAAAAATCTCTAAATTCATTACTCCCTGCGTTTAATTAAAGTAGATAATTATAACTAAGAACAACGGACAGGCAGGTTTGCAAACAAATTTAACTGCCTCCACGGAAGCACCCAACTTGGCCAACATTAACAGGACGCGGGTTACAGTTACTAGGCTCGGAAAGAGAGTTGAAAGCTGGGAGTTCACGGTGAGCAAGAGTGCCCTGGAAAGACACAGGGAGAGTTTACGTGTGTTTGAGTGATTGTACAGCATATGGGGTGCACTGGAGATGAAGGGGGTGCACACTACAAACAAATCTAATCCCCGCCGGGGATGTGCATAGGAAAAGCCATTCAACCTCTTGCTGGCTCAGTTTTGTTATCTATGAAAAGTCAAGTGTAAACTAGAATAAAACCATGTGGGCTAATTCACCTCAAAAGTCAATAGCTTCTTTCACTGTTCTCTTTTCCTTTGTAGAATGACTCAAATTATAATCAATAAGCATTGATCAGATATACAGCAGCAATGATAGTGTTGCAATTAAGCCAACACTTTTTAATTCATTTCCTAGCTCTGGGTTGGAAATTGGGGGGTGGAAACCATTGCCCAAGGCCTTTGAGTGCTTATCAGTGGCTTAGGACACTGCATCAATGGACAGTGCATCAATGGACAGTGTGTCAATGACAGTGTGTCAATAGACAGTGTGTCAATGACAGTGTGTCAATGGACAGTGCGTCAATGTCTGGGCGATGAGGCTACAGAAAGAAAGCCTGCAGGGACTCCTGATGGCTCAGCCTCACTCCTGGCCCCCACTGCTAATCCTGCAGAAGAGGAACAGGCATTGAGCAGCGATTCTAGGAGGAGGCATTTTCACATTTGCTCTGAGCTGGGCAGGTGGGGGCCCTTCCTTGGAGCTTGGAGAATGGAAGTCAAGGGGGTGCTCCAGCCTTCTTCCTTGGGCAAAGTCCTCGTCCCTCACCCCCATCACAATGTCCCTTGGTCATACAGTACATGGGTTGAAGTGGATTCTGAATCTCTGGCCAAGCTTTCTAAAAAGATATTTATGCTTCCTGTTCTTAATTGTAAAATCGGTTGAGTGTGACTTCTTACATATCTTTCCTTTTACAAAACCAAATCAAACCATAAAAAAATGGAATTTCATTCCTTTTATATCCCCACGTGGTGATTGTGGTTTCTTTTATACAAGGGCAGGTGCCCTTATTGGAAAACTATCCCAATTCCTGTTTAAAGAAAAAAAATATGAGAATGTCCCAAGCATCACAGCCTGAAGTATCAATGAAAGTAGATAAGAGGGCAAACTATAGATGGAGCTTTAAATTTTCTAGCATCCATATTATGAAACAGAAAAAAGAAACAGGTGAAATTAATTTAGTCACTTGTTTTATGCTTAACCCAACATATCCAAAAACATTCCCATTTCAACATGTAATAAATATTAAAAACTATTGACATATTTTCCTTTTTTTATATTAGGTCTTTGCAATCCAGTGTGTATAAGAATAAATCTTGTTGAGCAGTGGCTGGCTTTAGTCCTGCCACTTATTCCTGCCTCAGGAGAGCTTCAACTTGCAGAGAGCCCGGACAGTGAATTGAAACAAAACTATCTCATCTTATTAATTCCAGCTTCAACTTCTTGAAAAAATCTATTTATTGAAGTGTGAATTATCACCAGACATTATCTAAAAGTGAAAACTTTGATGCTGTCTTTTAATTTTTTGGAAATTTTAATTTATTTATCTGAGATGTGGAGAGAAAAAGAGAGAGATGAGAGAGAGAGAGGGAGAGGGAGAGATCCTATCTCTTGGTTCACTCACCAAAACACACAATAACAGCTGGGGTTGGACCAGGCCAAAGCCAGGAGCCCAGAACTCAATGCAGGTCTCCAATATGTTGGAGGAACCAAACTATTCAAACCATCACTGCTGCCCCCCGAGGTCTGCATTAGCAGGAACCAGGAGTCAGGAGCTGGAACTGGAAACTGAACCCAGGCAAATAACGTGAGACACAAACACCTTGACTGCCATTTTAACCACTAGGCCAAACCGCAGCCCCGAATGCCATCCCTTTCAGTGTCCCCAAACATGCACAGAGCACTCAATAATTTTATAGCACTGCTGCCCATTGATACAAGCCCAGCTAGTAGGCAGAACTTGCAAGGTCAAGAAATGACACTCGCTTCTTACCCATGGATGATGGTGACAGCAACCCCCAATAGCTTTTCTCAACTTCATTGTCGCTGATTCCCTGATTACTGGTGGAACTTCCTCTCTTGGCAAACTCTAGGTGGATCCCATAAATCTAGTACCTGTACATGTCCACCCATTATGACATCATATCTTTGTTATAGGGTTTTCACAAGCTGAAACACACACACACACACACACACACAATTTCACCATGATTCAATATGTTGCTTCTTCCACGAGCCTAGGATTTCAGAACAGAGAACATTCCTCACTGTTCAGTGTCTAACTGAGCCCAAGCAGCAAGGCCTGGAGAACTCTTGGTGCCGCAAGCCTCATCCTTGGAGAAAGGAGGTTGTGCCCTGTTCATTTACCTTCTACCCTTACATGTCAAATACTTTCCTTAAAACATTTATTTATCCCTCTTAGTAGTTTTTTTGTCTGTTCTACGTAATATGACTGGTTTAATTCTGTAATTAATACACAGTTATTCTTAAGTGTTAAAAATTAACTGAAATGGGATCCCTGTTAAACATAAGAGTGGGAATAAGAGAGGGAAGAGATGTATAATTTGGGGCATACTCAAGCTGACTTGCCCCAAATGGTGGAGTTAAAAACATACCAGGGGATTCCAATTCAATCCCATCAAGGTGGCATGTACCAATGCCATCTCACTATTCCAAGTGATCAATTTCAGTTCACAATTGATCATAATGAAAGGACTAAGAGTCAAAGGGAGCACATAAACAAGTCTAGTACCTGCTAACACTAACCGATGGAATAAATAAAGGGGAGAGTGATCCAACATGGGAAGTGAGATACTCAGCAGACTCATAGAATGGCAGATGTCCTAAATAGCACTCTCTGGCCTCAGAATCAGCCCTAAAGGCATTCGGATCTGGCTGAAAAGCCCATGAGAGTATTTCAGGCATGGAAAGCAAGACACTCTGGCAAAAGATCTCTGCGAGTAAGATCCCAGTGGAAAGAACAGGACATCAAAGAAGGAGGTACCTTTCTCTGAAGGGAGGAGAGAACCTCCACTTTGACTATGACCTTGTCTAAACAAGATAAGAATCGGAGAACTCAGAGGGCTTCCATAGCCTTGGAAACTCATGACTGGAGCATAGGGAGATTACTGATGCCATAGACAGGAGTGTCAATTGGTAAAGTCAACAACAGGAGTCACTGTGCACTTACTCCTCATGTAGGATCTCTGTCCTTAATGTGCTGTACATTGAGATTTAATGCTATAACGAGTACCCAAACAATATATTTCACTTTGTGTTTCTATGGGGGTGCAAACTGTTGAAATGTTTATTTAATGTATACTAAACTGATCCTCTGTATAAAAAAAAAAAAGAAATTATCAACTCCCAACTTGACTCTCACTGGGATTAAACATGACAATAGGTCTGATCTGATTTCATCATCATTTTAAAAAAATCATCTATTATTTTTCACTTTATGTTTCTGTGTGGGAGCAAACTGTTGAAATCCTTACTTAATGTATACTAAGCTGATCTTCTGTATAATAAGATAATTTCAAATGAATCTTGATGTGAATGGAAGGGGAGAGCGAGTGGGAAAGGGGAGGGTAGTGGGTGGGAGGGACGGTATGTGGGGGAAGCCATTGTAATCCATAAATCGTACTTTGGAAATTTATATTCATTAAATAAAAGTTAAAAAAAAGAAGGAAAAAAACCATTTATTTATTTACTAGAAAGGCAGAACAGGCAAAAGAGCAACTGAGAGACCTTCTGTCTGCTAGTTCATGCCCGAAACACCCACATTTGCCAGGGTTGGGCCAGGCCAAAGCCTGGAACAAGGAAGCCCATTTATATGAATTCATGTAAATGTGGTAGGGACTCAAGTACTTAAGCCATTATTTGCTGCCTCCCAGGCATTAACAGGAAGATGGATTGGAAGCAGATGCCAAGGCCTGGACCAGGCGCTCTCACCTGGGATACTGGCACCCAAATAGCAGCTTCTCTATTTTTCTGTTTTAGAGAAGTTTATGCTTCTCTTTATGTGCACCTGCTTTTTTTTTCTTTTTTCTTTCCTTCTTTTTTTCTCTAAAGATTTATTTAATTTGAAAGGCAAGTCACAGAGAGAGAGAGGAAGAGACACAGAGAGAGACATCTTCCATCTATTGGCTCACTCCCCAAATGGCCCCAATGGCTGAGGCTGGACCAGGCCAAAACCAGGAGCCAGGAGCTTTGTCCAGGTCTCCTATGGAGGCGCAGGGGCCCAAGCACTTGGACCATCATCTGCTGCTTTCTCAAACCATTAGCAGAGAGCTGGATCAGAAGTGAAGCAGCCGGGACTTGAACCAGTGGCCATATGGGATGTCTACGCTGCAGACAGCAGTTTAACCTGTTGCACCATAGAACCAGCCCTGTGTACTTTCTTAAAAGCATCTTCCAGGTCCCTGCCACCCATTAGGGACACCCAGATGGAGTTCTGTGCTCCAGGCTTTGGCCCGGTCCATCCCCATATGTTGCAGGCATTTGGAGAACTAACCAGCAGATGGAACTTCTCCCTCCCTCCCTCCCTCCCTCCCTCCCTCCCTCCCTCCCTCTCTGGCTCCTTGCTCCTTTTCACCAGCCTTACCCACTTTACCTTTCTTTTTTTATTATTTGACAGGTAGAGTTATAGACAGTGAGAGAGAGAGAGAGAGAGAGAGAGAGAGACAGAGAGAAAAGTCTTCCTTCCATTGATTCACCCCACAAATGGCCGCCACAGCTGGCACTGCGCCTATCCGAAGCCAGGAGCCAGGTGCTTCTCCCGGTCTCCCATGTGGGTGCAGGGGCCCAAGCACGTGGGCCATCCTCCACTGCCCTCCCGGGCCACAGCGGAGAGCTAGACTGGAAGAGGAGCAACCAGGACTAGAACCTGGCGCCCATATGGGATGCCGGCGCTGCAGGTGGAAGATTAACCAGGTGAGTCACGGCACAGGCCCCTACTTTACCTTTCAAATAAAGCAATTTTTTTTTAAAACAGCATTTTCTAGCCACTTGTGCATATTAATTTTTAAAACGATGAAAGAAGAAAGGCGAGAGAAAGCGAGAGAAAGAGGAAGGAAGGAAGGAAGGGCAGGAGGGAGGGAGGAAAGAGCTACACCCTGCTATCTTCACAGGAATACAAGACAGGGTACAGATTTTGAAGCCCAGCAAATCCGGGTTGAAATCCCAGCTCTGTTGTGATGTATTTGGGACCTTGACCACACATCCTAATTCCTCAGAGTCCTGGTTCTTTCAGTTATAGAACTGGGGGGTGGGGGAGAAGAGAGAGAGAGAAAGAGGACAGGAAGAATAGATCATTGCTGGGGGGAGGGGCTTAGCAACAACATAAGGAAGTAGCTAGTAGGATTCCTGTCATAAATATTCAAAAAGTGGTTATTGTCACTCTCATCACAAGTGAGTACCAGTTGATCTACCTTCCCTGAAGTGACCATATCTTGTTTTGCAGGTTCACCAGGGCTTTGTGTCTCTCACGTGACCTTCTTGGCCACACCGATTGCAATGCTGGTGTGCATGACACTGGCCATATGCCAGCTGGGTGACAGTAGATTCCTCCCCCCGCCCCCGCCCCCGCCAGCCCTTGTCGCTTGCTTGTTTTTTTGCACAGTAGCTCAATGGCTGTTTATTGTCCCCAGCAAGTCCCTCACTTTTCCCAGGGTGAGCAGCAAGAAGTGGGCGATGAGCGTGCAAGCCACAACCCCGCGAGTTCATTTGGAGACGCATGGAGCCACATGTGAGCACGAGGAAGAGGTGAGGCGGAGATGGAAGGGAGGCGGTAGATGGAGAAGAAGCCAGCCAGCTGTCCTCAGATTGCAATCAGCCAGGCCAGTGTGCGGAGTGTGAACTGGTCCACCCAGGGGCAGCAGGAGATTCTGTCCACAGTTCCACTAGGGCGAGCCCAGCACAGGTGAGCACAAAATCGCTCTCCCCAGACGCAGAAGCCGATCTGCATGGAGCAGAGGCACAGCCGAAGGCACTTCCCACGGATCCTTGCTTCATCCGTATCCAGCACCGACCTGTGTGAAGGGGATGGGCAAGGAGGAGTACAGGAGAGGCCCCAGGGACAGACAGATGCCACCTCCACAGCCTGGAGGGCATGCAAGCAAACCTGGCCCACCGTAGGCACACACGAGGTTTGGGTACCGAGACTGGGCTGGAACATTCTGTCAAGCGGGCCAACCTTGCAACTCGCTCCGTCCTGGTCTCGGGTCACTCTGTGCGCAGCACGCCTTGTTCTTGGCTGAACTCTCCAGAATGGCTGAGAGCAGACTCCACAGGGGGAAGAGATAGGGTGCTATGTGAATGTTTTCCACATTACTTGTATCTGAGTAACCAAAATGCACTATCAGTAGGTGATCTCCTCCCTAAAGGTATTTCATTGTTTTCTAGGTCTTTAGATAACAATCAGAATTTTTTTTAAATGTGGGGGCTGGCATTTGGCCTAGTGGTTAAGACACTACTGGTTAATGGGGCTGGCGCTATGGTGTAGTGGGTAAAGCCATCACCTGCAGTGCCGGCATCCCAGATGGGCGCTGGTTCAAGTCCCAGATGCTCCACTTCCAATCCAGCTCTCTGCTGTGGCCTGGGAAAGCAGTGGAAGATGACCCAAGTCCTTGTGTCCCTGCAGCCACATGGGAGATCTGGAAGAAGCTCCTGGCTCCTGGTTTCAGATTGGCACAGTTCCAGCCATTGCGGCCATGTAGGGAGTGAACCAGCAGATGGAAGATCTCTCTCTCTCTCTCCTCTTCCTTCTCCTCCTCTTCCCCTTCCTCCTTTATGTGTATAACTCTGACTTTGAAATAAACAAATATTAAAAAAAAATAAAGACACTAGTTAAGACACTGGTGAGGATTCCCCGCATCTCATCTCAGAGAACTTGGGTTCCATCTCTCGCTCGGGGCCATGATTCCAGCTTCCTGCTGAGGCAAATCCTAGGAGGCCACAGTGATGGTTAAGGAACTGGGTTCCTGCCACCCACATGGGGGACCTGGGTTGAGTTCCTGGCCCCTGGCTCTGGTCATCACAAACATTTTAGGGAGTGAACCAACAAAGGACAGTTAGTTGTCTCAATTCCTTTTTTTTTAAGCACATATTTAAGACACAGTAGTACTGGAAGCCAGGAAATCAAGTGTGTGGATATTAAATTAACTACTTGTGGGTACAGACATTGAAAAACAGTGTTAGTCTCACAGCTGAACCACCTGTCTCATTCCTACAGGGAACAAGAGAGCAGCAGAGAGAGCTGGGAACAGCAGAAGCTCCAGTTACGGTCACACGTGGCAAAAGGAACGTATTTTAGGATGGACAAGAAATTTCCAGTTTTACGCACATCTTCGCATGACTTCCCATTTCAGCAACAGTGGGAAACTTTTCAAGCTCTTATGTGGGATCTTTGGCCAGAAATAAACTTTCTGTTCACAAGTGAATTTTCTATTTCCAGACCTGAGGCTTTATAGGTCAAGTCATAGGATAACGCGTCTGTGGACTCGGAAATGTACGGGAATCTGTGTGGCTTCAAAACATGCACACACACACAATAAAGAAATTAACATTTCTGCTTCATGATGGGACATCAAACAAAAGGCCAAAAACGTTTTGAGTGATGGATTCACAGCAGGGGCTGGGGTTGGGGTTGGGGGATGAAGAGGGAAGATCTAAAACACAACAAAGAAAAAAAAATCCTGCACATGTTCTCATTTTGCAAAGTGCTGAAATTCCCCCAAAGGTTGAATTCTGGTGTGTGTGTGTGTGTGTGTACGCATGTGCATGCGCACGCATGCGCATCTGATAGGATTCAAGAATTCCACCCTGAAAGCCAGGTTAACAGCACCTCCCCCAAGGGTATGCACCAGTTTGGGGAGCAGTTCTGCCATCATTAATAAGACCTGCACTCGGCAGGGTTCACCTGAACAGCAGTGAGCCACCTGCACTGGCCCCTGTCCAAACACCCCATCAGTTCGCCTGTGCGAGTTCTTGTCTCTTCACGGTCATATTGGCTTTCTGCACACATGAGACAGGAAGTGCAAACCAGAAAAGAAAGGATCCCTTGTGAAATGAGCTAAGATTTTCCTTTACTTTAAATTTAGAGGGAAGCCAGAGCCCCAGGACCCACAGCCCAGTGGAGCCAGAGAGCTTGCCCTTGTTCCCAAAGGCGGATGACAGAACTTCTAATTTCCCCTCTCAGAGGGGAGGCTGATTTTAAATTGTATGTATCTCAAGTCTCCTAGGACATATTTCTCTCCCTGGAACATATTTGAGGGCTCCCATGGGTCCTCCGGGACCACAAGGACTTTGCCAGAAATGGTTGCTCTCCGGATTGAAGCCAAAAGGCACAGTTTCCTAAATCTGTAGCAGCTTCCGAGGGTGGGAGCTGGGGACAGGACAATCCGAGAGTGCAGGGCTACCAGGAACCTGGGAGACAGGGGGACTTGGACTCGGTGTATGTGATGTGACAGGCATGCTTGCCTGGGGTGGGATTCGAACCTCAAGTGCTGGATTTTTAGAAGCAAGCTCTCTATTCAGCCTCTCTTATTCCAAGGGGAGCAGAGTGTTTGAAAGTAGACACACAGACACACTTGACTGCTTCATTGGAATATATTCTTCTCTTCCCAAAGCGCTGTCATTTGGATTTGACTTGGACAATTACAGAGAAGTTTCTAGGGGCCGGCGCTGTGGCACAGTAGGTTAATCCTCTGCTTGCGCCACCGACATCCCATATGGGCACTGGTTCTAGTCCTGGCTGCTCCTCTTCTGATCCAGCTCTCTGCTGTGTCTTGGGAAAGCAGTAGAAGATGGCCCAAGTGCTTAGGCCCCTGCACCCACCTGGGAGACCTGAAAGAAGCTCCAGGCTCCTGCCTTTGGATCAGCACATCTCCAGCCACTGCGGCCATCTGGGGGAGTGAACCAGTGGATGGAAGACCTCTCTCTCTCTCTCTCTCTCTCTCTCTCTGGAACTCTATCTCTCAAATAAATAAATAAATTCTTAAAAAAAAAAAACGAAGTTTCAAAGGGTGCCATGTGGAAATGTCTTGGAAGATTCCTTCCACTGCCCGAAGCCTGTCTGTCACTGGGACAGAAACCGCCGTGCGCGGTGGGCCGGGCTCCCGGTGTGCACAGGGGCGTTGCGAGTGCAGAGAGGAGAGGGGAAGAGCAGGCAGTGCTGTGGCCTCAGTAACACGTGGCTTTAGGCAGCGCTGCCGCTTTGCTTTGATCACCTCCCCTCCTCCAATCACTCGCTTTTGGCTTTCTTTTCATCTGCAATTATGCACAATTTAGTCTGCAAGAAAAAAAAATATTGGGACTACGGTGAGCCTGCATCATATAAATACCCCAGCTCCCTCATCTCTCAGCTTCCCTCAGGGGAAGCTGCTTAATTCCGTGCTGTTTACAGTTCGCTGTCCTACGTCGAAGTCCTGCTCCCTTCTGCTGTATCATGGTCTCACCTCTCAAATCAGCTGCTCAGACAGGAATCTTCAGCTCAGGACAGCTTCCGGAGAGACCCACGAAAACACCTGTCCTCTGAGCCCTTGCATGAGTTGTGATCAATGCAACTCATCAGGTAAGGGCTGCGCCATCCGGGTCCCCTTGCGGGAGACCAGCAGGGGTGGTTCTCTGTTGTCTTTAAAAGTTGGAGTCACGTGGCTTTGCCGAGTGCAGGCTGACCCTGCTTTTATGGTTATATAACTACATATCCACATACAATTAATTTAAAAATGCTACCTGATATGACCCTGTCTCTCCATTGTGAGCTATTGAGAGCTGGGGGCTGTGATCTGTTGATGGGTTCAGCTGAGTTCACCTCTGTGCGTGTTCTATGCAAAGCAAAGTGCACGTTGCATGATACGAGCAGTCCTGGCTCGCAGTAGATTTATTAACCTGAGAAACCACAGCCGAAAACCTCGCAGCAGGCTTAATGCTGCTCAGATCTGGGGCCACACCCTCAATGGCCTATAGGGACCAAGCAGCTCCTACAAATGTGGGAAGTGGGGTGGGTGGAGATGCCACTGAAAGTGGAACCCCTGACCCAAGTCACAAGGATAGCCACCGCCTGGGGTCTACCAGCTGACACCAGCAAGGATGGGGGCCACTGGTGGCTAACCCCTCCCGATTGCAGGAGAGATGTGAGGTTGTTCTGCTTTTCATTCTGGGGAATTAACAGTGTTGGAAAAGAAAACCTGCTTTAGTTTTTGGATTCAACCTGCAGCCTGACAGTTTGTTATCTTTGATTTAGGTTGTCCGTGCTGAATAAATCGTTTTAAAAACTATGCTTTGCTTTAGTTATAAATATTTACTGAACTCTACATTGGTTAAGATGAGATTCATCTTCTAGTAATATAAACCCAAAATGATAGTGGTTTAAAAATGATAAAAGTGTGATTTTTTTTTTGACAGGCAGAGTGGACAGTGAGAGAGAGACAGAGAGAAAGGTCTTCCTTTGCCGTTGGTTCACCCTCCAGTGGCGACCGCGGCCGGCGCACTGCACTGATCCAATGGCGGGTGCCAGGTGCTTCTCCTGGTCTCCCATGGGGTGCAGGGCCCAAGCACTTGGGCCATCCTCCACTGCACTCCCTGGCCACAGCAGAGAGCTGGCCTGGGAGAGGGGCAACCGGGACAGAATCCGGCGCCCCGACCGGGACTAGAACCCCAGTGTGCTGGCGCCGCAGGCGGAGGATTAGCCTATTGAGCCATGGCGCTGGTCTAAAAGTGTGATATTAAAAATGTCTGGGGGGAAAGGGGGATGACGATGGGTTAAGCCACTGCTTGTGATGCTGGCTGCTCCACTTCCAATCCAGCTCCCTGCTAATGCACCTGGGAAAGCAGTAGACAGGGGCTTGGGCCCCTGTCACCCATGTGGGAGGCCCGGACAGAGTTCTAGACTCCTGGCTTTGGCCTGGGCCAGACGTAGCTGCTGTGCCCATTTGGGGAGTGAGCCAGCAGATGGAATCTCTCTCTCTCTCTCTCTCTCTCTCTCTCTCTGCTTTCAAGTAAAATAAATAAATCTTTTAAAAATGATAAAAATTAAAAAACAAAAATCTGGGGTACGTGAGCATAGCCACCGTCGTATTCTCTGTACCTCTGATCCAGTATCCTAGCATATGGCTTAGGTCCTCAAGGCTGAGTCATGATCACAGAATGACTGCTGGCACACCAACCATCACATGCAGATTCTGAGCAGAAGGACAAAAGGAGAGGGAGAAGGATGCCCGGCCTCCTAGCTGAGTTTGTTCCTTTTGAAGAATTTTTCTGGAAGTCCTATCCAGAAACACTCACCTGTGCATTGGCTGCCTTTATCTACAAAGGAGACCACCTTCACCCACAGTGGGTTTTCTGTCTGTTATTGTAAGTCGAATTGAGCTATAACTGTATTTCCTGGCACTGTTTTGCCTTGTTTCCATGTTAAGGTATTGCTACTCAGATTAAATCAAGTGGGTTGCTCACTCTTTTAAATCTAAACTCTTGTATGAGATGGGAAATGTTTGTTCCTTAAAGTTTCCAAAATCTTGCCCATAAAACTATCTTGGCCTCTCACTTTGGAAGGGTAGTATTTTGATTCCTAATTCAACATCTTGCGTTGAATCAAGTGGTTAACTTTAAATGCTCATTTGCAAAAAGGCACTTTGCATTTAAGGATACAAATTTGCCTCTAGGTGTGATTTTGGCCGCATTCCACAAGTCTTGATAAATGTAATTTACAATTTCACTCACAATTCTCATTGTGATTCCTTTCTTTCACTGAGTAGCACTTCCTCTCCCTGCCAAGTATCCGTGTCCTAATTCCTGGAAGCTGTGACTGTTGCCTTAGATGGCAAGAACATCTTTGCAGCTATGATTAAGTGAAAGATCCTGAGATGGAGAGGTTATCCTGAGTGATCTGAGTGCGCCCTGAGTGCAATCACATAGGCCCCTCTAAAACAGAAGTGGAGGGGCCGGCGCTGTGGCGTAGCAGGTAAAGCCACTGCCTGCAGTGCTGCCATCCCATATGGGTGCTGGTTCTAGTCCCGGCTGCTCCACTTCCAATCCAGCTCTCTGCTATGGCCTGGGAAAGCAGTGGAGGTTCTTGGGCCCCTGCACCTGCACCTGCATGGGAGACCTGGAAGAAGCTCCTGGCTCCTGATTTTGGATAGGTGCAGCTCTGGTCATTGCAGCCAATCTGGGGAGTGAACCAGCGGATGGAAGACCTCTCTCTCTCTCTCTCTCTCTCTCTCTCTCTCTCTGCCTCTCCTTCTCTCTCTGTACAGCTTTGACTTTCAAATAAATAAATAAATCTTTAAAAAAACAGGAATAGAAAGAGATTTCACAATAACAGAAAAGGAGGAAGAGATAAGAAGGATGCGGTAGTCACAAGTCAAGCAGTGTGCAGAGCTATCAGGAGCTGTGAGATGCAGAGAATAACTCCCCGCTAGGGTCTTCAGGGGGAGCAGAGCCCAGTGACACTGGATGCAGACCTCTTGTCTCATGGACTGCAGAGAAAGCATTTCTGCAGTTTTACCCCACCAAATTGGTGGTAATTTTTTTACAGCCAAAAGCACCGATTTTTAATTCTTTGGAACTCAATTATCACTTTCCTAATTTGTTTGTCATTTTTTTGCCCTACTTTTTGGTTGATTAGAAAACTATTATTCATAAAGTACTGCTTCTTTGAAATTTGTAGACTGCTCCTTTGTGATTTATACGTAGAACACTGTTATAAAAATTTTCTGAGTACTTGAAAATAATATACATTCTTCATTTGAGGATCATCTTGATATTTATTAGAACTAAGTTTCCTTTTGGCTGGCTCCGCGGCTCACTTGGCTAATGCCCCCCCGCCTGTGGCACCAGCACCCCGGGTTCTAGTCCTGGTTGGGGCACTGGATTCTGTCCCAGTTGCTCCTCTTCCAGTCCAGCTCTCTGCTGTGGCCTGCGAGTGCCGTGGAGGATGGCCCAAGTCCTTGGGCCCTGCACCCGCATGGGAGACCAGGAAAAGCACCTGGCTCCTGGCTTCGGATCGGTGCAGTGCACTCTTTCTGTAACTCTGCTTTTCAAATAAATAAATAAATTTTTCTAAAAAAAAAGTGTGACTGCCCATCTCTGCTTCTTTCCCACCTGACTGAGTGAAGTTTTGAAAGACTGCAGGTGCTTTGAACAATTTGAGTATGAGGACCAAGATGTTCTCGGTATAACTACCACCTGCCCACTAATTTATTCCTAGCCTTTCACTCCTTTGGCTTTTTCCAAAAGAAAAATATGTGCAACCGCCTCTATTGCAAGTCCTTAATAAATATAGATTTCCTGGAGTTTCTGCAAATCTGTGACTTCTGTCATCTCATTGGTTGTTTTTCCGCTCAGTGTTTCAAGGTCCAGGAATCCAGGGGGAGAGGGGTCACCTAACCTTGAACATGAAGGCTTATTCGGCTTCACCCTTCTTTTGGAAAATCAAATGTTTCATTTCAGCACTGCTTTTAAGACTCGTGATCAATGACTGTTTTGGGAAATGCACAATGAGATTTGGGAATTGTATTTTTAAAAAATGCACTGGAGTTATTCACTGGTGGAAAGTTCCACAACAAATCAGCAGGTAGCTGTCGGCTTTTGAAACGCCGTCTCCTTGGGACCCTTCTCCCATCTTGGAGTGAGTGAGTCTGCACATGGCAAGGTGCGCCCGCATACCCACCCGAGCTTGGCTGACGATGGTGAGGTTGCACTGTGCCTGTGTGCACGGCTAACCTGTCAGAGGCACTAGGCAGATTCTGCAGGATGAGCTCCAGGCTGTAGTGGGCAGCAGCAAAGAGATTCCTGAAACGGAGCCAGATGGAAAACACAGTGACAGCTCTGGACTCCTTCCAGGACCCAGCAAAGAAGCACTGCAGATACAGTCGCTTCTTTGCAGAGTCTTTAGGAAAGCAAGAAAAAAAAGTTACTAACATCCCTACAATCTTTCCACAGCCAGAAGTAAACAGGCTTAGCCAGGAGCCTATATTTCCTATGAACTCTGTCACGGGGCATTTTTAGGAGGTGAGAATGGTGGCCTGGGTGGAGTAAAGTAAAACCCGGGACGAGAAACAAGGAGGCCTGCCTTGCAGTCCTGACCTGACCACGTGCTGCCAGCCCCCTCACTGCTCCTTGCAGCCTTAATTCCTCCTCCAGAGGAGGAGCAGGGAGGGGGAGGAAACCCACTTCTTAGGGTCACCGTGAGGACAAAAGGCGATGGGTGGAGATAGAATTCCTAAAGGTTGCATCTGCCCTATGTATGTAAAACAGCATTCAGAAGGGTCCCCAAGGGCATGCCTTTGACAGTGACATGTGGTTGTTCAGTTACACAATTTTCTACGAAGTGGCCCTAGGGTGCCCTAAGTGTCCTAAGTCTTTTTTCCCCTCTTTTGAAGGAAATCGGTTAATGGGAACAGTCTTCACCTTATAAGGTAGTAAAAGATCTGTATAAGCCATGGCCCCTTCCATGTGCAATGACTAGAAATTGTTAGGGGAACCCATGGGATCTCAGGGGGTCACACCCAGAACTGGAGTTTTCAGAACACTCTGCTCATGCACCCTCCCAAAGTTCCCTTGTTAGGGAAGGCTGCAAGCCAGCCAGCGCCACCCCGCTCTCTTCCCCACCCAATGTGTTCTTGGAAAAACCTGTCATGGAATGGAGCAAGGGAGCCCAACAGATGTTCCCATAGAAATCAGGCATGATTATGGGTTTCTGTTGTCGGCCAAGGACTTGCCACTAAAATGACCATTGATACGCTGTAGAGACAAAGACATCACAGCTGCAAATCACTGTCCTTGTCTAAACGAGGGATCTTATACTCCAAACGGTCAACGGCTCAAAGTAGGACAGACCTCAGAAGTGTCTCAGGCCAACATCTTATTTCAGAAAAGGAAGCGGAGGCCCTTGGTGTTGCCTCTGGTCACACGGCAGGGTTACCCAGGGCTCCCGATCCACTATATCCCTGCCCCACCCAGTCTACTCTTACTTTGTGAATGAGAGTCTATAGGGAGGTGATGCCAGCCCTTTGGATATTCAAAGAGGTCACAGTTCCGTAAAAGTATATATTTGTTAATAGGTGAGAAAACTATAACTCAGAGACTTAAAAACTTTAAAGTTGCATGGCTTGGAACCATCTGGAATTCATGAATGTGCATTATAGTCCCTAGAGCAACCATCACCTGCTTATACAGCCTGGAACTACTCCCCTAATGCTGACCCTTGATTTCTGAGAGTGATCTGTGGAAAGACGCTATCAGCGTTGCCTGGGAGCTTGGTAGAACTGTTGACACACGAGCTCACACCCCTGACCTGATGCCTTGGAATATGCATTTAGCAATTCCTTCTAAAGCATTCCTATTTTTTTTTTCATCTATAAAAGAGACCAGAGAATAAGATATTCTAGACCTTCCCTATGGCTCTAAACTGTTCTGAATTCTTCTCTCCCTGCCTCCGTTCTCCAAGACAGAAAGGGGATGATGATATGAAGACTCTCAGAAGTGAACTAAACATGTTAGAGAGGCAGGCCTGAGCCAGCAGTGGGGAAGGAAGGAAGCTTGGGCTGTTGGGCCCAGCCGGGGGCCTTTCTTCCCCCGCTGCATGCACTCTGAGATGCTCCTAGTTCGTGGCAGCTGTATGTGTGACTTTCGGATCCAGAGACTGGTGGGCTGTGTCTACACAGTGCACAACTCTTGACCAGGGGTCGAGACATGGGTACCTTGCTCATTTCTACCACCAGCACTTGGACACCATGCAGGGGAAGGTGGGGAAAGTTTCAGCGATTGGCCCAGTCACTCAGTGTCTTGCACTGCTACTGTCAGTCTGCAAAATCAGTCATTAAGAATTACTGGATTGCCTAGTAGGTCTGTGATTCATTGCTGTGTCTTTGCTAGAAGATACTTTGTTACTAGGCCAGCAGGTTGCTGCTGAAGAGAAGAACAAAGGTGCTCTTGCTAAGGTCTTGGTATCACCAGAGACAGGGTTTCAGGGCCAGCGCTGTGCCATACCAAGCAAGGCTGCCGCCTGCAGTGCCAGCATCCCATATGGGCACCAGTTCAAGACCCAGCTGCTCCACTTCCGATGCAGCTCTCTGCTGTGGTCTGGGAAAGCAGTAGAAGATGGCCCAATCCTTGGGCCCCTGCACCCACGTGGGAGACCCGGAGGAATCTCCTGGCTCCTGGCTTTGGATCGGTGCAGCTCCGGCCATTGCAGCCATCTGAGGAGTCAACTAGTGGATGGAAGACCTTTCTCTCTCTCTCTCTCTCTCTCTCTCTCTCTGCCTCTGCCCCTCTGTAACTCTGCCTTTCAAGCAAATAAATAAATCTTTAAGAAAGGAAGAAGTCTAAGCAGGATTTTGCAGGCAGAGTCCTGAGACACGTTTCTTCTGGGTGGGTGGATCCCTCACTGACTACTACATACTCAGTGACTCCCTCTTGCTAAGTTAATGCATGTGCTTCCTGACACTGTATTTTCCCCCAGTCTGCTTACTGATTTCTACTCCCTTTCGTGACTAGGGAAGCACACACCTGAGAGATCCATCTGTTGACTCCATGCCACGTGCAAAGCGTGTGTCTGTGTCTGAGCAAAGTAGCCAGACACGTACATTTCTCCTTTAAGAACTTCTGCTGATTTCTCTTGGATTTAGCCCTGCTTCCCTGAGGATCTGGCATGTCAGTGTTCCTGGCTACAGAACATAAAATCCCGTTTCTGGTCATGGCCCTGAACCTTTGCACACAGAGCAAGGTGGAGGTTTTCATGCGGGTCTGGTACAATCAGTCCCTTTCCAGCATCATCCACAAGACAGCCTTTCAAAGCTGATATTGAAAGTGACATGGGCCTCCGCGGAGCTTTCGTTTGCCAGATATTCGAAAATCATTTTCCTTCCACAAAAGCCTCTGTCCATGGGGCTGCTCCCTTCCATAGGATCATGGTTATAATTTACTGCACAGGATCCACCAGGCCATGGGTGCAAGGGAGGGTTGTGAATGTTTATGGCCCTCGAGGCAGAAGCTGTCTGCAAATATCTGGGGGAAGCAAGGGCCCTTTCGCCTCCCTCTATGGCACTGAAACATTTCAGAAAGATATTTTTTATTTTAAATCAGTGAGCTCAATGAGTAAACACAGAGTCGGCACAGCCAAAGTTCTTCCAAAGGAAGCAGAGATGGAATAAAGAAAAGAAAGGGCTTTAGTGTAACAAGGTCTTGTGTGCACTTTCTACCTCCTTTTTTAAAAGATTCATTTATTTATTTGAAAGGCAAAGTTACAGAGACAGAAAGATGGAGAGAGACACACAGAGAGAGACTTCCACCCACTGGTTCACTTCCCAATGGCCTCAATGGTTGGAGCTAAGCTGACCCGAATCTGGGAACCAGGAGTTTCTTCCAGGTCTCCCACGTGGGTGCGGGAATCCAAGCTCTTGGGACATCTTCTGTTGCTTTCCCAGGCCATAGCAGGGAGCTGGATTGGAAGTGGAGCAGCCGGGACTCAAACCAGCATCCATATGGGATGGTGGCACTGCAGGTGGTGGTTTAACTGGTTGCACCACAGTGCCAGTCCCTATCTCCTTCTCTTGAGGATCAAGTTATGGGGAAAACAGGCATTCATATACCCAGCAAGAATCAACTCTGGGGGCCAGCATTGTGGTGTAGTGGGCTAAGCCACTGCCTGCAGTGCTGGCATTCCATATGGGTACTGGTTCAAGACCCATCTGCTCCACTTCTGATCCAGCTCTCTGCTATGGCCTGGGAAAGCCTGCATCCTCATAGGAGACCTGGAAGAAGCTCTTTGCTCCTGGCTTCGGATCAGCATAGCTCCAGCCATTGCAGCCAATTGAGGGAGTGAACCAGCAGAAGACCTCTCTCTCTCTCTCCCTCTCTCTCTCTCTCTCAATCTCTGCCTCTCCTTCTCTCTCTGTGTAACTCTGACTTTCAAGTAAACAAATAAATCTTTTTTTAAAAAAAAAAAGAATCAACTCTGTATTAGTCATAGTTCCTTGGCCTGAAAACAGGTCTATGGATGCAGGCAGTGATGTAGACATCATTTTCCCACACAGGTACCCTGTGAAGGAGGTAACAGGCCATCTTTGGTTCCTGTATTTGGTCAAAACATCAAGAAGATCTAACTCTGCTGCCAGGCTCTCATGAATCATCAAGAGAGAGGCAGGCTTTGTTTTGATTCATAAATAGGTCAAAGACTCATCTGATCAGGTTCAGAGGAAGTCAAGACAGAACCATGGGCAAGAGGCATATCCAAGTTCTCCCCCCAAAATATATCACCCAGTATTGGACTAGCTCAATATTCAAATGCAGGCGGAGGAAAAAAACCACACTATTTTTCCTGCAAAAGGGAGAATTTAAGCCAGATCTGAAATGGAAGTCTTTCCATGAAAACAGACTTGAAGTGCATATTCAGCAGAAGAACTCCCTCCCTCCCCACAACCACACTCTGCAGCTTCCGAGCAGGATGCGAGGAGAATTCCCAAGTCCTACTGGACCATGTCTCACTTAAAAGTCACTTTCCCAGCATGTATGTCTGACCCCAAAAACAAGAAACCTAGAAATCATCCTCAAGAATGAAAAGCCTTGATGGCACCTTGCACCACATTGTTGGACAAGTCAGTGAGCGCTCCGGCTATCATCCCCATTTGGGGGCTTTTGCTTTTATATGGAATGAGTTGAACAGCAATAGGAAAAAAAAAAAAAAAGAATTTGCTTTTAATTCCAGGAAACTTGGCAGATAAGGATGATGGAAAACTTGAAAGATTTCCAAAAATAGATGGACATTTATATAAAATGTGGCCTTTCGCTGCATTTCATTCTTCTCCAACTTTGTTTATGCTGTCCTCTTCCTTGAGATTTTCACACACAGGGCAAACATTCATAAAAAGCTTAAGTCCCAAAGGATTCCAAGCAGCTCTAAGATATCAACCAGGCAGCTTCACTCCTGAAAATCTAAATAAACTCATTCATTTTCAGGCCAATGAAATGACAATGGCATAAAATAACTGTCTTGCTCTTTGTGCTGTATGGACAAACACAGAAGCTCATGTGTACTCTCTCTCTCTCTCTCTCTCTCTCTCTCACACACACACACACACACAGAGAGAGAGAGAGAGAGAGAGAGAGAGAGATGTGTACATCATCAACTTTAGCCAACACTGACAACTCTATAACAAAATGTAAGAGCTTACTGAATGTCTTGGAAGATCATCAGCTTTACTTGGAACTGGGAGAGAAAGAAAAATTACAATCAACCTTTAAATGCCAACACCAGTAACAAGAAGAGATGTTGTGACCAAGCTTAGGCGCCTTCCTCCAAAGGCCATCCATAACCCCCTGTCTGTCTCCCTTCATGTGAGAAATATGTGTTCCTCGTGGGAAACTCCCCATAGCATTCTTAAACTTCACATTGATTTTATTTTGCTTCCCAAGCGAGGATTTGCACGTACTCCAGTGTATGACCCTCACAGTGCCACTTGGTAAATTTTACCTCTGAATGCACACTCTTGTTTCTGCCATACAGATGAAGATAGAGAACCTTCCAGCAAATGCTCTTTGGCTCTTCTTCCCTATGAATTTGAAGCAGAGGAAAGATATTAGCTAATCCATGATGAAGGCTTCACTGTGGCCGTGGTGTTGAGAATCGATTGCAGGAAGCAAGTGGAGAAGAAGCCAGCACAGTCAGGAGACCATTGCCATCATCACTTGAAAGAAAGCGCAGATTCGGACAAGCCTACAAAACAGAGGACCTAGGAAGAAATGATTGGATTCCACGTACAATCTGCAAGTAAGACTTCCCCAGATGGACGTGTCCGTGGTTGGGGTGCGTGAGAGAAAAAGAAATCAAGAGAGTTCCTGGGATGATTACATGATGTTTGCCACCATCTGTCTCATCCTCACCCTGCACTTGAGGGGCTGGAACTCTAGAAGCATTTCCAAGATTCCTTTGCCACCAGGGCTCCAAATTCAGATTCTGCCAATGGGAGCCTCAAGGGACATGAGAAAGTAGAAGGAAGGTTGACACTACTCTTCCACTTCCAGTAGTGGTGGCAGCAGCAGAAGACTGTAGACAACCCTGGGGGTTGCTTTATAGCAGCCCAGGGGGCGGGGGCAGTTGGACAGGATTCCACAGAGCTGGCCTGGCTCCCTGCAGTTACTGATCCCCCTTCCCCTACTCTTTCTTCAACTACTCCGGCAATTCTTGGGATGCTGGTGTTACACCCAAGAAAGAAAAAGGAAGAAGCAGTGCAATGTAACCAGTTCTTGCCTCCAAAGACCACTGCTGTCTACATTTCCACCTATTACAGATATGTCAAAGACCCAAGGATTCCAGCCCTTACCACTGGCTTTCTCATCACATCAGATTCCGTACGTCCCTAATGTAACCACATCTGATGGTCCCTAATGTAACCACATCTTGTCATGCCTCTGATGGTCTACAGGCACCTGTACTGCTGTGTGTGGGAGTTTATGGACTCAGGAGTGAACCTTTCAACAAACTCTGACTCAGGAAACCCCTGTTGTACCTTAAGAGGGAGTAAGCTTCAATGATTCACAGCCGCTTGGTTTGCCTCTGCCTGTAATAATAGCTAACGTGGAGTGTGGGAATGTAGTGTACTTCTGCATTATTAGTCAAGACTGTATTACCAGGTATACTTCTTGATTTTGAACATGATCGATAGCCACACATGAACCTGTCTTGTGTGAACCTGATTCAATGTGCACACCCACCGTGTGAGACAAGGGTCAATCCCAGAACCCAATAGAAGCTTTTGAAGTTGACAGTTCAGATGGCTTCCTGGTTGAAATCCTCACTTTGACTGTCTGGATAAACTTTGACTTTGATTCTCCAACCAGAAATTCAAGGTCATCAGCACATTCCTCTAGAATCCAACTTCTCAGAACCACCTTTTGCCTACAGTTGATTCCCATCATTCAGTGATTTCTGTACTTGTATTTGCCAATTTCCTTGCTTGCTTTGAAACCCCATGATCTGTATTTACAATGCATTCACAGCCATTGGTGGACATGTGTAAGTAGCAAAAACTCAAGTGTTTGCTGTACACTCTCCCAACCATGGCCAAAGAGGACAATGACCCACCTCCCTGCACCAGCTCTCTTTCTGTCAGCAAGTGGTCTCTTTGTAGCCTACATAGCATTCTGTGGTGTTCTCCTGAAGTCCACACTTCTTCATCTATCTGCCTTTGAGTTACAGAATGAATTATGGAATTTGAACACATCTGAAGCTGACCTCTTGATTGTCAACCTAACCTTGCCTTTTTCTCCGCCTTCCCCACCCCAGTAAAGGTGACTCCTCCTTTCCCGTTGGTCAAATCCAAAGACTTGAAGTCTTCCTCTTTTGACTCCTCTTTCTCTCACATCCCTCTTCCAATAGATATATCACCAACTACTCTGCTGTTAGAATGTATCCAGAAGCGAGACACTTCTCAATATCTTCTTCTACCTCCATAACTGATTGCCAGACCATTGATTCTGTGTGTGTGTGTGTGTGTGTGTGTGTGTACTATTGATCCTATTGGTGTGTGTGAACCATTGATTCTGTTTGTGTGAATCATTGAATTTTTTGGTGTGTGTGAACATTGATTCTGTTGGTGTGTGTGAACATTGATTCTATTGGTGCATGTAAACATGGATTCTATTGGTATGTGTGAACCACTGATTCTATTGGTGTGTGTGAACATTAATTCTGTTGATGTGTGTGGACCATTGATTCTATTGGTGTGTGTGAACCATTGATTCTTTTGGTGCATGTGAACCATGGATTCAATTTGTGTGTGTGAACATTGATGCTATTGGTGTGTGTGTGTGTGTGTGTGTGTGTGTGTTTAAGCCCTTTTTCTGCTGCTAAAGAACACAATGTCACAGTCTGAGTGAGTGAAAGAAAAGAGGTTTATTTTGGCTGGCAGTGCCAGAGAGCTCGGGTCATGGGGCTGCGTCTGGTGATGACCTCCTTGCTGGCAGAGGCCAGAGGCAGTGCCAGGCACCACATGGCAAGAGACAGAGAACATGCAAGAGTGCATGTGCCCATCTGCTTGCTCTGTCTCTCTTCTCATAAAGCCACCAGGATCCAGGCATAGGAGCCACACCTTATGGCCTTATCTAATAGACAGAGCAATCTCCATCCTCTTGCACCTCCCAATGGGGATTCAAGTTCAACCTGCAAAGGCTTGGAGGACACTCACTCACATCCATACCATGGCAGTGGCTTTGTTTTGTGCTAACACAGTAATGAAAGTGCTTGAGAGAGAGAGAGAGAGAGAGAGACCCCATTTACTGATTCATTCCCCAAATGCCCACAATGACTGGGGTGCGCCAGGCCCAAAGATAGAACGAGAAACTAAATCCAGGTTTCCACATTTGGGGTAGAAATACAGTTACTTGAGCCATCGCGGCTGCCTCCCAGGATCTGCGTCAACAGGAAGTTGGAACTAGGAGCCAGAGCTGGGAGTTGAACCCAGGCATTCAAAAGTTGGATGCTGGTGTCTTAATCACTAAGCTAAATGCCCTCTTCCCCAGAGTCTTTTAAGATCTAAATTGGACCTATTTCTCCTTTGTCCAAAATCTGCCTATGGCATCCATCTCTCAGAATAAAATCCAAAGCTCTCAATGTAATATAAAACTGTACTACTCGTTCAGCTCATCCCCCTATGACCTGACCTGTCATTCAGCCAGCTCCAACCACTCAGGCAATCACCTGAGGACATTTGCGTTTACTTCCCCCAAATATCATCCATCTGTCTTCCTTCAGGGCTTTGCTAAAGCACCGGATATCACACCACAAATACAAGATAAGTATGTGAGGTAATGGATACATTAGTGAGTTCCACTTAGCAGTTTCCCAGTGGATACATATATTGAAACGTTGTGTTGCAGACTATAAATACATACAATGTTATCAATTGTGAATTTGACAGTCCTTCAAAAAGGTGATGAAAAGTATAATTAAAAGATAAGCTTATTTTCCCTGTCTGAGCCCAGCAAGGCAGAGACATCTTGGTGGGACACAGGACGGGGGCTCTCAAAGTGCACAGAAAGGTCTGCTGGGTCAAAACAGCTGGAAGACACTTGATTCACAAATTTCCCAGGCCCCTGCTTCGTGAATCAAGTCAGTGTGCTCTTCTGATACTGTCCAAAGCAGAAGCAGAAAAGCTTTCCTCCATGGACCGTGGGGAATGCTGAGGCTCCTAAACAGGTCCCTGAGGCAGGGGGCTTGGTTAGTCCCCCCTGGTTAGTGGGACATCTCAAAGAAATGAATTCATCCAAGGGGTCAGGGGAGCAGTGCACACTCCGGAGCTATAGTATCTTTCTCCCACTGTGTCCCAGCTAAGGCTGCAAACCTCTACTTGCAAACCCCCTGTGAGCCCTTCCCCACATGCAATGTTTGCTATCTGCACCCTTCTAAGTGCACAGGTCACGTTTTCTGGTCTGTGATCCCCAAAACATAACCCAAACTACGTCTCAGGATAAGATCTTACATGGAAGCATCGAATGAGATGAGTTACCTGCAGTGTGTACCGGGTTTCTCAACTTTACAAAGCTGGGAAGACAGCACTGTGACCTGCATTTAGAAGGTGAGCTCAAGGAAGGGGCTGCACCTTGGCCACCTGATATGGTGCAGAACCAGTGGTCTGCATGGCCGTTGAAGGCATCCAATTTCCTTCCAGGCACAAACTCTATCCATTAGCTCCATGTGCTAATGGACAACGTGTGGTTGTCCCTAAATTTTCACGAATCACAAGGTGCTGGGGAGTTGATAGGCTTAGCAGAAACACTTGGAGTGTCTGCAACTCAAAGCATTGCTCCGGTAATAACTCTGTATCTCTGAAGAATTGTCTGTCATACCGATTGGAGCATGGAGCAAGCCAGAGGCAAGTGAGCCAGCTGGCGCAGTCTGCATTCAGGATGTCAAGGGCCACGTGGCAGGATGAACCTCTGTGGAACAAACTTAGCTGTCTGGTGGTTCCCTGTGACGTGGGAAAGATTT
Source organism: Oryctolagus cuniculus (assembly GCF_051225735.1). Classification (NCBI taxonomy): domain Eukaryota; kingdom Metazoa; phylum Chordata; class Mammalia; order Lagomorpha; family Leporidae; genus Oryctolagus; species Oryctolagus cuniculus. The sequence continues at coordinate 143,639,151 of NC_142867.1, read as the reverse complement.
ATAGCTGTGCTCCAGGAAGCCTGTGCCAGTGGGAACCGTCTCAATTCTTCCAGGCAGAGGTGGGTGACGCTACTCTGGCTTGGCAAGACCTTGATTTTACTAAGTGGTTAATATGAAATAATGCCCACTAGATATCTGCTAGGGAGTGTAATGTCAAACCAACGAGTGCCCAATATTTACTCACAAGTCCAACAGAAAGAAACAGTATTCAAATATGTCCGAAGGATTAGCATTAATTTGTTCTTCCACGTTTTCTAAACTTTTGCCTCAAGGAAGATAAAAAGGAGCCAATTACACAGTGTTCATTTTGTTGAATTCCTACCGAGTTGTTTCTTATGAGTTCTTCTTATGAAATGACGCTTGGGGGCTTTTAAGAGCCTAAATAAAAGGTCATGATTAGAAGACGCCTTGTGAAATCCACTGCGCAATGAAAGAGCGCTGTGGATGGGACAGTGATCATTTTGTTACACTTATGAGGACTCCAGGAAGAATTAACGGTCTCGCTTTAGTAACAAGATGAATGGGAGCTGTTCTCAGTAACACATTTGTTGTCTTCTGGCCTAAAAACAATGACAATTGTGTAAACGACCAGGTTAAGGTTATTTCTTCAACTTGACCAAAACACATTTCAGTGAACACACAACATGTTCTCTAAACCTCATTTCTTCCTCCATTGTATTCTTTCTCTAATGCAGATCTTAGGCACATTGTTACAATCAACTAACTCCATCCTGGAATTAGGTGGACTATAAATTAATAAACAACTTCTTAACATCTACAACCTGGGGGATGCTAAGTTTGGAATATCCTTGAGTGCTCCATTCCCAAAATTGCACGTGTACTATAGAAAGTGTGGCAGGAGCAATGCTTCTTCTTGAGTCTTAGGAGAAAGGAGGAGAGAGAGAGAGAGAGAGAGAGAGAGAGACGATTTCACTCTGCTACATTGAAAAACGCATCCCGCTTCATGCCCCTGGCTCCCAGCTCTCTTTTCTTGAAATTTGAAATTTCTGGTGCTATACCCTTGTCTGAATTCACTCCGATAACGTTGATAACTTGCTACCAGATTCTACATCCAAAAAATTCTGCCTTTTAAGATGCCCGTAGATGTTCTGACAGAGGGCCAGGCTCACGGCAGAGCATAATTCCTTGGCTCCGTTCCGTCTTGCATGGTGCTCTTTCTCTGGTCCGTTTGTTCTTGTTTCACCCCAGTTATATTTGCAGATGTGTCTTTCACATTCGTGTTGTTGGAAACTACTTGCTCATTTTCTGAGCTATGTGGAGTATAAATTAGTAAATCATTTCTTGGTCTGGAAGTTTGGTGCCCCTTAAAGTTGGAGAATGCCTCTGAGGTCACTGGCCTTCGAGGAAGCCATCTGATGTCAGTGCAGATGTGGGAGGCAGAACACAGGAGCTCCCCATGGGGCAGGGAGAAGATCCAAGTGAGTCCAAGGTCCTCAAAGGCGTCCTTATAAAAGTGAGGAAGGAAAGTCAGAGTCGGAGGAGGGGATCTGATGATTGAAGGAAGGGAATCAATGAGAGACTTGGAGATGCTTCATTGCTGTCTTCCAGGAGGGAGGGAGGTGCCACGAAGCCAAGGAATGCAAGTGGCCATGACAAGTTGGGAAAAGGCAAGGAAATCAGAGCCGTCAGAGGAAACACAGTCCTCCTGAGACCATCGCTTGAGCCAGCTGAGGCGCCTGACCTGCCTAGAGACCACACATGTGTGTTGGATGAAGCCTAGCATCAGTGGTCTTTTGTGTCAGTAGCCACAGGAAGCAGTGACAGCATTCCTTGCAAATACTCCAGATCACTGCCGTGTCACCATTGTGCTTGTAGGGTTTCTGTCTTTCTTTCTCTCTTACTCTTGGTTGTTGTTGTCCTATAGATGTCGATATCACTAATTTCCTAGCCCTGGATCTGCTCCTGGCGCATGCACTAGACACCTTCCCCATCTCCAGGACTGTTCAGGTTTAAGCCTCATGAATCCCTTCAGGCATTGATCTTTTACACCTGTTCCACTTTGCAACTTTGCTCAGAAAGGATACCCCATTTTACCGCTCCTTTCTTCAGCTTGTCTCACAAGTGCTAATCGTTTCACCTACCTGTGGTCACTGCCACTGAGCCGCCCACCCACCTGCACACTGTGGGCCTCAGCGCCAGTAACAAACCTTTATGCGATAAGGGAAACATTCTCCAAGCATGTCCAATATGATAACCCACAGAGCACTCAGAATGTGGCTGGTGTAACCAAGGGATGAAATATTCAATGTCGCCTTATTATGATTAAAGTTTAATTAAAGTTCATTTTCTTTTTTTTAAAAGATTCATTTATTTATTTGAAAGTCAGAGTTACACAGAGAGAGGAGAGGGAGAGAGAGAGCGAGAGAGAGAGAGAGGTCTTCCATCTGATGGTTCACTCCCCAGATGGCCGCAACAGCTGGAGCTGTGCCGATCCGAAGCCAGGAGCCAGGAGCTTCTTCCAGGTCTCCCAAGCGGGTACAGGGGCTCAGGGACTTGGGCCGTTTTCCACTGCATTAAAGTTCATTTTCAATAGCTGCGCTTGCCCAGCAATAAACCACATTGGACAGCACTAGATTTCCATTAAATGCATATTGATGATTAATTGAAGCAGTTATCAGGCACCTGCAGTTATAAAACTCAAATCAGTCAACTCTTCATTAACTATTACTTAAAGGAAAGACCATCACAATGACAAAAAAGTACCTAAAAACCAGAGACATTTCTTCCTAAAATAAGCACCGACTGCATGCGAGAACAATCTGCACTTAAACAAAATCCCCCAAACTATTAAATCCTTGTGCGTGGTGCCGTTACCTCCAGGAACTCATAAAAGGAAATGTCCTTAATTAAAAAGAGTGATTTTTTTGGGGTGGCTCTAGGGACGCGTAAATGTCTGGGATATAAATAAGCCACGTTTGTGGCTGGATCCGAAGGCATGGCCTTGGCTCACTGGCCCATCCCCAGCACCGCCAAGGTTACACCGACGGTTGATTAGGGGAAAACCCAGTCCTTTACTGGAAAACCTTAAGAAAAGGGCTGCTCTGCCCTGGCGCTTTGGCTGATAGCCGTGTCCCCATGCTGTTTCTGTGATTAATTTCCCCTGACATAGCTGTGGGGGTAAAAGCCCACGTGGAAAGCAGCAGGCAGGCGGAACGGGAGGCCCCCACTGGCAGCACGAACCGGAGGAAGACAGCAGGCACTCTTCCAAGGGGAACACTTAGCCTGGACTTCGGGCTCCACAGCACAAGGGGAGCTGAGTGACACCAAATAGGAGCTGATGTTGAGTCCGGTGACAAAAACCAGATGGTTCAGTGGAGAATGCCGTTCCAGCTTCCCGCCACTCTCCTTGCTTCGGCAGGATTTGAACCCACCCACCCCTCGCCCCTGCAAAAAGAGACATCCAGATGTTAAAGGTATAGAGCTTGCATTTGCTGTCTCTGATTTCTATGTGAGTAACCACATAGTTAGGGCTGCAAATGCATTCAGAACCAGGAAGAGTGAAGTCACACGAACCACAAGGGGCAGCCTGCAATCAGGGGTGATGCTGGTCCTACCCACACAGCGGCCAGCACTCCTGCGAGGCAAGTTTCCAGATCACCTCAAGAGAAGCAATGGGCCCCTCACCAAATGTCCCTCAGCTGGGCACTCCTTAAATGGCTAAAGGACTCAGTAGTGTCCTGCTTGCTTTTGCTTAAATAAATAGATAATACTCTCCTCCTCTGTCTCTACCATCTGTCTTTCCATAAATAAAAGAGAGCTAAAAAAAATTTTTTTTTAAGGAGCTGGAGTTGTGGCACAGCAGACTAAGCTGCTGCTTGTAACACCTGCATACTGTGTGGGCTCAGGTTCGAGTCCTGCCATCTCCACTTCCTATCCAGCTCCCTGCTGGTTCTCCTGAGAAAGCAGCAGACTATGACCCGAGTTCTCAGGCTCCTGTCATCCACATGAGGGACCCCAGATGGAGTCCTGGGCTCCTGGCCTGCACCTGGACTAGCCCCAGCCTTTGCAGCTCAATTGAGGAGCAAACCAGAAGATAGGAGATTCATTCTCTCTCCCTCTCTCTCTCTCTACCTGTGTATGTCCGTATGTCACTCTTTCTCTCTCCCTCTCCCTCTCTGTCACTCTGCCTTTCAAATAAATAAATAAGTCATTCAAAAATGTACAAAGAGACAAAAATGAACTTTCAGATATAAACAGATTTAGCTGAAATATAACAGCACTTCAAAAAAGTTTATGAAAAACTGGAATTAAAGGATCTTTATTTGGAGGGCCAGTGCTGGGCATAGTAGGTAAAGTTATCACCTGTGGCACTGGCATCCCATATGGTTCGTGTCTTGGCTGCTCCACTTCTTATCCACCTCCTTGCTAATGTGCTTGGGAAAGCAGCAGAAGATGGTCCAGGTATTTGAGTCCATGCACCCATGTGGGAGACCCAGTACGAGCTCCAGGCTCCTGATTTCAGTCTGCCCAGTTCTGGTGGTTTTGGCCATTTGGAGAGTGAACCAATAGATGGAAAATTCTCTCTCTGTAACTCTGCCTTTCAATTAAATAAGTAAATCTTTTTTTTACAAAGCCTTTATTTTGGTTCAAAATAATTGTTATATACATTTTCATGGAGTTTTTGAAAAACTCTCACAAGCATAGGCTTCAAAATTTCTTGCACTAAGTCAAACTTATCATTTAATTCCATTTTCTATTAACTTTCGAAGCACCCTCATCTCTCTACCTGGAGTCCAGTTGTTCAGATAATAGGGTACAGCTGATCCATGATGAGGTTCCCAAATCCCCCTGTACCTGGCTTTTGCACCATTAGAAGGGCTTCTCAGGGTTTCACAGCATTGCCTGGCTTTGCACACACGTCAGTGACTCTATCGCATGTCAAATATTGGGAAATGACAGCCCATTCCAAGCAAGAGTTTAATGCTGTGTGAAGATTAATTCTGTAGCTTTGCCCTCAAAAGGAGAGGGAAATAGGACAAATATCCTTTTGCTTTTCCCTCCTAGCAATATCTCCTTTCCTGTACTTTCTTGGTCCTCAGTCCTCCAGAAGCGACCCCCTCACTTATGCACTCTGCTTGCAATGGTAAACACCACCAAACTGAGTGTAGCTCAAATGGAAGGCTTTCCCCTGGGAAATTTCAGGGATCGTAAGTTGTATTAGGTCTCTGAGTTCAAAGTCCTGCAAAAATTCCTATATTTAAGATAAAAATATTTGCCATGTATATAATACAATACACTTTTTCAAAAATAATTTACATTTCCTTAGAGTATAATTGCTTGCTTTTTCAAACTTGAAGCCAGTCCAAAAGATTCCTGCATTCTGTACCTTGCAAGCTGGAATCTACTTACTCAAAATTTCCCAATCCTCCAGAAAAAGAAAAAATGGGACCCATGGAAAGCAAGATAAATCAAGTGCCCTGGATCTGAGAAGCTGTGGATGGTGGAGCAGGATGGGGGTCTGGTGGCTGCCACGTTGCACACAGAAGCTCTGTTTCAAACCTGTGAGGAGCAGGTGCCCAATTAGGTCTCCTCGGGACTCTGGAAAATCAATGCTGCCTACACTCTCCTCCACTCAGCACACACACCTATGACACATCAGAAGTGTTAGGAAAAATGCAGTCTAGTGGAGAAAGAGAGAAATCTAACTGAGAAAAGAGACCAAGAGTCTGTCACCAGGCAAGATGGAAAAAATTCAAATGTTCTTATTTTTAACAAAAAAATGATTTCTTGTTCAGATTATCCACTTTGGCTTTTTAACAGCAGCCAGGAAAATGAAGCTATTGGTGCATTTGAATTTTCCTCTATGCTGTCCTTTCAACTTAATTACTGCTCAGACATCTGTAATGGAACTGAGCAAGGGGCTTAGGGCAGGGTTTCCAGCTTGGATCTTTGTCAGTCTGTCCTGGATGCATGATGAAACCTGGACGTGTGACTGTGGCCCTCACAGACGTTTGCTGTCTAATCCAAGACAGGGCCCCCCCAGAGTCTGTATTAGTGCTGGATGAAAAGAATCAGGGCTGTAAAGGATGTGACACCGAGGCTGTGCATGGCAGAGTCCAGGCTTAACTATCATCCACTCAGTCTTTCCCAGCTCCACCTGCAGACCACGACACCTTAACTGAAGCCACTTCATCTTGGAGTTTAGGATTTCATTTGTGGGGGGAAAAAAAGTATTTGGATTTGAGAAGAAACGGCATGAGCTACATACTGTCACATCAAGGCTCCATGCTCCCATCACTGATCTTCCATCGGGAGAAAAAGCAGATTGAGGTATTTTGAAGGAGCTTGAGATTCTTCCAAAGGCCTTGGAAAGGTGACAATACTGAAAAGCCTTCTACACACACACACACACACACACACACGTGGAATGTATTCCACCAGTTTGGAACTGTAAGGGGCTGACTCTCAGAACCTGGGGAAGAGGTGAGAGCAGGTGTCCTCAGCTCAGATGGGCTGGAGCTGCAGAACTGTGTGGTTTAACAATGAAGCCGGGGCAGGCACTGCGGCTCAACAGGCTAATCCTCATCCTTGCAGCGCCAGCACACCGGGTTCTAGTCCCAGTCGGGGCGCTGGATTCTGTCCCGGTTGCCCCTCTTCCAGTCCAGATCTCTGCTGTGGCCAGGGAGTGCAGTGGAGGATGGCCCAAGTGCTTGGGCCCTGCACCCCATGGGAGACCAGGAGAAGCACCTGGCTCCTGGCTTTGGATCAGCGCGGTGCGCCGGCCGTGGCAGCCATTGGAGGGTGAACCAACGGCAAAGGAAGACCTTTCTCTCTGTCTCTCTCTCTCACTGTCCACTCTGCCTGTCAAAAATTTAAAAAAAAAATGAAGCCGGGTCTTTGGTCAGTGGACGCTCCTATAACACGAAAAAAGGAGACTGCAGGGAACGACTCAACACAAACTTCATCCTGATCTGGCTCTACAGTGATCTGTCTCTGGAGCCTTCTAGTACAATTAAAGTTCTTTTTAAACAGAGAGGCGTTTCCCCAAGGGTCACTGATAGACACGAGGTCATTGGAGCTTTCTCCCTGCTCCCGGGCCCTTAATTCCACAGTCGTGCAGACTTCCACAACCGAGCAGAAATTGACAAATCCCTTCCCACCCCCGAGCACTGTGGCTTGGCTTGGTGTTCCAGCCACACTGGAGCAGGTGGCGAAGGCTGCTCCAGGGACCTGAGCTCAGCCGTGGCGCCCAGGTCTCCGTTAGGATCCCTTACAGCTCGGTTTGGAGAAAAGCAACCAACGGGGTTCAGAAGGAGCGCCTCTCGCCTCTGCTCGTGTAACTCCTCCCGGTTCTGAGAAGAGCCAGGAGGAGCCTCGCCAGGCTCCAAGTTGTCACGCTATCAAACCCCGTGGGTCACCCGCTTCCAACAACGCTGCCAGTGCACAGGGCGTCTCCGCGACCCACACACCGCCCAGATCACGCCTCCTGGGTCAGCTGTTTGAGATGCCCAGGTGGGGCGTGTGGGGAGTGCACCCTCAGTTGTCCCAGTGCACTCTCCCGCAGCCCTGAGCTGTTTCTCACTCGCGCCACGTTGTCTGGCTGTCGTGGCCAGGCACCGCCGTGTGTGCAGAGTTTCCGTCACACTGTTGGCTTCGGTGCTAGACATTGCCTCAGCCCGGAGGTGTGGGCGCTGTAAATTAGCATCTGAAACAACGCAGCTGGAGGCCTGCTCAGCCAGGGACCCTGTCACTGTGACCTCAGTCTTCACTCTGGGAGTTGCTGCACGGTGAATTTCACTCCGTGCTGGGGAACAAGCGTGGGTGTGCTCTAGATTAGCCTCGGAAAGGGACCTGGTCCGTCATTTTGAGTTTCCCCAGAAGCGGAAGCCATGACAACGGATTGCAGAGCAAGTCATCTATTTGGGAGGGGGTGAGGTGATCCCCAGGAAATAGGAGGAGGGGAGTGGGAAGAGAGACAGGGAAGGACATAGCGCGGCAGAGAGTGTGTTATCAGGCAAGTCTCCACTGTGGTCACCTGCCGCATGTCTAAGCTCCCTGGGGAACTTGGGGAGCCAGGTAGCATTAGCCCAAGTGACCTGCAAGGGAGCTGGGGTGTTTATCCACCAGTCCCCTTCGGTTATAAGCTGAGGGATGCTTCCAGGAGCCGGCAGCTCCCCAGCACCTCTGGCCTGCTGTGCCTGCTTTAGAGGTCAGACAAAGCCCCCAGGCACAGAAACACAGGTACTGAGGGAAGGAGGGAATCTAGCTAGTGCATAAAAATGGCAAGACCCCGGAGGGACAGAGCTGAGTGCCAGCGATGAACTCCCCAGCCCAGAAACCAGAGCAAATGTCAGGGAAGCCCTGTTCATTTCACAACTAGCAGGGGTCTGCAAGAAGATGTGGGCCAACCCTGCCCCCTCCTCCAGGAAGACTTCCTGGAGCTTTTAGCCAGCTTCCCTCTAAGCCTTGAGGGGTGTCCCAGCTGCCTGTCCCGAGGAGAGACAGTTCCAGCTGCTACTCCACCTGGTACTGTCTAAATCTTCACGTTTCATACTAACAGCCATTCAATACTGAGCCTCTGCAAGGCGGCAGGGCAGGGGGGTGCACTAGGGAGAACTGAGAGGCCCAGGCAACAGCCCGCGGGGGCATTCACAGTTGCACATGGGTCCCCTTGCACCAGAAATACACATTGCAACAAAGGAGGGAGTCTCTCCACAGGGAGGGGCAGGTCACAGCCCACAGGTCACCAAGCAGGAGCAGGGACCAGTGAGTCCTACTCAGCCTGAGCGTGGCAAGGTGACCCACCTTCAGAGCCCCACTTGCTTCACAAGCTCTACGGGTCAAGAGAAATCCCCACGCCCTCCAAATGGGTGCTTATTTGTGCTTGAAAGCAGAACCTTATGTACAATGGGGTTAAGAGAAATGATGTGCTCTGGTTTTATAAAGCATCAACTTTTTTTTTTTAAAGATGTATTTATTTATTTATTTATTTGAAAGGCAGAGTTACAGAGAGGCAGAGGCAGAGAGGGGTTTGGGGAGAGAGAGAGGTCTTCCATCTGCTGGTTCACTCCCCAGATGGCCTCAATGGCCAGAGCTGTGCCAATCCGAAGCCAGGCACCAGGAGCTTCTTCCAGGTCTCCCAGGTGGGTGCAGGGGCCCAAGGACTCAGGTCATCTTCCACTGCTTTCCCAGGCCATAGCAGAGAGCTGGATCAGAAGTAGAGCAGCTGGGACTAGAACCGGTGCCCACATGGGAGGCCGGCACTGCAGGTGGCAACTTTTACCCACTACACCACAGCGCTGGCCTCAAGCACAGACATTTTTAAAGGTGAATATCAGTCTGTTTCCTTTTCTCCTGTCTTTCAACCCTCTGCCAATTCCTGACCCCATTGACTGCAAATGAGCTCGTGCTAAAATATAACGTCCACCTCCTCCCACAGATATTTCAAGAGGTATTAGGTGCAAACAGACATACAGAAATGACCACCAGTCAGATCATGTGAAATCAGACCTTATAAAGAAAACTTGAAGTTAAACGTTCCTTGGTCTGGTAGCCTGTAATTAAATAGCACCCATCGCTGTAGTTACAGCCGGTGATGCCCCCGGGGGACATGGAAATGAACAGAAAGCCACAGGCTGGTCACCATAGTAGCCACCAAAGGGAAGTGAATCTAACAAATGTGTTACCCAAACACAGGAGTGACTGTAGCTTATATTTGCATAAATGTATCTATGCAAGTGTCGGTGTTACTTACACTGGATCTTTAAAAGAATGAACAGAAAGAATCCGTATGCTGCTCCCGAAAGTAAGCAGTTTATACTCAACAGCTTTGCAGCGTTTTTGAAAGCAAGCAAGAAAAAGCAGCCGAGATCCTATCCCGTGGAAAAGTCACACGCAGCCTGTTCGTGGACCAGATGTATCTTGCGAGCGTGTTTGCCTGGCTCTCGCCAGGTTCATCACCTGCAGAGAGTTTTAAAGCTGCAGGCGCTGCCATCCTCTAGAAAACAAGGGTAGCACCAGTTAACTGGATGTATGTTCTCAAAGTCTCCTGGAATACCACAATGTCAAGCAAAACAAAAGCCATGCATCACGTGGTAATGTTCAACTGGCCCCAGCACCTGATCTCTGCTTCAGGCAGGCATGCAGGTCACGGTAGGACACTGAGGAGGGTCAGTTAACGCCCAGCGTTTTAGTTATTTTGGCTTCTTTTACTCTCCCTGCCTGCCTCCTAGAGATCTGCATGACAATCAGAAAAGAATCAAGTAAGGGAACCGGCGCTGTGGCACAGCAGGTAAAGCCGACACCTGCAGTACCGGCATCCCATGTGGGCACGGTTCAAGTCCTGGCTACTCCATTTCTGATCCAGCTCTCTTGCTATGGCCTGGGAAAGCAGTAGAAGATGGCCCAGACAGCACAAGCTGTTTGCAAACTGGGAGAACAGAGATTGGCTTGGTCTTTCCCCAGAAATGAGAGTTGCTAGGTCCCCGGCAGAATAAGAAGTCTCTATGACTAAGAATTCATCCAATAGAGCCAGCAGTTTCCCCTGCGTCTGCGGGGTTGACCGTGACAGTGACGTTCAACCTGCTTTCCTGCTCTTGAGCTGGTACTCTAACCACTGCACATGCTTCCAGGAGCCCTTCATTGAGGGGCTTCACCCTGCAGCCCTTTGTTTTTTTAAGATTTATTTATTTATTTGAGAAGCAAGGTTATAGACAAAGACGGGTGGGGAGAGAGAAAGAGAGACACTGGTTCACTCCCCAAACAGCTGCAATAGTTGGAGCTGGGTCGATCTGAAGCCAGGAGCCAAGAGTTTCTTCTGAGTCTCCCTTGTGGGTGGCAGGGGCCCAAGGACTTGGGCCATCTTCTACTGCTTTCCCAGGCCATAGCAGAGAGCTGGATGGGAAATAGAGCAGCTGGGACTCGAACCAGCACCCATATGGGATGCGGGTGCTGCAGGTGGAGGCTTATCCCACTATGCCATAGCGCAGGCCCTGATCTTGCGTCCTTGAAGTCATCTGAGACGACACAGACACAGACCAGCACCAAGGGTGGGACGCTTGGCAGGGAGGTGTAGATGACCTTGTGGCGCTACACGAGGCAAGCTGAAGGGTCTCAACAGGCCAGCCCCCAAGTAACTGGAGACGGACTCCCTGACGGTGTCAAAAATGCTAGGATTTGACAGTGTTTGGGGCATCAGGCTAAAGATGGGGAAGCAACAGTCAGCAATTAGCCGTCACTGCCCTGCCTCGGGGAGCTTAGGGTCTGGAAGCGAAAGCAGGGAGATTCCACAAGAACAAATTCTCACGGTGCTCTGAGCGTGGAACAGGGAGTCCAGCCTCATTTTGGAGGTTCAGGAAGGTGTTTTGGGAAAAAAAAAAAAAAAAGGAGATCTAGAAATGACTAAGAGTTCTTAAAGGGAAGGAACTAAATTTTCAGGTTCTGTTTGCCCTGGAGTCATAGCAGCAGCCTTGAGAACATTTGAGAACCTGGAAATAAAGGTGGTGTAGTTGCACTTCACGGAAAGCATCCGAGCTGAGGTGCAGAGGAGAAGGAAACGGGAAGAACAGAACAGGCACGAGAGAGATGGGAATGCAATCAAGAGCTGCGCCATGACTGCGGCTCAAGTCCAGGAAAGCGAGGAGAGACGGGGGTTGGGCCAGAAGCAATATTTGAAGAAGTCATGTCCAAGGCTATTGCAAAATGAAAGACTTCAACTCACAGATTCTGCACGCTCAGAAAATCCATGAAACAGTAAATACATTGTAATACACATGTGCAATGCATTCTATGCATCAATTTTTTTTTAAAAAAAAAAGGACTTCTAATATATGCAACAGCATCAGAAAGTATCTAAAGCATTGTGACAAATGAAAGAAGATTGTCACAAAAGATCACACACTGTGTCATGTGGCTTAGAACTCAGGCAGCAGTTTAAATCCCAAAGCCTCAATGCAATGCTACTAAGAGGATGAAAACAACCCAGTTGTGATGTTCAGGAAGTGGTTGGGTTGGGCTGGTCGTGACTGAGCCCTGGTGGCTTTTAAAGAAGCCACATGGACACAGACACACATGGCTCAGACACATACACACTTCAATCAGGCTCTACCAGCACAAATCCTGGGGCAGCATGGGCAGGACCAAATGTGCCAGCCGATCTTGGACTGTGAACCTCCACAACCAGGAGATGAATTAAACCTCTTTTCTTTGTATTCTTACGTTGTCTCAGGCATGTTTCACAGGAATGAAAAATCGGCTAATAGACGGTGTGATGTCATTTATATGACAATCTGAGAAAGGCAAGCGCATAGTGGTAGAAACACAGGTTAGCAATCATGGAGCCATGGGGCAGGTAAGCGCTGACTGCAAATGGATGGACGGAAAATCTCTGGGTGATGGATGCTTGGGTGTTATTAATAGTATGATACAAATACTCTTCAAAACCATTTCACCAGCAGGATAGAGATTGTGTAATATCAATAAAAGCAAAGTCGAGAAGAAAACATCCGTAATCCAACCATCAAAGCCACTGATTCATTTTTGTCTGCTTTTAATTTTGTTGTTTATCCTTTTCTTTAACTGCAAAGTCTTCTACAAAGAGACTATAATTACAACAGCTGGGGAAAAGATTATTTTTTAAAACAGCTACTATGATTCATACTGATCCTAAAACAAAGTTATTACCTAATAAGAGTATAATTTCTTTTTCTAATTTTAAATGTGTTCCTTTGCTAAAAGTGTTTTTATTATTTTTAAACTTTCATATTATTAATTCTTCACACACACACACACACACACACACCCACCCCTACACCTCACATTTGAAAATGTGTTCATAGAAATCACTGCTCATGGCTTTGCAGAATTCTTAGCTAAATTATTTACTTACTCTTACTCGTCCCAGGTAAAGTAGATTTCCAAAATGACACTTGTGCCGCTGACTCAAGTCTATTTGCATGATTTTCTGAACTGAAGGTACCAAGGTGCATGGCAGAACTGAGAGCAGCCGACCAGACCTGCCAGCTCTTTGTACCCACTCCCTCCCGACAGCACGAGACTACAACAACGGCTGCGGTCTCATGTTTACTCTGGCAGGGTGAGGACCTTGTGACCAGGCAAAGCCGTGTATGACAGACTAACCATGTGGCAAAGGCCTCTCCGGTGCACTCCTGACACGTCGCTGGCCAATGTACAAACACACACACTCACACGCGCAGACCCTGTCACACTCTCTTCACCGTATCAACCTGCAGCGTCTTAGCGAAGTTAAAGGAAAAAAAAAAAAAAAAAACTGGAACCAACAAGTATCCACACAGCCCTGCTGTGTTTTCCCTCTCTCCTGTCTGTCTTCCCGTCTCGCCCCCTCTCATCCTATACAATCATTTTCATCAGCGGTTATCACCCCCGAAAACCGCTCATGGCTTTTTCTTTCTTCTGTTGACCCTGGGGCTCATTCAACTAGATCTTATAGATTTAACGGCTACGTACAAGTCCACAATATGAAGGCTCCCCTACTGACAGGTACTTAACTTATTCACCATCACTCATGAAGCCACCATGCACAGAACCCTAGCCGGCCACTCACTGCATTGAGTGCCATCACACTGAGAACCAGGCCACTTGGTGTGCAGGGCAGGGGTGGGGGTGGGGATGATGGGGGATGTCAAGGTTCCGGGCGGGGGGGGGGGGGGGGCAGACAAATCAACAGAAGGGACAGTTCTCTCTCACCACCACTGCTCCACTCTCAACCCCTTCAAATGCTAAAGTCAGGCTCATTTCCAGGTTCAAGTGCAAAATTTCCTTATCCCTCTGCGCCTACCACCCCCTCCCGGCTCCCGCCCCAGGGAAAACCCATCTGAACAAACATTCCCTCCACATCAACCCTGGCTGGGGAGGACGCCAGGCTACACCTGCAGGAGAGGAGGCGTCTGGCTCACCCCACTGAGGGGGTGCCAGGGGGTGGGCAGTGAGCAAGGCTGCCTGGCCGCTGAGCACAATCCAGGCCCTGTTCCCGGCTCCACGGGGCCTGTTCGGGAATAATGAAGTCAGGGCAGCTGGCCCAGCGCCCAGCCCCGCCAGCGGGGATGCCCCCTGGTGAGAGGCAGACGTGGCTGGGGGGGAAATGTGAAACGCGCTGGGAAGAGCCTGGTGCGGAGCTGGGGAGCAGATTGACACCCCAGGACAGGCTCTGCAGGGACTCAAGCCATTACCCGCCCGGAATGCGCGCCGTGTCCCGCGCAGTTCCACCCCATAAACCCTTCCGGGGCAGGTGGGCAGCGGGGGAGACCTGGGGCGCCGGCCGCTGGCTCTGCGCCCTCGGGAGAAGCCACGTCAATGCTGTGTCCCCGCAGAGGCAACCCCAGGCCTGGGGCTTTGCAATGTTTCCCGAGCCCCACCTGGGATCCAGAAAGCTGGCGGGAGGGGGCGGACAGGGACCGCAGCCTAACCCACCCCCCAGGAGGGGCCTTCCCACCCCGCGCTGAGCCCCCACCTCCACCCCTGGAGCAGCCAGCGGCCCTGCAGATTCTGAGCTGCCTCTGGAGCTGGTGGTCTCACCTGGGGGAGCCCTAGGTGGTGTGGCCTAGTGCCAGTTTCCAACCCAGACCCTCGACCTATGCTTTGCGTGATCCCTTGGGGAGGGTCTGCCTGGTGCCAGATGTGGAAGCCGGGGAGGGCAGCCCGCAGCAGCTAAGCTGGGGGTTGGGGAGGCAGCACTGTGGGGAAGCCCTTGGAGGCACTGCTGCTCCAGGATAGGATGCTAGTTGTCGCAAGCAGCAGCTTAACCCACTGCATCCCAACATGGGCACCTCCAGCCACAACCAGGGACTCAAGCCTCTGAGAAGCAGGTGCGCGCTCTCAGCTTGTCTCTGCCCTAAGGGCCAGGGCGTTCTTGGAATATCCACATGCCATATCAGAGTGCCAGGGTTTGATCCCGGCGCTGCTCCTGGTAGTGCTGATGGCTTAGGAAGTAGCTGGGTCTTGCTATCCCTGTGGGTAACCCGGATCGGGTTCCCAGCTTCCAATACCAGCCTGACCCAAGAGGTTGTTGTGGACATCTTGGGGGGAATGGGGATATTGGACAAGTGAATCAGTAAATGAGGGCACTCTCTCTTGCTCTAGCTCTCTCTCTCTCTCTTCTCTTTTTCTCCCTCTCAAATCAATAAAATAAGTAAGTGCAATTGTTTAAAAGACATTTTACCAACAAATACCCTGTGTTCTAAAACTGAGCGTGGCTACCACAGGAGGCTTTGAGGATGCGGTGAGGCTGCTAGGGCTGCTAGGGCTCATGGCCCTCCCCTTTCCCCTGAATTCCTAGGTGGAAGCCCAGTCCTCCGGGGGATGGCCTGGAGTCTTTGGAGGGGCATTCAATTGGGAGGGAATTCCTGCTCTTACAGAGAGGCCCCACGGAGCTGCCTTGCCCCTCCCTCCACTTGAGGATGACCCAAGCCATGGGAGAACTGAGCAGTGGACTCGCCCTTGACCTTGACCCTGCTGGCACCTTGATCTTGCATTTCCCAGGCCCCAGAACTGTGAGACGCAAACTGCTGCCGTGTCTAAGCCATGCAGTCCATGGAGCTGTGTTCCTCGCCCTCACCATGGGCACCCCCTCCCTCCTTTCTTTCTTTTTACATTTTTGAGGTGACAAATGTGTAACTGGCATTATAGCCAGGGGCCGAGCGTTCCACAAAATAAAGAGTTCAACAAGCTGAAGACCCTTGTCCAGTGGAAATCGAGGCAAGGGCTATAAGCAGCAGTCAAATGCAAAGTTGACCGTTTCACTCATTGACAGTAAATTTTTAAACAATCCCTGGTCATTAAAACCACAGTAGTATATCATTCTTAAATGTTGGTTTGACAGAGTTATGAAAGAAGGTTTGACAAGACTATATTTCTTTTTTTAAAATATTTATTTTTATTTGTTTGAAAGGCAGAATTACACAGAGAAAGAGAGGCAGAGAGAGAGAGAGAGGTCTTCCATCTACTGGTTCACTCCCCAGTTGGCCGCAATAGCTAGAGCTGCGCCAATCTGAAACCAGGATCCAGGAGCTTCTTCTGGGTCTCCCATGTGGATGCAGGGCCCCAGGGACTTGGACCATCTTCCACTAGTTTCCCAGGCTATAGCAGAGAGCTGGATCGGAAGTGGAGCAGCCAGGACTTGAACCAGTGCCCAAATGGGATGCCGACACTGCAGGCGGTGGCTTTACCTGCTACACCACAGTGCCGGCCCCAAGACGATATTTCAAGGTGTCCATCATCAGATGAATGGATAAGGAAAATGTGGTATCTATATATACCCATATACACACACAATGGAATATACACACAAACACACAGTGGAATATTATTCCGCTATGAAAAGGATGATATCCCTTCCTCCTTCCTGAACACACAGCTTTGTTGCCTGTCATCTCCTCTGTGCCTTTAGCACCTTGGTGGTTTCGTAAGAAAAGGTGGAAGAGGAAAGAAACCCGCAGAGCAGCCACACCCCAGGCCTCGCCCTCTGCTGTCAGCCGCTGGCCCGGAGGAGGGGTGGGGAGGAGAGTGTGGTGGGGATGCTGCTCAAGAGAGCACCCTGCAGCTGGTGAGCAGAGCTGGAAAGGGTCAGCAGGGTGGGGCTACCACCATGGCCTTCTCTCTCACCCGACTAGGACAGTGGTGCTTCCCGTGTCCACGTGGAGGGCCAGCGGCCAGCGGCCAGCAGCCAGGGGAGGATTGCTGCGTGGACAGCATCAGAAAGAAGAAAATAGAAATTCCTAAAATGGAATGTGATGTTGGCATGCACTATGGGGGCGCTGCTTCAGTTCCCAGCTGCTTCTTTTCTGATCCCGCTCCCTGCTAATGTACCTGGGAAGACAGTGCATGATGGCCCAAGCGTGTGGATCCCTCTGTGCATGTGGGAGACCCAGAAGGGATTCCTGGCTTCCAGCTTCAGCCTGGCTCAGATCTGGTTGATGCAGCTATCTGGGGTGTGAACCAGCAGGTGGAAGATCTCTCTCTCTCTCTCTCTCCCTCTATCTCTCTTCCTCTCTCTCTTCCTCTCCCTCTCCCTCTCCCTCTCCCTCTCTCTCTCTCCCTAAAACAGCAAATAGAAATTCCTGGGAGATGGTAGACAAGGGCATACCTAGAAAATACTCATCACACATCCCTTTTGGGAACCATTCTTCTCTCTTATAAGAAGGATCTTCAAAACCAAGTCCCTAACTAAATTGTTTTTTTAAGAAAAGTAAAAATATGCAATGTTTATGTGCTCCAAGAAGGATTTCTGAGGAAGAATGGAACCAGAACAGTAAACACAGATTTGCAGCAGCATGCAGAGCGACAAGCCTGGAGTAGCTCCACACTGCGCATAATTGGTGTTTGAAACACACTAAACGCTCAATATGAAAAGCAATCACACAATCACACATGAAGAGGGAGCCTTACAACCATGTGTGGGCTGTCACTCGGATGCTCACATAATCAACCCTCCACGCGGGGGAACCACGGGAGCAGACAGGACCGCCTACGACAGCTCATCCGCTGACTGTTTGATCTGTTTTCAACGTCATTTACAGTGGTTAGCCATGGACCACTTGGAAGGCAGGGACGAGAACCGAGTGCCAGGAGTGCTGTCGCGTCTTCACACATTCAGCTCTGTTGCCCAGACACAAGATGGCACATTCTCTCATTCTCCTCCCAGGCGACTGACCAAACGCTGAGGACCACAGAAAGCCAACAGCAACACGTGGAGGAAACCCCACGCTCCGTGCCACTGCTTCCTGCCATTTGCTTCCCCGAGGGCAGAAATTCATCATCCTGCATTCTCAGATTTCATTTCTGAGTTCATGACATCATGATGACGTGATTGCTGGTCCCATGCAATAGTAGATCCCTCCTTTGCACAACACCCACTCGGCCTTCAAGACAAATTCATTGCCCAAGCTAGCACCTGTTGTCATTCTGATGAGACATCCAGTTCCTTGAAGACTAAACACATTCCGGCTTCACTTACCTTCTTGCTGATCTGAGCATGGTGCATGCCTCTGAGCTCAAATACGAATTCTCTAAAAAGATTGAATCACCCAACTTCTGTGTGCATCTGAATCCTACTTAAACAAAATGTTCCCTGTGAATTTCTGAGCTATGGTGCTATGGTTTGGATACTAGTGTCAATGTTCCCCAAAGGCCCATGTGTTAAAGGTTTGGTTGGTCCCCAAAGTCTTATTTTCATGGTGTAAGAGTATGGAAATAATTCAATTATGGTGCCTGAAGGGTGGGGCCTTTGGAGAGTGTATTGGATTAGTTTGCTAGAGTAGTGCCCTGGGGAGTCAGTCACGGCCATTTTATAAGAACAGACATAGACGCACATGCTCCCCCATGCCATCTTCAGACTCTGCCAGTCAGAACATCACCACCAGATCCCAAACCAGTGGAGCCAACTGATCTTGGCCTGTGAACCTCCAAAACCATGAACTGAAACAAACCTCCTTCCTCCATAGGTAACCTCCCTTAGGTATTTCATTGTAGAACGGAAAAAGTAATACGTATAGTGATTCAGCTCAGGAGTGGGAAGGCAGAGGTGGAGGCAGGAAGGGACAAGAGTACATAGAGCTTTGCCCCGGAGAGCTCTAGCCTGCAGGAGATAGCCTTGTGTCAGGTGGTTTTGGAATCTGGGGACTAAAAGAGTAGGTTCAGCAGCCATTAGTCATGTGCCATGCCCAGCACTGCTAAGCGTGCACATAGATGCACCAAGCAGATTTGACATGTCTGTCTCTGGTCCAAGATACACTCCCCCATCTTCTTAGACCTCACGAACATCACATTGAGTTCTTCAGGAAGCAGCATTTAGAAAAGCAAGAATTGTCATCTGTCCTTCTATCTTCAAGACAATGCCCCAAGATCTTAAAAAAAAAAAAAAAATCTGATCTCTTAGAGATTTACAGTAGAATAGTGGTTACAAGAGGCAGGGGAGAGCAAGAGGCAGGGGGTTGTGAGAGGTTGATCATCTGGTGCAAAGCTTCAGTTAAATAGGATAAATGAGTTCTGGGCTTCTTCTGCATGGTAGAATGAATGTACTTAGCAAAAATGCACCAGTTTGGGGCTGGCAGAGTGGTACAGTGAGCTAAGCTGCCACCTCAATGCCAGCATCCCAAATCAGAGCACCAATTCAGTCCAGGATACTCTGTTTCTGATCCAGCCCCCTGCTTCTGTTACTGGGAAGGCAGTGGAGGGTGGCCGAAGGCTTGGGCCCCTGCACCCACGTGGGAGACCTGGAAGAAGCTCCTGCCTCCCAGCTTTGGCCTGGACCAGCCCCAGCCATGATGGCTATTTGGGGAATGAATCAGCAAATGGAAGATTTCTCTCTCTCTCTCTCTCTCTCTCTCTCTCTGTCTCTCTCTCTCTCTCCCCCCTCCCTTCTCTCCCCCCCCATCTCTGTCTCTCTCTCCCTCCTTCAAATGAATCAGTAAATCTTTAAAAATATTTTAAAACATATTGTGTCTTTCAAAAGGACTAAGAGAGGATTTTGAGTGCTCTCACTACAAAGAAATGATAACAGTTTAACATGATTGATATGCTAATCATCCTGACTGAATCCCCACAGGAAGTATACATGAATTGACACATCACACTGTACCCCACAAATATGTACAATTATTATGCATGAATCAATTAAAATATTAAAATTGAAAATGAAAGCACTCATTGTTCCAGGGACCCTTAGGGAGCCCACTCAAGGGGTTGGAAAGAGAAGTGGCTTGGCTTAATCCGGTAAATTAGAATATGTAACATTCTACCTGAACTAGAGCTGCAATTGCTAAAAAAAATTGCACAACAGTTCTCTGTTCTATCAAATAAAAATGCATGTTCGATGCCTCCTCTAGGATGAGTGAGAACACAAACTGCTGTTTTCTCTTCTTGAATAGTGTGTGTGTGTGTGTGTGTGTGTGCAGGTGGGTGAGGTAAGGGCACGTACACATTCAGATCATCACCGTCCAAGGCAGAGCAGGGGAAGTCCTTCTAATTCTCACAATCTAAAGCCTTCCCCAGTCACTGTAAGAAGCAAATATCAAAGCCATTGTCTTTTGTTGTCTGGCAACTAACCTTTGGTCTCTGCCGCATAATACTGGGTTTCACGAAGTTCCCAGTGTGCAAAAGGGCAGCAGAAACAGTAGGACGCTCTGTCTGGCTTCTAGCTCCCTCAGACAAGACCCAGTGGTTTTTGCCTTATTTAGAAATAGACTTGTTTTATTATGACACTGACCGTTTGTTAGCATAGAGGGAGAGACACAGAGGCTCACCATGTTTGAGTCCCTTATCTCTCATTGTTTATGTTCTTAAAATAATTTAATTAACTTAATAAACAAAAGCATTTTAAATTCATAAACAAAGAGAGCTCAGAAAAATCAAATGTTCCCCAAGGCAAAAAGAATAAAACAGTCAGATCATCCCAAATCCCATTCTCAGCCTCTGTTTTGAGCATTCCTGCAAGCCCCCTCCCCACAAGCCCACAGGACTTCCAAGTGTGCCCATTTCCTACTTTTGTTAAGGTTTGGGTAGGACATTAGAAGCCTTCTAGGTGGATCCATGTATAAACTGGTTCTGGGGGCCTGCGCCACTAGGTTAATCATCCTCCTGCAGTACCAGCATCCCATATGGGTGCCAGTTCAAGTCCCGGCTGCTCCACTTCCCATCCAGCTCTCTGTTATGGTCTGGGAAGCAGTAGAAGATGGCCCAAGTCTTTGGGCCCCTGCACCCACATGGGAGACCCAGAAGAAGCTCCTGGCTCCTTGCTTCAGATCAGTGCAGCTCCGGCCGTTGTGGCCATCTGGGGAGTGAACCAATGGAAGGAAGACCTTTCTCTCTGTCTCTCCCTCTAATTGTCTGTAACTCTAACTCTCAAATAAAATAAATAAAATCTTAATAAATAAATAAATAAATAAACAAACAAACTGGTTCTGAACATTGCCTTGGCTATGTCCACCATTCTTCAACAACTCGCCAAAAAAAAAAAATAATAATAACATGGAAAGGAGAACCAAATGTGTGGCACAGAATTACAAAACAGGTTTAAAAACATGGATTGCTGGGGCTGGCACTGTGGTGTAGCAGGTAAAGCTGCCACCTGCAGTGCCGGCATCCCATATGGGTGTTGGTTCAAGTCCTGGCTGCTCCACTTCCAATCCAGCTCTCGGCTCTGGCCTGGGAAAGCAGTGGAAGATGGCCCAAGTCCTTGGGCCCTGCACCCGCTTGGGAGACCTAGAAGAGGAGAGCTTTGGATTAGCACAGCTCCGGCCATTGCGGCCATCTGGGGAGCGAAGCAGCAGAAAGAAGACCTCTCTCTCTCTGCCTCTCTCTCTCTCTCTCTCCCCCTCTGCCTCTCAAATAAATAAATAAATCTTTAAAAAACTAAACACAGGTATACCAGTCTATATCATGGGTATTTTGATTTGCATTTCAGCTGTCAGGTTTGTTGTTGTTGGCTCCTTTTGTTTTATTTTTAAAGATTTATTTATTTATTTGAGAGGCAGAGTTACAGAGAGTGAGAGAAAGACAGACAGACAGACAGAGATCCGCTGGATCACTCCCCAAATGTCTGCAATGGCCAGAGCTGGACCTATCAGAAGCCAGGAGCCAGGAACTTCTCCTGGGTCTCCCAGATGGGTGCAGGGATCCAAGGACTTGGGCTATTTTCCGCTGCTTTCTCAGGTACATTAGCAGGGAGCTGGATCAGAAGTGGAGCAGCCAGGACTTGAACTGGTGCCCTTATGGGATGCTGGCATCTCAGAGCCACCAAGCGGGCCCCACACACATGCGGTTCTGACACCTTGCCATCAGGAGCCTACTCCTCCAATGAGTCCTGAGGTGGCTGTTGCTCCAGGTTCCCCATCCATCTGATTGGAGTCCCAAGGGTGGAGAGAAACAGGGGTAGGCAAGGAAAATGCCCATATAGGGATGCTAGCACCACAGGTGTGGCTTTACCTGCTATGCCGCAGCAGCAGCCCACCCCCCCTCCCAGATTGTTTTTAAAGCAGGAAGAATTGAAAACTCTAAGGAAGAAATCAGTACCAAGACTGTACTGAACATGTACCATTATTCTTGCTGTTGGTTCCTAAACTACAGAGTATAATAACCATTTCCAAAACATTTACCTTGTATGAGGTGCTATAAGTAACCTAGAGATACAGGGGGCTGTGCACAGGTTCCATGGAAATGCAATGTCATATATAAGAGCCTGGAGCATCCTCAGATCTTGGTATCCACAGGAAGTCTTGCAATCAATCCCCGTGGATACTGAGAAAAGCAATCATATCTGTCTTTGTTCCGGGGGAAATTTATCTTCCAAAGCAGTGGGTACTGGCCAAGCAGTCTCTGTCAAGCTTTTGTCCATAGCACAGGCAGTGAGAAACAAGGATCACTTGGAATCCACAGAGGTGAGCTGCAACCCGCAAGGACAGACCATTGCTGCCTCCAACGCTGATGGAGAGGATGTCTTGCAGGGAAAGCTGGTGCCCTTCGCAAGAAGGGGGAGTGTTTGCAGGCTCAGCTGCTGTCCCCCACCAACAAGATGAGCCAGCTTCCAAGTGCCAACAGGGGTTAGCTACAGCAAAGCGCAGCTTCCCTCTGCCCTCCAAATCTCCCACACGAGTCTCTCCCATGGTCCACACTCACCCAAGGCAGGCAAAGGATGTGATTCTAGGAAATGCGATTGTGTCTAGGCAAACCGAGCTATCACAAGGCCTGCACATACCCCACACCCTGGCTCCCTGCATTCAGGGAGCTGCTGTGCTATGTGTGAGAGACTATAATCTCAAGCAATGAAGGAGGAGGTGCCTAACACAGGAGACACAGGGATTTTTAAGGTGGATGAGGCAGAAAATAACTGTGAAGGTCCATGGCAGAAGTAGGGTGGAGGGAGATAGGCGATCATTGCAGGCTGAGGGTGAAAGGAAGCAATGTTGGAGAAGTCCACGCATGCTGCAGACCCCGGGAAGTCCATCTTGGTCTTCTAGGGTTCTGGAACACCACATCCTAGTAACTGAGAAGCCATGCAAGAGTTGTTCAAATGAAGACGGAATGGTCATTAGCTAAGTGGTCCCCAAGCAAGCCACCTCACTGACTTCCCTATACTCAGGCTCTTGGCTTGGTTGTTAAGACAATGGCTACGATGTCCATGTCCCACAGCAGAGGGCCTGAGTATAATTCCTGTCTCTAACTTCTTGCTAATTTGCATCCCGGAAGGCAACAGTGATGGTTCACGTAGTCGGGTCCCTGCCACCCACCGGGTGATCTGGATTGTATTCCCAGCTTTAGCCAGAACCCAGCCATGGCCATCACAAGTATTTTGGGAGCCAACCAGCAGATGGGGGTGCTCTCTCTGTGCCTCCCAATAAATAAATTAGCAAAGAGACTGTTTTTAATGGTGAGGTCTCATTTCTCACTGCTTGATTTTGGCCTGGCCTAAGCAAAGATAATAAGAAGTCTTGCAGGGACTGGGGTTTGTGGCATAGCAGGTAAAGCAGCTGCTTGCCATCCCAGCATCCCATATGTCTGCTGGTTCGTGTCCCGGCTGCTCCACTCCTGATGGAGGCAGCGAGAGGAGAGCAGCAGAGGGAAGGGGGTTTTCCTTTATCGTTTTCTTCTTGTTGCATAGTTGCTTACATGCTCAGTCTTGTTTGTTAAAGACGAGGAATTGTGCGTATACGAGAAAAGAGCCTAGAAATAAACAGGGATGGAGTGAAGCAAGCGCCCCAGACTGGGAACAGAACCAACTCCTGCAGGGGTAGAGTTCCAGCACTGGCAGATTAGCAAGTGTTTAGGACAGAGCCGGATAGGGGTGCTGGGGCCCTGTCCCTGGCTGGCGGGCTGAAGGGAGTGTAATTAGAAGCGGATATTAGAGAGAAGCATAATAATGTGAAATTTGACTACTCCTCTGGGGGAGGAAACTTTGCAGGGTATGAGGCAGTTAGGCAAGTATTTCCTTCTAGTAGGCCTAAGTGGCACTGTCTCTAAGCAAGAATCCTTGTCCTCATCAGTCACAACCTAAACCACCATGGCTTACGGAGGTAGCCTGGTCTGCGGAGGCATGTCAGCCTTAACTGGCCTTTAACCTGCCCAGGTAAGAGAGATGTGGAGCCTGAGTTAGGAGACCACTCCCTCCCACCCCCACCATGCATGGGGAGGGGGGGATCAGAAAGCACCACTGACCCCAACCCCAGCTGAGCAACCAAGACTTGGCAAAATGACCCCCCTGCTGAGACACGGAAGGCATGGAGTCTAGAGTTCAGTTTCACAAAACGTGGGATTCATTTCCAGATAGAATAGTTCTACCACGTCCCTCCCACAGACATTCTAATTAAAAAAAGCTCTGGATGAAATTCCTGGGGCCACTGACAGAGGACTAGGAAGGTGGTGAAAGGACAATGGACTGGAACGCTCCTCTGGGCTCAAGGCAGGGAGTGCCCGGGTTTGCTTGTGTTTCGTTTTGTTTTGTCCAGTTTTTATATTCAGCAGGCTGGCATCTGCAGAGGCCCAAGGAGAGTCTTTGTTTTCAGTTCAGGGACTGGGATTTCTGCTGAGCAAAACGTGTGGACCATGTCTGCCCCACTCCAGGCAACGAGCACAACAAGCCTCCCCTTGCACTCTCACCAGGTCCTGCTGTGGGGAAGCTGTGGGCGGAGCCTCCCGTCCACCCCTCCTCCAGCAGGATGCAGTGAGGAGAGAGCTGCTCTCCCTCTCCTAGCAGGGAGTAGCCACAGGGGACCATGGACAATGCAAAGGAGAGACCTAGAGGAAAGGATTTTTCTGACTCTTTGCATGAAATCCTGGGCCAAACTCTGAGTGGATCATGAATAAAACAGACAGGAAACAACACAGGAAAAGGCTTAAAAGGCCAGAAAAACCAAACACTGGTCTGAAACAGCACACAGGCTTCAGATTTGGACTAAGGCAGCACCCAAATGGGGCAGACTACAGTTGCCGTGCAAAGGCTTGGACAATGAAGTTGACAATGGAGACACGGGCCTGAAAGAGGGCCAGGACATGTTCTGTGGACTTAAGTAGGTGCACTGCCTGCTCCCAGCAAAGACTTAAATAGGAGCCAGAACAATATAACATAATGCAGATGCACCTACAGCTCACCACCATTCACAAGGATAAGTCCATCCTAAGTGGGAAAATGCCATGTCAAAAATGTGTTTTACTACACCTAATCTACCAAGCATGATCGCTTGGCCTAAGCTACCTTGAAAGCACTCAGGATAGTTCCCTGGTCTGCAGGAGTCATCCACCCCAAAGCCTGTCTTAGAAGTGAATAACTCATGTAATTAACTGAATCCTAGAAAGGGAAAAAAAGAGCATGGGACTGCAGTCTTGCATTTACCCAGTGTGAGTTAGGGAAGATCTGTGCTCAAATGATGTCTAGCATGCAATCCAAAATCTCAGCACACCAAGAATGACGAACATCTCAGCTTGGAAGAGAAAGGCATAGCTGGCATGGAGATGACAGGGATGTGGTGGAATGAGAAGGCCGTGCCAAGACGGCCGCTGGCAAGCAGCATCAGTTACTCAGGAACGGCTTCAGAACCCACCTGGCAACGGAGCCTGCCTGGCAACAGGCAGTGATTGGTTATGGCATAAACCACCCCTTGACCGGATTGGCTGCCTCGGCCATATAAGCTGCTGCACCAACTGAAATAAATGAGTCTGTGGGCTGCTCACCTCTGGCCCGCTTTCACCCGACTCCCGGGGTCTGTGTGGTGACTCTGCACCTCTTGCCCCCACCGTGCTCCTCCTCTCAGAATGAATCCACAGCAATACAGGGATGTTGCAGTTTCCTGGCGAGCATCATAAAGTAGCTGTCATACACCTGCTCTCACTGTCCACGGGCAACTCGGTGAACCCAGATCTCCACCCATGGAAATCTGTCTTGGCTATCCTTTGGATTTCTTAAAGAAGCAGTGAGCTTATTTCTTCTGTCTTTTTTTTTTTTTAAGATTTACTTATGTACTTAAAAGGCAGAGTTAGAAAGAGAGCAAGAGACAGAGATGGAGACAGACAGATTTTCCATCCACTGGCTCACTTTGCAAATTGCTGCATCAGCCAGGACTGAATCAGGCCAAAACCAGGAGCCAGGAACTCCACCCTGGTATCCCATATGGCTGGCAGGGGCCCAAGGACTCGGGCCATCTTCTTCTGCTTTCCCAGGCCATAGCAGGGAGCTGGACTGGAAGCAGAGCAGCAGAGGCTCCACATGGCGCTCCAATGTGGGATGCCAGTGACGCAAGCAGTGGCTGAAATCACTGTGCCACAGTGCTGCCCCCCAACCTCTTCACTTTCAAGAGATCACAGCCACGGATATCCATTGCTGCCCTGGCTTGGTGAAAGTCCATTAACAAACCTATCCCACAGGACTCAGTGACTTTGCTGTGGGCAACAAATGCTCTCGTTGTAAAGCAATAACAAATGCTTGAGAATAATCAAAGAATAGAAAAATCACAGCAACTAAATAGCAAATGTAAGGACAAGCCAAGTGGAAATTTTATACTGAAGAATACAATAATCAAAATCAGTTTTAAAAATTCACCAGCTTGGCCCTATAGCTGAAATTCACCAGGAGAGGCCGGCACTGTGGCTCAATAGGCTAATCCTCCGCCTGCGGCACCGGCACATGGGGTTCTGGTCCCGGTCGGGGCGCCGGATTCTGTCCCGGTTGCCCCTCTTCCCGGCCAGCTCTCTGCTGTGGCCAGGGAGTGCAGTGGAGGATGGCCCAAGTGCTTGGGCCCTGCACCCCATGGGAGACCAGGAAAAGCACCTGGCTCCTGGCTTTGGATCAGTGCGGTGCACTGGCCGCAGCACGCCGGCCGCAGCAGCCATTCGGGGGTGAACCAACGGCAAAGGAAGACCTTTCTCTCTGTCTCTTTCTCTCCCTCACTGTCCACTCTGCCTGTCAAAAAAAAAAGGAAGAAGAAGAAGAAATTCACTAGAAGAAACAACAGCGCATCAGAAAAAAATAATAATAATGGACAAAGGCTATGAAGAACTTACAGAAAAGGAAATGCAAATACTCAGACAGGTAGAATAAGTTGTTCAAGCTCAGCAATAATAAGAAAAATAAGTATCAAAACCACATTAAGATAGTGGTTGTCACCTATCAGGCTGGTAGAACCTCAGGTGTGAGTACACACCATGGGTTAGAATGTGGAAAGTTCTCATGGGTTACTTGTAGGCATTGAAAACAATTTGGTCACATCTCCAAAATCTTCCTCCATTTGGTCCTGTTCTTCCACTTTTGGAAAGTTATCATACAGAAAATCTGCATAAGTGTGGAAGACCCTATGCAATGGCAGGCCTGCATACAGTGTTGACCATTCCAAAAGACTAGAAACAACTCAGTGCCCACCAATAGGCTGCTACTGGCTGCATTCATTTCTGTATACTAGCTCCCACCCACCCTGTGGAGGACACAGCCTTGATGCCCAGAGCATGCCCACACCTGGGGGTAGCAGCTGATCCTACATGTTGCATGGTTTTCGTATGTGCCCTACAGCATTGCACATAGGATCCAAATTCACCTGCCCTTCCACCTTTTATGCTTTGGTGCCGTCTTTAGCATCACTGCCCTGGTGCTCTGAAACACTAAGTAAAATGAAGCTCACTATGACACCACTTCAATCTGGTGACAGACAGCTTCCAAGTGGCGGAGGGGAGGGCGGCATACTCAGTGTGGCTGTGCTGGAGAGACGGATGATCCGACTCCAGGTAGGACAGAGTGGGACCATGCACGCTTTCATCCTGCTCCCCGGAAAGGCACTCGATTCCAACTTAGGAACTGCTCATTTCTGACATTTCCCATTCGTATATTTGGACTGTAGCTGATCACAGATCACTGCAGAATGTAAAACTGTGGCTAAGGGGAGGCCACAGTATGTCTGTACTGAAGAAAGTTACTAAATGTTGCAGAGCAAAAATAAAATGGATGAAGCTTGGGGCCAGCGCTGTGGTGCAGAGGCTTAAATCCCTGGCCTGCAGTGCCAGCATCCCATATAGGCGCTGGTTCAAGTCCTGGCTGCTCCACTTCCAGTCCAGCTCTCTGCTAGCCTGGAAAAGCAGTAGAAGATGGCCCAAGTCCTTGGGCCCCTGCACCTGCATGGGAGACCCTGAAGAACCTCCTGGATCCTGACTTCGAATCGGCTCAGCTCTGGCTGTTGTAGTTATTTGGGGAGTGAACCAGTGGATGGAAAACCCTTCTCTCTCTCTGTCTCTACCTCTCTCTGTAACTCTCTTTCAAATAAATAAAATAAATCTTTTTTTTAAAAAAATGGATGAAGCCCTCTCTGTCTCTTGCTCCCATGAATTAAATAAAAAAGAGAGAATGAGCTGTGTTTGTGTATGTTCATCCACGCATAAAGAAACTCTTAAAAGACACATAAGCAAGAAGTGGCTGCCCAGGAGAGGGGTAGGAGGCCAGGAAGATGAGATTTGGGGTGGGAGGAGAGTCTGGACTGAGTGCCTATTAGCAATATGTTCTGATTATTCAACCGTGTGAATGTACTATTTATCAAGAAAAAAAAAAAAACCTCCCAATTAAAAGCAGCCACACACAAAGGACAAAATAATTCTCACCCTCCAAGCCCACAACTCTATGACAGTGGCCCCTGTATGTCTGGCTGAGGTAAACCTATCCAGGGTCTCAATTAACTGGGCTTACTATTAAGCCGGTACTATTAAGTGGCTCAATATCAGCCGGGATACTGTTTCTTCCCAGGCCTTGGCGGACGCCTGCGTGATCCCCACCAGGAAGAAGAGCCCCTGCATCACGGTGACCCGGGTCAGATGAAAGCATTTTAGGATTCACCCCTTCCCTTCAGTGGTCAGGGCTGTGCCGGGCTTGGCGCTTGCCCCTTCCCCTCCTAACGACCCCCCCCCACCAACACACACACACACACCCTACTGCACAGTGCTCAACACACATCCCTTGCATGTTGGAAAAACTCTCCTTTCTGGAAGCCCAAGGTTGACTGGCGTCTGTCTGTCCGCCTGGCTCTGCACCTGTGGTTTCTATAGGATGGGATGAGGGCCAGCAAGTTCTTCCATTCCCCTGCATCTGCCAGTCAGCACACAGCACTGCAGCCTGGTCCCAGCCCTGAGCACCTGCCACCTGGGAGGCGCTGCCATCCCCAGCTGAGGAAGTGGTTTGGGTTTTATGGCACAGGGTCACTGGGCAGCCCCAGAAGGTCAGAGTTTGCAGGGGATGTGGTGGGGGAAGGAGGAAGGCTCTCCTCTCAGAATCCCCCACCCCGGCCCTTAGTGAACGCCTGCAAGCACTGTCGCTTTCTGTAACAGGCTCAGGTTGCTTCGCTGGAACCACACAGAGAACCCTCTGCTTCCTTCCTCTTTGATCTGAGCTGGCTTTCTCCTGAGGGCACGAGCGGCCGGCCACAGCTGCCGCCGTCCATAACCATCTCCGTGGCTGACATGGGCAGGCAGCTGGGGACGGAGCCGGCCTGCTTCCCGTTTCTGTCCCTCTGAGCCCCAAGCTGCAGAATCCAAGTGAGAGCCGATTGGCCAACAAAACCCATGAGAACAAAGGGAAAAAACCCCAACCCAGCAGAACCAGGCTTTAACATGAAATCCTTCAGGCTTCTCCCACTTCCTCTCGGTGTTCTGAAATCATGTTTGACTCTTTGGAGAACCACCAGTGACCGGAAGGCAGGTGGTATTTCTAGGCCCAGTTCCACACAGGACTTTTGAAAAGCGGTTCTCACTCAGGAGTTATACAATGGGGATTTGCTCATCTGCCCTATCACTCCTCTGGTTTCTTTTTTTCCTCCCCCAAGAAAATAAAAGTGAGAGCTGGACAGTTGCAAAAGCAACCTCTGTGCGTGCCCATAATGCTTGCTGTAGTGGGATTTTTTTCAGTCTTCTAAACCATTACCCAAGGTGAGTTTTGAAAGGGAACAAGTGTGAGAATTCTTATATATTTTTTTTGTTCGTGCCACTGGCTATAGTAAATGTTTTCAAAATCTCTCCACCTTTTGTTAATTGAAGAGTAAGGACAAAAAAAAAAAAAAAAAAAAACCCTTTTGACTACATTCAAGTTAGAGGTGACATATACAATCTTTGAGAAAGAACAGAAATCTCACTTGTCTTTGCCCCATTCTGACTGCAATTACGTACCTACGTAACGAGTTTAATTTTCCTTTCCACAATCTGGAGAAGTGGCATGCATTCATTTTTTTTTTTTTTTTGACAGGCAGAGTGCACAGTGAGAGAGAGACAGAGAGAAAGGTCTTCCTTTTGCTGTTAGTCACCCTCCAATGGCCGCCGCGGCCCGTGCGCTGCGGCCGGTGCACCGCGCTGATCCGATGGCAGGAGCCAGGAGCCAGGTGCTTTTCCTGGTCTCCCATGGGGTGCAGGGCCCAAGCACTTGGGCCATCCTCCACTGCACTCCCGGGCTACAGCAGAGAGCTGGCCTGGAAGAGGGGCAACCGGGACAGAATCCGGCGCCCCAACCGGGACTAGAACCCGGTGTGCCGGCGCCGCTAGGCAGAGGATTAACCTAGTGAGCCGCGGCGCCGGCCATGCATTCATTTCTTAAACATATATTTTTAATTTTTTAAAATTCATAATAGCTAAGATATGAAATCAACCTGAAATCAACCCAGGTGCCCATCAACTGATGACTGAATAAAGAAATTATGATGTATATATACACTATGAAATACTACTCAGCCATAAAAAATGAAATCCTGTCTTTTGCAACAGAATGGATGCAACTGCAAACCATCATGCCTCATGAAATAAGCCAGTCCCAAAAAAGACAAATACCATTTGCTTTCCCTGACCTGGAGTAACTAATCAAGTACCAAGAATGTAATGTATAGGAGTGAGATGGACATTTTGAGATTTGATGATTATTTACAGCCCTTGTCTCTACTGTTGAGGAACAGTGTTTTTATAGTTTTTGTTGAACTATTTTACTTAGTGTAGGGTTAACTTTATGATCGTTAAGTAAACTGAAAGTAGCTCTCTGTAAAAATTAAGAGAGTGTTTGAATGGGAGAGGGAGGAGGAGGAAGGGTTGGAGCATGGGCGGGAGGGGGGGTAGGGTGGGAAGTATCACTATGTTCCTAAATCTGTATACATGAAATACATGAAATCTGTACACCTTAAATAAAACTAAAAAAATAAATGAAGGGGCTGGTGCTGTGGTGTAGCAGGTAAAGCCACCACCTGCAGTGCCTGCATCCCATATGAGAGCCAGTTTGAGTCCTGACAGCTCCTCTTCTGATCCAGTTCTCTTTTATGGCCTGGGAAAGCAGTAGAGGATGGGCCAAGTCTTTGGGCCCCTGCACCCATGTGGGAAACCTAGAAGAAGCTCCTGGCTCCTGGCTTTGGGTCAGTCCAGCTCTGGGCATTGTAGCCATTTGGGGAGTGAACCAGTGGATGGAAGACCCCTCTCTCTCTCTGTCTCTCTCTCTCTGCCTCTGCCTCTCTGTAACTGCCTTTCAAACAAATAAATAAATCTTAAAAAAAATTAACAGAGTATTGGTGAGCTCTGCAACAACTTTTGTAATTGAAGTCCCTGAAAAGAAGAAAGTCAGCAAATGTATTTAAAGAAATAAAGACTAAAAATATTTTGAATTCAATGAAAAATATACATCCACAGATCCAAGAAGTTCATGGAACTCCAAATATTGGACCCTGAATCTTATCATCACCAATTTGCATAAAAACCAGCAATAGAGAATACACATGAAAAGCAATCAGGGGCAAAAATATGAGAGCAGATTTCTCCTTGGAAATAACATAAGACAGAAGACACTAAAGTAACGTTATTATAGCACTAAGAGAAAAATCTCCTTCAACAGAGATTTTCAAACCGAGTAAAATTATATTTTTAAATGAAGGCAAAATAAAGACTTTTTCAAACACACACAAGCCAAAATAATTTATCACCACCAAAGCTCTACAAGAAACTCTGTAGAAAGTCCTTCAGGCAATGGAAAAATTATACCAGAGAAAAATGAAATAAGAGAAGGAATGAAAAGTGCCAAAAATGATCAGGGCATGCAAAAATATGTAGAATATCTTTCTTATTATTTAAATCACTTCAAAGTATAGTTGAGCACTTACAGGAAGATAAAGACAATGACAAGCCAGTGTGTGGGTTATTGCATGTGTCCCAGTAGAACATCTGACAGCACTCATGCAAAGGCTGGGAGGGAAGAAATGTGGAGTGCGCTATTGCAAGGTTGCCACACCGTATGGGGCATGTTGTACTAGCACTTGGAGTAGATTGTGATAAGTTGAATGTGCATGCTATCAACTCTACCTCAAGCACCCACATGATACAGCAAATGGTTACACTAACAAGCGAACCAAGGCTGTGTCTGATGTGTACCCATCTTAAGTAGGGAGGGGAAGACA
Source organism: Oryctolagus cuniculus (assembly GCF_051225735.1). Lineage (NCBI taxonomy): Eukaryota > Metazoa > Chordata > Mammalia > Lagomorpha > Leporidae > Oryctolagus > Oryctolagus cuniculus. The sequence continues at coordinate 143,606,785 of NC_142867.1, read as the reverse complement.
TTGAATGCCATTGAAGTAGGATTTCTGTTGCTTCCACTTTCTGAGAGGAGTAGACACACTTCACCAAGCAACACCATTGTCTTGTGTGTGGGGTGCAGATAAGAGTGAGGAGACAGCCCAAGCTAGACCCTTACTGTGCTTCCTCTGGGGAAGGTAAGAGAAGGCAGGGTGAGCAGTTGATGACTGGCCAGTTTGGCTCACTCTGGCAGACTCTGGGACATGAGGGTTGCCCCTCGTGTCTCATACCTGGATCTGGGTAGGTTTAGGGTGGGGGAAATCTTGGCTTGGCGAGTGAGCGTTAGGGGAGAGGGGATTGTCTCTAGGAAATGAGGAGCCCTGGGAAAGGCAGCCAGGCCCCCCAAAGGTGTCAAAGCATTTAAACATACATAACTCTGGCTAATACAGGAAGTAGAGTGGAACTGTAAAAATACCGAATCCAAAAGAAAGCGACAAAAAGTCTAACAGGACACTTGGCACAGCAGCTAAGATGCTGCTCAGGACACCAGCATCGCATGTCAGAGTGCCTGGTTCAAGTTCTGCTGGAACTCCATTTCTGATACAGTCTCCTGCTAATGTGCACCCTGGGGTCCAGCAGATGCCCGCTGAAGTGTTTGGATCCTACCACTTACATGGGAGGACTGGATTGAGTTCCAGGATCCTCACTGTTGTGGGCATTTGGGATGTTGAACAGCAGGTGGAAGATCTTGCTCTGTGTGTGTGTGTGTGTGGATGTGTGTGTGTGTGTGTGTCCACCTTTCAAACAAAAACTTAATAAAATTTTAAAAGAAGTAAAGGAGAGCAAACACAGAAGCGCACAAATAATTCAAATATAACATTGAGAGAACTTACTATAAGTGATCTAAACTTCCTAATTAAAATCCAAAGATTTGCAGAGCTATTTTGCATGGATTTGCTTCTGATCACTTTTGAGTAATCTTATGATTAATGTTTTGAAATCCATTTCTGGCATTTGCTAAACCTCTTCATCTTCACATTCTAATATTGAAATGTTATGTTCCTTTGGGGAGGGGGTTCATGGTGTCTTCCTTATTCTTGTTTCTTGAATTTTCTGCATTTGTTTTTAGGCATTTGTGGAGTTTTCTGGTCCCCCCCTTCCCGGATGGCTTTTATCTTTGAGCTGTACCTCTGTGGTTTAGTGGAATATCTGCACTTTCAGTGACTACCAAGAGGTGTGTGGTGGCTGTGGCCAGGGAGCTCTGGTCAGTGCTCCAGGGTGGGACACGTATCCAGAGTAACACTCAAGTTGGGTATGGTAGATCTCTATGCCCGGGTGGCAGCCCCCAGTGTGTTCCGCGCCGTCATAGGGATGAAATGGTCCATGCAGTCCTCACTGTGAGCACAGTTCCCACTGCAATGACCTGGTCTAGACAGCCAACGAGCTCTGAGCATGTGGAACCACACCTAGTGATTGCTCAGAGACCCAGCTACACCCGCACCTTCTCAACTAACCACTGAGTCCCCAGGGTCTCAGCACACAGGGCTCGTGTAGTTGCTGGGTGAGAGGTTTCTCTCTGCCCTGCCAACCTGTCCAGTCAACAGAGATGCAGATGTTCCCTGAGACAGCTCTGCCTAGACATCTTGCTCCTGGGAGGCTGCGGGCACCTCACATTCCTATGTGGTTGCCCGGCCCCATCCCAGCCAGGCTCTAAGTCAGTGGGGACTGCAGATTGTTCCTTCTGCTAGAACCTCTGGATCACACACGTACACAACAGCCACCGTCCAGATGTTGCTCTCTCTCGGTCACTGTCACCAGGACTGCCACTTCCTGTGCACGCTCACAAAGTGTTCTGCAGCTCCCGCCCAAATCCAAAATGGCTCCTGCCCTTTCTCAGGCAGCAGGCACTGTTGTGGGGATGTTGGGGCAAGATAAACGTGCCCCCTCTAATTTCACTGGGTCCATAGGCAACTACTAGTAACTGCTAGCCCCCAGGGCTCCAGTCTGGACTCAAGGCATGGCCTCCCTTCAGTTTGATCACCACAGGTTGCTGCAGTCTGGTCTCACCTCCGTCTCAGGCTCCCAGCTCCTGCAGTTGTTGGCACTGTGTCCGTGTTCATTCTGCATATCTGCACCTTCCACACTGGTCCATGGCGTTCCTCTTCCTCTTAGAACACTTCCAGTGCTATTTTCTCTCCAATTTTCCCCTAAAAGTGCACTTCTTACTTCTGTTTTTTTTTTGTTTGTTTGTTTGTTTGTTTTTTACTGTTTATCCCTAGCCTCAGCACAGTATGTCATTCCCTAATCCACTATCTTGGAATCTCACACCAGTCTTTTAAATAAATGCTGCTGCAACAATGGTCTACCATGTGTATAAAAACAAACTTTGAGCCATAGTTTGTTCCATATGCATACACAAATATTAACTGAAAGTAGATTATAGGCTTAAACATAAAACTTGAAAACTCCTAAGATTTCAGGAAGAAATTGTGGGAAAAAATCTTTGCACCCTTAAGACAGACAAGAATTTCCTAGCACAACACTGAAAGTCGAATCTGAAAAATAAAAATAAAAAAAGCACCATCCTGCCGTCTCTCTAAGGTGTGTTCACAAGGACAGGGCTAGCTAAAAGAGAACACAGATTTGGAAGAGAAGATTAAAGAAAGGAGTGGTGCTGTCAGAAATAGTGCCCAGAATGAGCGGCTTGTCCAGACACGCTCTGAGTGAGGGCTGAAGGCGCCACGTGGGAGGTGAAGGGGGAGAGCGACAGCTTACTCTTGGCTTCGCGAAGTTTTCTGTAAGGAGACAGAGACCACGGGCTTCAAATAAGCTGCCTTTATCAGGACCAAAATAGGAAGTTTTACACTTGACCTTAGCCAAAAGGCCACGAAGTGGTTAGCAGGAAGTTTTTATCAGACACCAAATACATGGATACTTCACAAGAGTTTTTTGGAAAATGAAATTAAACAATAAATTAATTTTGAGGCAAAAATGTTGAGATCCATGCAGATGAAGGGTCTTCAAAAGGCTCATGGAACACGCTTATCACGAAAAGACTACAAATTGGGCCAAACCAAACTTAGCTTTGAATTCCATTTCTATGAGATCTGTGAAGCACACTCTTAGGTGTCATAAAATGATCTTAATGCTTCCCCTAATCTCATTTAACTCTTTTCAATAACTCTCTAAGGTAGACATTTTATTCCTAATTTTACAGATGCAGAAAATGAAGCCCAAAAAAGAAAAACATTAGCTCAAGTAGGATTATTAAGACTAACTCAGGGGTCAGCACAGTGGCGCAGTAGGTTAATTGTCCACCTGCGGTGCCGGCATCCCATATGGGCACCGGTTTGAGTCCTAGCTGCTCCACTTCCAATCCGGCTCTCTGCTATGCCCTGGGAAAGCAGTAGAGGATGATTCAAGTCCTTGGGCCCCTGCATTCCTGTGGGAGACCAGAAGAAACTCCTGGCTTCTGGCTTCGGATCAGTGTAGCTGTGGCTCTTGCAGCTATTTGGGGGTGAACCAACGGAAGGAAGACCTTTCTCTGTCTCTCTCTCTCTCTCTATTCTACCTCTCAAATAAATAAAATCTTTTAAAAAAAGACTAACTCAAAATCATCCACTCTTTTTGATTGCTGTGGTTTTGTTTTCTAAAAATTTTTTGAAGTCCCCTTGTACTCTTTTTTTTTAAGATTTATTTACTTGTTTGTTGATTTATGCATTTAAAAGGTAGAGCAAAAGCGAGTGGGTGGGAGAGAGAGAGAACGTCAGTGCACTGGTCCACTTCCCAAATGACTATAAAAACCTGGCTCACCAGGTCAAAGCCAGGAGCCAGGAATTCCATTCCTGGTCTCCCACATGGGTGGGTTAAGAGTGAAGCCACTACCTGCAACACAGAAATTCCATGGTTCATGTCCCAACTGCTCCACTTGTGATCCAGCTCCCTGCTACCATGCCTGGGAAGGCAGCAGAAGATGGTACAAGTGCTTGGACCCCTTCACCCAACATGGGAGACCAGGATGAAGCTCCTGGCTTCTGCCTGGCTCAGCCGTGGCCAATACAACTATTTGGAGAATGAACCAGTGGATAGGAGATATCTCTGTGTGTGTTTCTTTCTCTGTATCTCCTTGTCACTCTGTAACTCTGTCTTTCAAATAAATAAATAAGTCTTTTAAAAAATTATTCAACGAGCCAGCATTGTGGCAAAGCGAGTTGGGCTCCTACTTGGCAATACCGGCACCCCATGTTGGAGCACGGGTTCGAGTCCTGGCCGCTCCATTTCTGATCCAGCTTCCTGCTAATGCTCCTGGGAAGGCAGCAGACAATGGTACAAGGGCTTGGGCCCCTGTCACCTACATAGAAGACCTGGATGGAGTTCCTGGCTCCTGGCTTCATCCTGGATCAGCCCCAGTTGTTGCAGCCTTTTGGGGAGTGAACCAGCCCATGGAAGTTCTCTGTCTCTCTCTCTCTCTGTTCCTCGCTCTCCCCAACAATGTGAGCAAGAAAGTTGCTATCTGCAAGCCCGGAAGATGGCCCTCATGAAGAACCAAACCAGACAGTCCTGTGGCTGTGGACATCTCCTCCAGCATTACAAGAAATGAATGCCTGCTGTTCAAGCAACGAGTCCATGGTGTTTTGTCGTAACTGATGAACACAGCCCTTAACCCGGCTCCTCCTGCTCACACTGCTGATTTGATTTTCTCCCTTTCATTAAGACAAAGTCTTTATCTTCTGCTTCTCTCCTTTCTTCCCTCTCTGGTTCTTCCAATGCCTTCACTGCTCAATGCTGTGGTGTCACCCCACGCTCGCCATTCTGTGATGAAGCAAGGCCTCGCCTGAATTAGGAGCACCTTGCTATGAGCAAGGGAAATCAGACGGCTCCTGTGGTCTGCTCAAAGAAGAGCTTGGAGCTTCACAGATTTATGCTTTATTAGATCCAATCTCCTTTTTTTAATAACTACAGCTTTTCATGGACTCAAGAGTATATATTCTGGAAATCCAAAGAAGAAGGAGAAAGAAACACTCAAGAGGCCAGCACAGCATAGGGGGAAAAATCAAAGGGGATCTATTGCCCAGACCAAAGGGAAACCAGTATCCCCTGCATCTGTGACTGTGATGACTCCAAGGCAGTGGCCCATTTTCCAATCAAACGACTTCGGTATTGCCAGAGTTGGTTAATATGAGATGAAATAATACATGCAAATGTGCCTTGTGAGATAAAATGACCAGTGCAAAGGTGTGTGGCTATTACTAGGAATATACCCTGCAAGTCTTTCCCCATGGAGTTTCACAACAGGTAGCTATCAAGGCAAAAAAAAATGCTTTGATTTGTCTTCTGAAATAAATAATGATGAGAACATCTTCAAAGAACCACCATGTCTCACAGTCCTCTCTAAACATTGATTGGCAACCCAAGTCATTTCTTCTTGATTCTTGTTAAACTGGTTACGCCCCTTCTGTGAGTATTTTTGAAAGACTCACTACAAATCTGTATAGGGAGGGATTCAAAATGATGAGATTAGTCATGGAATTATGGATTAGGATAAAAACATCACGCTAGATTTTATCCCTAAAGGCATGCGCCTTGGCAAGGAAGCCATATCAGATCAACAGTTATTGAATTAGAATATTATTTAATGATTATTTGTTTTATTTGAAATGGGGAGAGGGAGAGAGAGAGGGAGAGAGAGAGGGAGAGAAAGAGAGAGAGAGGGAGAGGGAGAGAGAGAGGGAGAGGGAGAAGGAGAAGGAGAGAGAGAGAATTTTCTATCTGCCGGTTTACTCCCCAAACACCTGTAACAGCTGGGGCTTGGCCAGGCTGAAGCCAAGAGCCTGGAACTCTGTGTGGGTTTCTCATGTGGGTGGAAGAGACTCAGCTTTGTGACTCACCGGCTGCCTCTCAGCGCATCCATTAGCAGGAAGCTGGATCGGAAGCAGTACCTGGGACCTGAACCAGACACTCCAATACGGGATGTGGGCGTCCCGAGTGGCAGCTTAACCATTGTGCCGCATACCCAACCCAGAATCAGAATATTTTTATTTTATTTTAATAAGCTAACATAACATAGGTCCAGATTGCAATTTTAAGTAAGTGATGGCTTGACTACTTGATAAAAGAAAATTCTGAAATGTCCTTAATTTAATGACAAGGGCCAGAGAATGGAGAGGAGGAAAGAAAAGAGTTAGCTAGCAGCTCTGGGTCAAAGCAACAAGAATAATTTGCTCCCCATTCCTAAAGGTATGTTGAAAGCCTTCCCTCAAAAGTCCTAGGAGGTGGGCCATCCGGGTGCTGTCGGGTTCTGCTGATAACCAGCCAGTCCTGGAGCAGCAAGCACTTTTTTTTTTTTTTTTTTTTTTTTTTTTTTTTTTTTACAGGCAGAGTGGACAGTGAGAGAGAGAGAAAGGTCTTCCTTTGCCGTTGGTTCACCCTCCAATGGCCGCTGCGGCCGGCGCACCGCGCTGATCCGAAGGCAGGAGCCAGGTGCTTCTCCTGGTCTCCCATGGGGTGCAGGGCCCAAGCACTTGGGCCATCCTCCACTGCACTCCCGGGCCACAGCAGAAAGCTGGCCTGGAAGAGGGGCAACCGGGAAAGAATCCAGCGCCCCAACCGGGACTAGAACCCAGTGTGCCGGCGCCTCAAGGCGGAGGATTAGCCTAGTGAGCCACGGCACCGGCCTAGCAAGCATTTCTTATGGACGGTCCCCATCCCTAAGCTTCGCTGCCTCACATTGTCCAACCTCTCTTAATCATAGTCAATGTAGATTCAATGCAAGAAACGTATGCTTTCTCTGACTCTTTCGATCCAGTAGACATTTTTCCAAATGCCACTTAGCCCTGCTTCGGTGGCTCAGGGACCTTGTCCCAGGACTGGTCCTTTCATCCTACTTAGCACTTGCGATGGCTCAAAAAAGCCCTTTCCTTCCAGAGATTTCTCTGTCTCAAGAGTTTTGGTCGGGGCCAGCGCCGTGACTCAGTTGGTTAATTTTCCGCCTGTGGCGCTGGCATCCCATATGAGCGCCAGTTCTAGTCCCGGCTGCTCCTCTTTAGGTCCAGCTCTCTGCCGTGGCCTGGGAGGGCAGTGGAAGATGGCCCAAGTGCTTGGGCCCCTACACCCACATAGGAGTCTGGGAGGAGGCATCTGGCTCCTGCCTTCAGATCAGTGCAGCGCCGGCTGTGGCAGCCATCTGGGGAGTGAAGCAATGGAAGGAAGACCTTTCTCTCTGTCTCTCTCTCTCTCTCACTGTCTATAACTCTACCTGTCAAATAAATAAATTTAAAAAAAATAAAAAGTTTTGGTCAACCATACTTGATCATTTCCAGACATTATAAATTCATCTCTCCTTTCCTCCATGACCAATCCCAATGACCAGAACGTAGTAAATATTTACTGCTTATATTTGGATTTAATCAACCACTCTCTGATTGCTATTTCCAATGAATTTTTCACCTCAGTGAAACTCCACTTTTTGTGCCTGTGTTGTTGGGCAGTGTAGAAGCAGTCAGCATTGTGAAATAAACTCCAGAGGAAGTATTTTTCCTTTCAGGCATATATTTTATGAATTCCATTCATCATGCACTTAAAAAGAAAATCCAGCTTAGTGTATGGGAAGAATTTCAGGCAAAAGTATGCTGAAGTTAAAGCTCATCTATAAAACTGAAGCTATTTGCTCTCGGCTAGATATCACTTACATTACTTAACTTTTTTCCTATGGAAAAACAACCCCGTGGAAAGAGCCCTTGGGCCACGAAGCCATGTCTTGATATCGGGTTGATATTCTGGCTCTTCTGCATAACTCCTTGGAGAAGGATATGCAAGTTGAACATCAAGGATATGCTTTTTAAAAAGTAACCTAGTGACCAGTATGAGGAGTCTTCAAAAAGTTCATGGGAAATACACTTTATGAAAAAACTATTCATGGATTTCAGGTTTTTTTTTTTTTTTGCAGTAAAATACACTTATTTTTTTATTCAACTTTTCCATGAAATACTTGAACTACCCTTGTATCATTTCTTTTCTTCTATTTTTTTAAAGATTTGTTTTATTAATTTGAGAGGCAGAGTTACAGAGAGAGAGAAAGAGAGAGAGAGAAATCAGAGAGAGAGATGAGAGAGAGATTCCATCTTCTGGTTCACTCCCCAGATAGCTGCAACAGCTGGGACTATGCCAGACCAATTCCAGGAGCCTGGAACTCCATCTAGGCCTCCCTCATGGGTAACAGGGACCCAAGCATTTGGGCCATCCTCCACTGCCTTTCCCAGGCCATTAGCAGGGAGCTTGTTCGAAAGTGGAACGACCAGGACTTGAAGCAGTGCACATCTGGAAGTCCAGCCTGGCAAGCAGCAGTTTCAACCGCTGCACCACAATACCAGCCCCCTCGAACCACTTCATCCCAAAGCTGTAACATGCAGTAGATCGTATGGCGTGTCCATGAGCTTATGCACATCCCTACCTCATTCCACATGATTATCCAACACACCTCTTCATATGTTTGAGTCTAGTCTCTTTTTTTAATGTTCATCTCAAAGCAGACATGCAGAAATAGAAGTTAGTTGAGAAGATGGCCAGGTGGGAATGGCAGAAGTGTATCTAATCAGTAGCTGGGAAGCAGCACTGGAACATTTATATGCAAAATTCCTTGTAGCCCATCAGTCATTGAGGACAGTTCCTGAGGCTATTGGCCTAGGAAAGGAATGGCTCAAGTATGGCTTGCAACAAAGAGATCATTACTCAGTTTTACTTTATTCTGGGTTTATAGGAAGGCAATCATTTTAAAAGTAGGATTTTGAGAGAAATTCTTTTCTGAATTCCTCCATATATCTTTATATCACTCTTTTAATAAATATTCCCATTTGTGAATCAACCCTGGTCTACTCAGAAAGCAGTGTGGTCGTGTGGTAGAAAAGGAGGAGGAGAATATGAAAAAGAGAAACTCCCACCCAAGCAAAAAGAAAGGACCACCTCACTGAGTAGGTAAGGGTGCTGTCTGGGGCCCCAACAACCATAGTTTTCAACCCAATGGGAGAGGGCGGCCCAATAGGAGAAGGCAGCCCAATAGCAACTCTGACGGGCATCCCAGATAAAGAAGCACAATCTGAAGACATCCACACTGGCTTCCACTTCCCTGTGTCAACCAACATGGCACAAGCACAGTAGAACAGCAAAGCGGTATGGGAGATCATGAGCCTGAAGTAGCATTGCTTAGTTTCTCCGATCGCCATTTGTGGTGAGAAGATTCCAACAGCTTCTACAAGGGCTGGAGCTGGTACACAAAAGATGCTTGGAATGGGAGCCTGGCTAGCCTACAAGGAAGAACCATCACAGCAGGGGCTGAAGAGTTCACGAGAGCTCTACGACAGTATGTCCACACTTGGGTTCATGTGGTAGAATTAGCAAGACCTCAGCAGATCCATTGAGCTAGGAAGAGCCAACTTGGGCAAATCAACTGGAGGAGATGCAAAAGTTCCCAAGAACAATCAGTCATGTCACCTTGTCCATGAGGAGACAAGCAACCAAAACTTACACCACCTAGGCATTCACATGTTGCCAATGCCAGCACCCAGTAGAACCATGTGGCACCTTTGGCACACCCTCTGGTGCTTGGGCCTTAAAAATCTGTGAAACCAAGAACATAGCACACATACATCTGGTGCTCCCAGCTGCTCTTCCTGGGGAGCAGTGGGAAGAAACATCTTCCAGTTTAGGGGCTCAGAAAAGAGAGAGAGAGAGAGAGAGAAGAGGAGAGGAGAGGGGAGGGGAGGGGAGGAGAGGAGAGGAGAGGGGAGGGGAGGAGAGGAGAGGAGAGGGGAGGAGAGGAGCCATCCTGATAAAGACTTTAACCTTGAGTTGAACTTGAATTAGACCATAAGAGATTGTGTTCCTTTCCATTTGGCAAGTTTACATTAGCTGGAAGTTTCCCGAGAAAGATGAGTTCAGTCGTAGGGGATAAAGGAAGTTGGAACTTCTGCACACCAGAGATTTAATGCGCACATTTCAGCCCAGTTGCCCTACTTTTAAAGGTCATCTGTCTCCCTTGCTCTGAGCCATCTTCCCACCATCTTCTTTGCTGAGTCACTGGAATTTTATCTCAGATTTCTGGGAGTATTTCAACCCGCTTTAGGTTATTTTCCACCCTATTTTATTTTAAGATTTATTTATTTATTTGAAAGTCAGAGTTACACAGAGAGAGAAGGAGAGGCAGAAAGAAAAAGAGAGAGAGAGGGAGAGACAGAGAGAGAGAAAGAGAGAGAGAGAGAGAAGAGAGAGAGAGAGAGGTCTTCCATCCAATGGTTCCTTCCCCAGTTGGCAGCAACACCCGGAGCTGGGACGATCCGAAGCCAGGAGCCAGGAGCTTCTTCTGGATCTCCCATGTGTGTCAGGGGCCCAAGGACTTGGGCCATCTTCCACTGCTGCCTGCAGGTGGCAGCTTTACCCGCTATGCCACAGAGCCTGCCCCTTCACCCTATTGTTTTAACATGCCATCCTTGTTAATCCTTCAGGTTGGTCCAAAGCCGAGCCCATCTCAATAAGCTGTAACCCAGCCTTCTTTCTCAACCCCTGAAGGGTCTGTTCTATGATACTGCCTCTCACTGGTTCCATATCTAATCAGATTCTATGCCCGCTGAGGGCACAAACAATGTCCTATTCGTCATATTCTAACTTCTTGACGAGTGTGTGGGGGGTGTGTGTGTGGGTGTGTGAGGGTGTGGGTGTGTGTGTGGGTGTGTGTGTTCATTATGATTTTGCTCACACCAATTTTGCGTGTGTGCACCACATTCACAGCCCACATACACATACTTTCCTTGCTACATAGAAATCAAGCTCTTTTACATGTCCAAGAACAAGCTGGCCTCATTACCCCCTCATCATTGCTAAAGGAGGGTGCTGTTAGACTAAGCATAGCTGCATACAATTGCCATTTTCTTTGCTAAGATCACAGCCTATACAGTTACATAACAGAACTAATATGTTTAAGTAATTAGCGACAAAACTTTCTTTTGTTGTGTTGTCTTAGGGTAAAATCCAGGAGCTAATTTTGCCATCACGTCCATGTGATCCTCCTTCTCAAAAAGGGGGGCTTTGCTGTTGTTTCAGAACAGCAGAGCAAGACAAGCTACGGAAGAAATGGGCTGCAGGGTTATGGTTGATTTATAGCTCAGGAATGTGTATGAAGGTTGCAGACTGGAGCTTGGCGTTAGTTTGCATCCAATGGCTGCTAAGCCCAGCTGGGTCCAGCCAGCAGCCGTTCATCAAATAGATCCAAAGCCGCTTCCCCTGCGTGCATTTGAAGTCTCCCTATATTTTACCAGCTTTGGGTACAAATGGAGCCACACTCACATGAAAAGTTTGTATTCCACCCCCACCAGCCATCTGCTGTTAGCTCTGAATTTACTTTCCACTAAAAGTTCACCTAAATATTCCTGAGATAATCCAGGGTGACTTCTGGGCTTTCTAACACGTCCATGCACACGGCTCTGGACATCTTCCAGGCCGTGATGACAATTGGAGCACAAGACGCGCAATATTCCCACCAAACCCGCGGCCTCTCGCGATGCTGCCAAGCTCTTCCAGGGCCGGCAAGCAGCTGCAGAGCCCCCCCCCACCCACCCCCCAAGCTTTGATGAGCTTTGCCGCGTCTCCTGATTGGAGCAAGTCCCACTTGAGAAGGTGTGCTCGGAGCCAGGCAGCTTTGTGTCACTTTTTGGAACACATTTACTCTTTAGGGAGACACAAGGCAGAGCCATAAACAATTATTAATCCAAAGCACTTTTTTTTTTAATTTTGTGCATAACGTGAACTGTTTCTTAGGCTCTACCAATGGATTGGGCCTGAGGCAGAGATGAATGATTGACAGCATGATACTACCATAGCCATTACCCTGAATAGAGGCTTTGCCATTCCAGTGAACAGACTTCCAACCTGTTGAGTGAAATTCCCAGGTGTGGTCGACACAGAACCACTGCTATACACTACTGATAGAGCCACAGGAGTGCCAGCTACACATGAACAACTAAGTCCAAACTGGACAATGGACAACAATGCCCAGAAGGTGGCTTTATCAAAAGTGCAATGAGATAATTCATAGCCATCAAAATGGCACTATCAAAAAGAACCTTTTTTAAAAAATATTTATTTTATTTATTTGAAAGACAGAGTTAGAGGGAAAGAGAGAGAGAGGTGTCTTTCATCCACTGGTCCACTCCCCAATTGGCTGCAATGGCCAGAGCTGCGCCGATCTGAAGCCAGGAGCCAAGAGCTACTTCCAGGTCTTCCATGTGGGTTCAGGGGCCAAGCACTTGGGCCTTCTTCTACTGCTTTTCCAGGCCATAGCAGGGAGCTGGAAGTGGAGCAGCCAGGACTCGAACCAACACCCATGTGAGATGCCAGCTCTGCAGGCCGGGGCTTTAACCCACTACACCACAGTGTCGGCCCCAGAACCTAATTTTTTTTAAACAGAAAAATAACAAGTGTTACTGAAGATATAGAGAAGTGGAAACTTCAGTGTACTGTCACTGGACATGCAAACTGCTGTAGCCACCATGGAAAACAATACTGTGGGTCACCAAAAAAAAATTAAAAATAGAATTTCTGTATGATCCAGCAAGTTCACATCATGATATGTATCCAGAAGAATTGAAAGCAGAGATCTGGCCAGCACCGCGGCTCACTAGGCTAATCCTCCACCTGCGGCGCCGGCACACCGGGTTCTAGTCCTGGTTGGGGCGCCGGATTCTGTCCTGGTTGCCCCTCTTCCAGACCAGCTCTCCGCTGTGGCCAGGGAGTGCAGAGGAGGATGGCCCAAGTGCTTGGCCCCTGTACCCCATGGGAGACCAGGATAAGTACCTGGCTCCTGGCTTCGGATCAGCGCGATGCGCCTGCCATAGCAGCCATTTGGTGGATGAACCAAGGGAAGGAAGATTTTCTCTCTGTCTCTCTCTCACTGTCTAACTCTGCCTGTCAAAAAAGAAAGAAAAGAAAGCAGAAATCTGAGCAGATGACTATACACAACATTCATAGAAGAATTATTTATAACAGCCAGAGGTAGATGCAGCCAAGTGCCTGTAAGTGAATGAGCAAATGGGACACTATGTATGTCTATAGACGTTCACATAAGCAAGGGAATATTATTCAGCCTGAAAAAGGAAGGAAATTGTGACACACGCTACAATATGGATGAGCCTGGACATGGCACCAACAGAAATGTGTTAGTCACCCAAGACGACACTGTGTGGTTCTGTGTCTACGAGACACCTAGAAGAGTCTAAACTGTAGAGATAGGGGTCCAGCACTGTGGCGTAGCAGGTAAAGCCACCACCTGCAGTGCCACCATCCCATATGGGCTCTGGTTTGAGTCCTGGCTGCTCAAAACTTCCAATCCAGCTCTCTGCTGTGGCCTGGGAAAGCAGTAGAAGATGGCCCAAGTCCTTGGGCCTCTGCACCCACATGGGAGACCCGGAAGAAGCTCCTGGCTCCTGGCTTCGGATCGGCGTAGCTCCGGCCATTGCAGCCATTTGGGGAGTGAACCAGCAGATGGAAGACCTCTCTCTCTGTCTCTACTTCTCTCTCTGTGTAACTCTGACTTTCAAATAAATAAATAAATCTTAAAAAAAAAAAAAAAAAAGCTGTAGAGACAGAAAGAAGAATTGTTGCTGCAAGGGGCTGGGGGAAGAAGAAATGGGCAGTTATGTTGAGAGTGGGTGTAGAGTTTGCATTCCACAGATGAAGAGTTCTGTGGGTGGATGGCCGAGATGGTACAGTATGAAGATGCTCAATGTCACCGGACTGTACACCTAAACATGGTTCAGATGACAAACTCACGTGCATTTATGATGATTTGTAATTTTTTTAAAAAAAGGGCCTGCAATTATAACTTCTAGTATTGATTAAGTTAATTTGGATAGATTGTCCCTCTAAAAACAGCTAGAAAAGTTAAGTATAAAACATACATAAAATTCAAAAAGTTCATGGAAAATGGAATAGAAAGATGTTTATTTCAGCACAAAAATGCTGAAATTCATGCTTCATGGAAATTATATATTTTGAAAAAACTGTATATGGATTTCAGGGTTCCAGGGCTGGGCCAGGCTGAAGCTGGGAGTCTGGAACTCAAAGTCTTCCAAGTGAGCCATCACCTGCTGCCTCCAAGGGTGAACATTAGCAAGGAGCTGGGATCGAACCCAGGTACTCTGATATGGGTACCCGTGTCCCAAACAGTATCATTGTTTAAAGATTAAGTTTATTTATTTGAAAGGCAGAGTTACAGAGAGAGAGAGACAGAGACAGAGAGACAGAGACAGAGAGACAGAGATAGAGACAGAGACAGAGAGAGAGGTCTTCCATCTACTGGTTCACTCCCTAGTTGGCCGCAACAGCCAGGACATCTGTGTCTCCCACAAGAGAGACCTAAGCACTTGGATCACCTCTGCTGTTTTCTCAGGCACATTAGCAGGGAGCTGGCTCAGAAGCAGAGCAGCCAGAACTCAACCGCTCTCCAAGAATATGAGACACAGGCAGTGGCTTATCCCGCTGCACCACAGCGCCGGCCGGGTGAGTGGTTGCTGTAACCACTACACCAAATGCCGGTCCCCAGTGTTCATCTTCAACACTATTTCCCGTGCTCCACAGAGTCACATTCCAAGATCACATATGCACGCCCTCTCTTACCGTCTGTGTGCGTAAGGTGACATCACAGAGCTCCTGGGACTCAGCAGTCAGAACCTGGCATCGAACACCTCCCTGGACTGTGCACAGCCGCATCTCACAGCAGCACAGCGCAAAGACAGCCGGGAGCAACCCTGCAGCTCTCTCACCCGCGGATTCTGCCTTTTCGTTGGAGTTTATGTTTTTCTCCCCGAACCCTTGGTATTCCCCAGTAGGCCTGCAAATACATTCAAGTTCAGACACTTATGCATCTCTATTAGACAGTGTTTGTAGCATGAGACAAATTGCCTTGAGGCTTTGAAACTTTAGTTGCTACTTTAATCAGCTTTTAAGGCAAAATTCTATGAGAAATCCAATCTAGTGGTTTCTTGAGTCAAATTTCTCTCTTCCTACTGCTGTCACCTTGAAAATGCTTTATTTCTGGGGCCGGAGCTGTGACATAGTGGGTAACCCGGGAGCCTGCAGTGCCAGCATCCCATATGGGCGCCAGTTCAAGTCCCAGCTGCTCCATTTCCAGTCTAGCTCTCTGCTATGGCCAGGGGAAGCAGTAGAAGATGGCCCAAGTCCTTGGGCCCCTGCACCCATATGGGAGACCCAGAAGAAGCTCCTGACTCCTGGCTTCAGATTGGCACAGCTCCAGCCATTGCGGCCAATTGGGGAGTGAACCAGTGGAAGGAAGACCTCTCTCTCTCTCTCGCTCGCTCTCGCTCTCGCTCTCGCTCTCTCTGCCTCTCCTCTCTCTGTGTAATTCTGACATTCAAGTAAATAAACAAATCTTTAAAAAATAAAATGAAATGCTTTATTCCTGATCTCCTGTAAGGAGAAATCGGTCATCCTGCACCACGAAAAACTATCTCAGACATTCTTTAAGATGTGACACATGGGGGCCGGTGTTGTGGTGCAGTGGGCTAAGCTGTCACCTGCGAAGCTGGCATCCCCACAATGGATCACCAGTTCAAGTCCCAGCTGCTCTGCTTCCAATGCAGCTCCCTGCTAATGTGTCTGGGAAGGCAGCAGATGATGGCCCAAGAACTTGGGTCTTAGCACCCACATGGGAGACCAGAAAGAAGCTCCTGACTCCTGGCTTTGGCCTGGCCTAGCTAGCCCTGGCCATTGTGGACATCTGGGGAGTGAACCAGTGAATGGAATCTTTCTCTCTCTCTCTCTCTCTCTCTCTCTCTCTCTCTATATATATATATATATATATATATCCTCTCTCTCTCTTTCTCTCTCTCTCCCTGTAACTGACTTTCAAATAAATAAATCCTTAGATAATAATAATAAAATAAATGTGACACATGTGTGACTTAACCATCAATTAATTTTACTTTGTGTCTTTTTTAAAAAATATTTATTTTGAAAGCTGAAGTTACAGAGAGAGGGAGGGAGAGAGAGAGAGAGAGGTCTTTCATACACTAGTTCACTCCCCAGATGGCTACAATGGCCAGGGCTGGGCAAAGCTGAAGTCAGGAGCCAGAAGTCAGGGGCTTCATCTGGGTCTCCTACATGGGGGTCAAGGACCCAAACACTTGGGCCATCTTCTGCTGTGTTTCTCAGCCATGAGCAGGGAGCTGGATGTGAAAGTGGAGCAGTCGGGACTCAAACCAGTACCCATATGGGATGCTGGCATTGCAGGTGGTGGTCTTACTCACTACCCAACAAGGCCAGCCCCTTTTGTTAGTCCTCAGGATTAAATTTTGCAAACTGTGACAGCAGTAGAGAAGCATATAATAAATGCTATGTGATGGCTAATTCTACATGCCAACTTGACTGGAGATTTCATTTCCAGCACATGATGTCTGGGTACACCTTCAAACCACAGCCCTGGACACATTTGTCTGCCCTTCAGACACCCATGTTCCAGGTTCTCAGCTCTGCGGACTGAGCCTGGATTACAGCACCAGCTTTGCCTGGCTTCTGGTTTGCAGACAGACAATCAATCGTTTGACTTCTCAGGCCCTGAGCAAACTCCTGTGTGCCAGGGAACTTCACAGAAGAGCATGGAAACTGACATGAAAAGATAAGTTCAGGGGCAGGTGTTTGGTGCCGTGGGTAAGATGTTGCTTGAGACGCCTGCATCCCACATCATAGTGTCTGGGTTTCAGTCCTGCTCTGCTCCCAATCCCAGCTTCCTGCTAATGTGCAGCCCTGTATGCAGCAGCAATGGCTCCCACGTAGCTGGGTTCCTGCCCTCACACGGGAGACTTCCCAGCTCCTAGACATTTGTAGAGTAAACCAGGAGATAAAAGAGCGGCCTCTCTCTCTCTCTCTCCATCTCTCTGCTACTCAAATAAAATTGTAAAAAAATTGAAATGATAAGTAACTTAATCTTTTCACAAAGCTTATTTTGCTGCAAAAATTTTGAAATCTAGGCATAGACTTTTTTTCATAATATTCACTTTTCATTAACCGTTGGAAGACCTGTGTACCTGCGTGTGTATATATACACACACATACATGTACACATATGTATATATGTACATACATACCCACACACACATACACATATGCACATCCTGTTAGTTCTGTTTCTCTGGGGAGCCCTGATTGTTGTACTCCATGTGTTCTTTCAACAACCTATCCGTGGCCAATTTCATTCTTGTATACCCACATTCTCTCCTGTACTCTAGGGTTATTTTGAAGAAAATCCAACCATCATATAATTTTAACTCTAAATCGTTGCTCAGTGTAAAAGACAAAGACTTGTGCATGAATTTTAAAAAACTATTATCACACTGTTAAAATTATTAATTTCTGACTGTCATCAGATGTACCTTCTGGGTTCCAATTTCCCTAATCATGCCACACATCCTCTGATTTTACCTTGCGCTGTTTGAGTCAGGGTTGCAGCAAGGACAGCCCACCACAGGGAACCGAGAACAGCTGTTGAGTTCTCTTTCAGCCTGTGTTGGCTCCTCAACCTCTTTAGATCATTGATCCTGTAGAGTTTCCCAGTCCAGGTTTTGCTGCCTATCGCCCGTTCTGTTGTTTAACGTATTTATCCGTGCCTTCATTTCTAGTAAATCAATGATCATATCCATAGGCTTGTCCAAAGTAGGTTTGCTTCCTGACATGGACTACGGACCAATGTTCTTTGGGGCAACATTGCATGAGGCTTTCATGTCCAGGAATCAGAGCACAACACATACATATACATACTTAGGAAGACATGTATGTTTTTGTCTTCTTTCCTACTTAACTTACATTCACAGACTTTTGGGGACTTTCTTTCCCTGTGCTTTTTAGTCTACAATTGGGGGGTATTTTTTTCATCCCAAAGGACATTAGGCAGATTAAACTTGGGAGCTTATGTCAGTGAAATCAGGGTCCCTAAGTCCCATGCCCCACATTCGAGGAGGGACTGTCCCAACAACACACTCCATCTGACTTCCAGTGACTGCAGAAGTCCACAAAGATTGTGGCTCTTCAGAGTACATTTTGAAGAAAGATGTATGGAGCTATGATGGATTTTTTTAAAGTTCCCGTGATCCATTTATTCCTCCACTTCTCACAAGCATTTATATACTTAGTTCACATGAGTATAGTCCGGCAAAAATAATTATGCAGGTTCAATGTGATTCGTCCACCATCATTTATATCCAAGTCTCCAAGTACCAACCTGGTGAAAGCAAACCACCCCAGCCTTTAGCTCAAGAGCTTACAGTCTTGTCTGTCACACTCAGCCAGGTAGAGTGTACAATGGGCCAAAATAGAGATCCTATGAGAAGGGTGAATAAAGTCCAAGACGGATCCTTAGCAAGGAAAAATCTTCCCAGGACAGGTGCAGTTTGCAAGGAGCCTTGCAAGGTTGGGTAGGATTTTGACCACAGGCTATACCACACCAAGAGTGGAGCATCTCTTCACACAGGTGAAGGCAGAGGCAAGAACAACCAGCGTGTTCAGGTTACACACCAGCACGTATCTAGCAGAGAATCTCACTCCTGACTGCCATTAGAATCACTTGGGGGCTCTGGGAAATCCAGAGACATAGAGCCACCCAGATCTAGCAATCGAGAATCCCTGGGAAAGAGATTGAGGGGTTTGTTGGGCTCTTACAGTTCTCTGTGGTGGCTTTAGTGGACCACTGGGGCTGAGAACCATGGGCAAGTAGGGACGCTCAGCAGTTAGCAGGTTGGCTGTGAACACTGCAGTCGATGAGCTGAAGAACTGGCTGTGTTTAGCTGGGCCACTGCCTCTGCTTCTCAGAAGATGGTCCCGTGGCATCAGATGCCAGAGACTCTCGGGAGATCACCGAACGTTGCCGTCTTCTGCCTCCATGCCCTTTTAGACAATCAAGTCTGGAGGGTAAATGACATAAACAAGAAAGATAAACCCAGAATAAGATCCTGAAAAGTCCCCATCAATCCCCCTACCAAAGGTTATCATTGAAAACCATCCAGTGACTTGCTCGTGTACGGGTACAAACAGCAGTCCACATATCAGAGTGAGAGAAATACCACATTTAGTTTCTATCCCTAAACAGGTACAACCCATTTCAAACCTCATCTCCCTGGATTGGTGGAAAATTCCATTCTGGTGGATACTGGG
This sequence comes from Oryctolagus cuniculus, assembly GCF_051225735.1. NCBI lineage: Eukaryota > Metazoa > Chordata > Mammalia > Lagomorpha > Leporidae > Oryctolagus > Oryctolagus cuniculus. The sequence continues at coordinate 143,587,623 of NC_142867.1, read as the reverse complement.
GTTCCCTTGGATACCTTCACGTTGTCAAGATTGATTTTAGAAGGCTTCTGTCTTCCAGAACTTCCTAGAAGTACTCTCTATCTTTATTTCATGCTGATCCACCTGTCAGGTTCATTAGCCAAGTCTGTCTCTCCCCTAAAGACAGGCAACTCTCTAAAGTGCCTGGGGCAAATGTGGGACTAAGGATGTATTCCAGCAGCTCTCAGTGCCTCTACTCTGAGGCCCCATGCCCCATCCCACGCCACGTACACTGGTTCAGCTCCTGCCTGGGTGCTGCATGGAAGTGGGATACGGATTTCATCTCTTCCCCGTCATTCCAAAGGAGCCCATCTACTGTTTTAAACTGGCTAAATGTCACTTCTTTCTTCAAGTTTCAGTATTTTTGCTTCTTAAACTTGAAATGCCTCCCACCCGCATCCCTTTTAGATCATTCCAGAATAATCCTCCACATGTGGTCCAGGCTAGGAGTGGGTGGTGTCTTTGGGAACCAAGCCTCCATTGGCTCCCATGAGGCATGAGTGCTAAGCTGGGAGCTAGCAGTTTTTCCCAGAGAATCGACCAAGGCATGACATAGGGACCACTCTACAGAAGCTGGGAGCAGGCCAGGAGGCCAGGTGGAGGGTGTGGCAGAGAACCAGTGAGAGACTAGATGGGGTACATACACACAGTCCACCTGGCTATGGCCAAATCAGCAAACACAGACAACAAGTCCGTGATGTAGAGACTCTCACATTAGGAGACTGGGAACAAAGACTTCACATTCAGAGTTGGAGCTTCCTCCACTTAACCCTACAGGAGGAAAAACTCAACAAACTTCTTTATATACCTGAAGTCATCTTGCAGAGAAACAGGGAAAGTGGGTAGAACTCCAGGATGCTAGAAATTTTACCTAGAACCATTAAGCAAAATTTCAGTGGACAAATTTGATTTATTATAGCAGCTAAGAGCATAGTCAGATAATTGGCATGAATTTTAAAATGTGATTTTTTTTCCCCTGCTATACGGTTAAGTGGGACTTGGAGGAAGTCACTTTTTAGAATAAAGAAGCATTTCCTTTTGGACATCTGAATTATAATGGGTTCTATTGTGACCTCACTTCATCCACATTGTCTTTTTTTTTTTTTTTTTTTTTTTTTTTTGACAGGCAGAGTTAGAAAGTGAGGGAGAGAGAGAGAGAGAGAGAAAGGTCTTCCTTTTCCGTTGGTTAACCCGCAAGTGGCCGCTACGGCCAGCACGTTACGGCCAGCTCGCTGCGCCGATCCGAAGCCAGGAGCCAGGTGCTTCTCCTGGTCTCCCATGCAGGTGCAGGGCCCAAGGACCTGGGCCATCCTCCACTGTACTCCCGGGCCACAGCAGAGAGCTGGACTGGAAGAGGAGCAACCGGGACAGAACCTGCGCCCCAACCGGGACTAGAACCCGGGGTGCCAGCGCCGCAGGCGGAGGATTAGCCTAGTGAGCCGTGGCACTGGCTTCCACATTGTCTTTTAATAGATGTTGAGGGGCTGACGCTGTGGTGTAATAAACTAAGCTTCCGCTTGTGGTGCCAGCATCTCATGCGGGCACCGGTTCAAATCCTGGCTGCTCCACTTCAGATCCAGCTCTCTGCTATGGCCTGGGAAAGCAGTAGAAGATGGCCCAAGTCCTTGGGCCCCTGCACCCAAGAAGCTCCAGGCTCCTGGCTTTGGATTGGCCCAGCTCTGACCGATGTAGCCATTTGGGGAGTGAACCAGTGGATGGAAGACCTCTCTCTCTGCCTCTCCCTCTCTCTGTACCTCTACCTCTCAAATAAATAAATAAAATATTCTTTTAAAAAAGATTATAAAAAATATGTTTAATTACTTCTATTTCTTCTGCCAATTTCCTGTTCCTACACTTAGCCATTGATGTACATCTTTCTCTTCTTTATTTATAGGGCCTTTTAATAAATAGTGAATCTACCACTTAGATTACAAGTACAGGAATGAGACAAATGAGGGTTAAGCAACCTGTACAAGATCAGAGAACTGGATTGTGAGTCTTAGCCTTGGAGTCCAGTTTTTTTGGGCCCTAAACCACCATCTACATATCTGTTACTACTCACCTCAGATGTTAAGAGTATAAAATTAGGGAACAGATGTAAGCTTACTGCTACCTAAATAAGCCACATAAATAAAAGTGATTGCAATCATTTACCTGTATAATATCACATTTACTCATCAACTATTTGTTGAGTCCCAAGTATGTTCAGGCCATTAAGGTACCTTGTACCACTAAGGTAAAGTGATAGGAAACACAGACATAATCCCCATGGCGCTTACAGACTAGGAAGAGAGGACCATTACTGAGACCACTGCACCCATCCCCATGTAGCCATGAATTCTAGAAACTGGTAGAAGGAAGGTGCTATGATTTGAATATGGTCCCCACCAAGACTTGTGTGGAAGCTTGACCCCTATTGGGAGGTGCTTAGAGGGTGGAAACTCTGTTATTTCTATTTTTTTAAACACTTTTTTTAATTTATTCGACAGGTAGAGTTATAGATAGTGATTTAACAGGTAGAGATATAGTTATAGATAGTGAGAGAGAGAGACAGAGAGAAAGGTCTTCCTTCTGTTGGTTCACTCCCCAAATGGCCGCCACGGCCGGCACTGTGCCGATCCAAAGCCAGGAGCCAGGTGCTTCCTCCTGGTCTCCCATGCAGGTGCAGGTCCCAAGCACTTGGGCCATCCTCCACTGCCCTCCCGGGCCACAGCAGAGAGCTGGACTGGAAAAGGAGCAACTGGGACTAGAACCGGTGCCCATATGGGATGCTGGCACCACAGGCGGAGGATTAACCAAATGAGCCACGGCGCCGGCCCCCATAGAGGGTGGAAACTCAATTTAACTACAGTACTAGGAGGTGGGGCCTTTCAGAGGTAATTAAAGTTAAATGGGCCATCAGGACAGAGCCATGACCCAAGGGGACAGAGGCTTTAGGAGAAGAGGGGGAGAAACCTGAGCCAGGACACTCAGTCCCTCCTGCCACGTGACATCTTGTCCCACCTCAGCTCACTCCTGTCAACAGGAAGGACCTCACCAGGTGTGGCTGCTCAACCTTGAACTACCCAGCCTTCAGAACTATGAGCCAAATAAATGTCTTTTCCTTAGCAATCATCCAGGCTGTGGCGTTCAGTTACAGCCACAGAACACGGACTGGGACAGAAAGGCCTGTGGTTCCATGGCAGCCTATAATGGTGGCGATGCCGCCTTTGGCTCATGTCCTTGGACACGCTCCCTAAGAGGCAGCATCTGAGTTGAGCTCTGAGGAGGACTGAGAGGAGATGAGGAAGAGCATTCTTAGCCATGGAATCTGCTTGTGCAAAGGCCCTGTGCAGGAGGGAGACTTACTCACTCTAGGAGCAGAAGCAGGTCCTGCATGGTGGGAGGCAGATGGTGGCAGGTGGAGAGGGGCCTGAGACAGAACCGGAGAAAGCAAGGCAGGGGCCGAATCAACTAGGTCTTTGCAGGTACACAAAGGCACTTGCCATTTCTTGCAATGTATCTGGACGTCCTGAGCAAGTTCTCCTGGACCCAGAGGACCCTCTTCTCCCCGCCACCACCACCACTCTGTTAAGTCTTCACGGGACAGAAGCACTTTTGTAAATGGAATTACTGCCTGCTCCTTGTGAGAGCCTGGGAAAACCAAATGCATCCCACTCGTCCCTTCAGCCTTCAGGGCTGAAAATACACTTTGTTCCTTGGAGGACTTGGCCGTCGGCCCCACTGGTGTGGGCCTGCCACAAAACTACGGAGTTCCTGCGTTTGGCTTGGACAACGCTCCCACTCCCACGCTGGCCTTTCATTTCCTCCTTCCCCCCTTTTCACCCCAGAAGAGAATCCTCTCCTTTTCTTAGGACTTATGTTCAAGACAGGACCCGAAAATCTTCCCCGTGGTAGACTGTGTATTACATGACAAGAGACACCTGTGGAAAGGTGGACAGCACATTAAAGAAATGCCTGGCTGATGGAAAAAGGACAGGTGGCCTCTGTGATCCATCTGGGTCAGCCTGTTCCGAGGAGAGATGGAAAGAACATCAGTATGTTCCTGCGTGTGCGTGTATGTGTGCGTGTGCGTGTATGTGTGCGTGTGTGTGTGTGTGTGTGTGTGTGTGGTGGGTTTGAGTAACAGACAAAAAGAGAAAGGCACATAGAGAGATGGATTTATGGTAAGGATCTGACTTCAGAATAAAATCCAAGTTGCTTAACTGATTTTAGCCAGTTTGGGATGGTTAGCTATAAATTGCACAAATGAACATATAAATACATATACACAAATACTCATATATGATTTATGTAAGTTCTATGCACAATATAAAACACATTCGCATGTTTTTGTTTGTGTTCTGATATATAAATATATTATGGTTACTCCCTAGTTGTCCCCTAGAATCCACAAATAATATTTTAGAAACATGAGCTATGTGATCCTTTCAAAGCTCAAGGCAATCTTGCATCTTTAAGATACTTTCCAGATTCCCAGCTGGGTCTTGGACAATGCACCCTGTCCGTTCACACCAACAACATAAGCACAGGCCAGCGCTGGCCTTAGTTTTGTATTTCCTGAGTTTTCTTGATTACACTCTGATCCTTCATGTTGTTCCAACCTAGAGTGATTTTTTTTAAAGGAGAATTTAATCTAATATAAGTCTGAATATCCTTTGGAATGCTAGAAGCCAACATTACTGCAGCAACCCTAATGAAAAACACAAGTTCCATGTACCAATTTGTGGTCAGAGCCAGCATTCCAGGCCTGCTCTCTCGTGGTTGCCAGTTCCCCGTCGTGTTCCTTTTCCCAGCCCTTTGCTGTCCTAGTGCAATGTGTCGGGGGCTGCAGGCCACATGGTAGGCTAAGCAGCCCGCCACTTACAGCAGGCTCGGGCAGCTCAAGTGCAAAGGCTTTGCACAAACCCCCCGCCCCCACCCCCAAGTGGAAGTCTCAGAGGATTTCCTATCAGTATCCAAGCAGATAGAAGCCCGCTTATTTCACAATGCCCTCCATGTGCACAGAGATGCGCTCTGTTCTGCACTACAGACAAAGAGCACAGCACCTTCCAACAGGAAATGCGGACAACCGCATGGAGCGGAGGCTGGGTGGCGGCTCACGCACGCTTTCTCGCCGGTGTGGAACGCCACGAACAGGAGTGATCATTTGCCGATGAATTCAAGGAAGACTGAACTGTCACACTGGATGGAGAACTGCCCAGTGACTAGCAGCGGGAACATTCGCTGCGTATTAGCATATTTTATCTGCCCGTGTTTTGAAATTAAATAGGGTTGTCACTGAAGAAGGAGGGCACAGGTTGCCACTAGGCTGGCTTTGCAGAAGGGTAGCAGTTAGAACAAGGCTGAACTCTGCACAAACCCTAAACTTAACTGTTAAGGTCCTCAGGCTTAAGTGAGACATTTTTCCTTTCCATGTGAGATTAACAGAATTTTCTAAATACTGTGATTCTCCCCTACAAGCTACCTGTTCTTGGATACAAGTCCTCTCTGTTTTGTCTAAGATGCTTAAATATACAGCAGAAGAGTTCTAAGCTGTACCAAAGGCTCACCTGCAACACTAAATTAAATTTTGTTCAGGATGTATTTATTGAACATATACTATGTGCTCCAAGCTATTGGAGGCATGCTGAGGGTGGAGTGGGGGTGGATAGAATATGTGAGTACTTGTTCCAGCACTTGGCAGCTGAGGAATGAGGCTTAACTTCTTGGTTCTTTGGTTTCTTTATAAAACGTAGGCTAATTCTTAGCACAGGTAGTTGTGGTGGAGATCAAATGTGCAGCTGCAAATGTTTTTGCACAATGCCAAGCATGTGGGAGGAGTTCAAGACACATTTCTCCCAATACATGGCGAAGGATCAGGAGCAAAGAGCCACAACAAAGAGAGGCCATGGGGGCGGGCACTTGGTGTGGAAGGTAAGCCAACAGTGGCAGCGCTTGCTTCCCATGCTGGGGACTGATCTCCACTTCCGATTCCAGCCTCCTGCTAAGGCGCACCCTGGGAGGCAGCGAGTATTCGCGCAAGACCTGGACTGAGTACCCAACTTGCAGATCTCAGCACAGCCTAGTCCTCGTCACTGGGGGCATTTGGGGAGTGAACAGAAAATGGGGGAGCTCTCTCTCTCTCCCTGTACCTCTGTCTCTCTCTGTCTCTGTCTCTCTCTCTCTCTCTCTCTCCCCGCCCCCCCCATCTCAAATAGAAAAGAAAAGTGTGACATTATGGAGCTGAACTCAGGAACACATCTGGACTGAAAGGTGGCAGGCTCCCAGGGCTCTCCTAAAGGCAAACGCAGGAAGCACTCACAGAGGAGCCGAGTCCTGCTCCCTGAGAAGCAGCTGGAAGACATGAACGACGTCGTTGGCTGACAATCCCAGCCCTCAGAGACAGAGTCGGCCTCAGAGAAGAGCGCACATGCAGTAACACTGCAGGGTGGGTTCACAAACCACAGGGCACCACTCACGGAGGGAAAGGCAGCCCGTATTGGGCAAAAGCTCAGCAGTGACAATTCCCCGTGGGTGGGTTGGGATGAGCCCTTCCCAGAGAACAGGGGGCAAACCACCCAGACCCCCAAGGATGCCTACCAGAGGGCTTTGCGTGCACGAATCATGGGGCACCCTCCTTCCAGCTCAGCATAAGGTCTCCAGAGACCGCTCTGTGGACCACAAACTACTCCATTGCGGCTGCTGCCAGAGCCTGCTCTGCCCAGCTTACAGCCTGTTTTGTAACCTCCAGTTTGCTCTGTAAGCTCCAACTCTTCTTCTCGTTTCTCAGCTCTACAAAGTAGAGGGAAGCTCGACCCCAACAGGTACCCATATCACGGAGATGTGTAATGATTCCAAGACAAGGGAATACTTTTCAACGATCAGAGACAAGCTAAAGATACACACAATGCAGGTGAGCTTCCGAAACATTGTGGTGAGCTGGACATTTGGCCTAGGAGAGTTAACACGCCAGTTAGCAGGGCTATGTCCCGTATCCGAGTGCCTGGGTTCAAATCCTGGCTCCAACACCTGATTCTAGCTTTGTGCTGAAGAGTACCTTGGGATGGCTTAAGTAGTTAGGTCCCTGAAACCCATGCGGGAGACCTAAATTGAATTCCTGGCTTCTGGCTTCAGACACCCATAGCCCTAAGCATTGAAGTCATTGTAGGGAATAAACTCATGGATGGAAAGATCTCTATGGCTCTCAAATGAATCAATAAGAATTAGATCGTTTTTTAAAAAGAGTGGACATGATGTTTGGACAGCACAAGATTAACAAGCCAGCCTGGTTGGAGGGGAGAATTGACAAATAGATCAATAATTGAATAAAGGGCTGTTAGGCAGATTAGAGTCGCTCTAAAATTGAAGTTTTAAAAAGAAGAAAGAGAAGCACATATCTTCATAAATTTGGATTTTATCCTAAAATTGGTTGAGAGCTCCTAGGATTTTTCTGAGCTGCATAGTGACAAGGGGAAGGCAGAATTTTGGGAAAAATTAACCCAACTTTCAAAAGGGCCACCTGGATCAGGGAAAAGTCTGTGGTTAGAAGGGAAAGTTAGAAAGTGGGAAAAGGGCCGGTGCTGTGGCGTAGCAGGTAAAGCTGCCGCCTGCAGTGCCGGCATCCCATATGGGCGCTGGTTCAAGACCCAGCTGCTCCACTTCTGATCCAGCTCTCTGCTATGGCCTTGGAAGGCAGTAGAAGATGGCCCAAGTCCTTGGGCCCCTGCACCCACGTGGGAGACCTGGAAGAAGCTCCTGGCTCCTGGCTTCAGTCTGGCTTAGCCCTGGCTGTTGTGGCCATCTAAGGAGTGAAGCAGTGGACGGAAGATATCTCTCTCTCTCTCTCTCTCTCTCTCTCTCTCTCTCTCTCTCCCTTTCTCTCTGTAACTCTGCCTTTCAAATAAATAAAATAAATCTTTAAAAAGAAATGAGTAGATGGATAACAGTCCCGTGTGTGTCCTTCTCCCTCTTATTCTAGAAGCTGGTTGTTTCCCAAAGGGTTTAGACGTAGCTGGGGCTTGGAGGGCACAAGGGACAAGGTTTGAGACACTTCGGAATGCAGAGCAAGAGAGTGGCACAGGAGGAGGAGACAGCCAACTGCTGAGCAGCCCCAGGAGCTCCAG